>NC_083411.1:46008097-46322448 GCF_020745735.1 Hemiscyllium ocellatum | reverse complement strand
ATCTATCAGGAGGCAACAATGTCTCTTATCGAGTATTAATCTAGTGAACCAGCTTTAAACTAATCTTACTTGTTAGCTAACCTTTCCTATAATAAATGCCTCTTCATTACCCAAGTAAAAGCCCACTTTGAACTGAAAATGTAATTTAATTTTTTTTTACTAAGCTGTGAGCCACTGGTTGGCAACGCCAACATTTATTGCCCGTCCTTAAACGCTCCAGATAAGGTAGTGATGAGCTGCTTTCTTGAAGTCCTGTAATTCTTAAAATGTAGGAGCACCCACAATGCTGACGTGGAGGGAGGACCAGGATTTTGACCCAGTGACAGCAAGGGAACAGTGACATATATCCAAGTCGGGAGGGAAGCATGTAGGTGTGACGTTCCGATGTATCTGCTACTCTTGTCCAACTAGATGGTCGTAGTTGCGGATATAGAAAATGCTGGCCATAGTGCCTTTGTGAATTACATAGAACATAGAACATTACAGTGCAGTACAGGCCCCTTGGCCTTCGATGTTGCGTCAACGTGTGGAACCAATCTGAAGCCTATCTATCCTACACTATTCCATTTTCATCTAAATCTTTGTCCAATGACCATTTAAATGCCCTTAAGGTTGATGAGTGTACTATTGTTGCAGGCAGGGTGTTCCATGCCCCTACAACTCTCTGAGTAAAGACACTATCTCTGACATCTGTCCTATATCTATCAACCCTCAATTTAAAGCTATGTCCTCTTAAGCTAGCCATCATCATCCGAGGAAAAAGGCTCTCACTGTCCACCCTATCTAACCCTCTGATTATCTTGTATGTCACAATCAAGTCACCTCTCAACCTTCTTCTCTCTAACAAAAACAGCCTCAAGTCCTCAGCTTTTCCTCATAAGACCTTCCCTCCATACCAGGCAACATCCCATTAAATCTCCTCTGAACCTTCTCCAAAACTTCTACATCCTTCCCATAATGTGGTGACCAGAATTGGACGTAATACTCCAAGTGCAGCTGCACCAGAGTTTTATACAGCTGCAGCATGACCTCGTAGCTCTGAAACTCAATCCTTCTCCCGAAAAGCTAACACACTGTATGCTGCTTTAACAACCCTATCAACGTGGGTGGCAACTTTCAGGGATCTCTATACATGGATACCAAGATCTCTCTGCTTATCTACACTCCAAGAATCTTACTATTAGCCCAGTACTCTTTATTCCTGTTGTACCTTAAAAGTGAATCACCTCACATTTTTTGGTATTAAACTCCATTTGCCATCTCTCAGCCCAGCTCTGCAGCTTGTCTATGTCCCTCTGTAACCTGCCACATCCTTCAGCACTATCCACAACTCTGCCAACCTTTGTGCCATCCACAAATTTACAAGCCCATCCTTCTTCAGGAATGCCCAAAACGTTGAATTTCCTGTTCCTTGGATGCTGCCTGACCTGCTGCGCTTTTCCAGCAACACATTTTCAGCTTTGATCTCCAGCATCTGCAGACCTCACTTTCTCCTCAAAGATCTTAGCAAACACCTTACTGAAATCCATATACACTACATCAACTGCTTTACCCTCATCCACCTGTTTGGTCACCATCTCAAAAACTCAATAAAGTTTGTGAGGCACAACCTACCCTTCACAAAACCTTGTTGACTATCCCTAATCACTTTATTCCTCTCTAGATGATTACAAAACCTATCCCTTATAACCTTTTCCATTACTTTACCCACAACCAAAGTACCGTGGTTGTCTCTACCCCTCTTCTTGAACAAGGGGACGTTTGCTATTCTCCTGTCTTCTGACACTATTCCTAGACAATGAGGACATAAAGATCAAAACCAAAGGCTTTGCAAATTCCTCTCTGGCTTCCCAGAGAATCCTAAGATAAATCCCATCTGGCCCAGGGAATAATCTAATTTCACACTTTCCAGAATTGTTATCTCCTCCTTCTTGTGAACCTCAATCCCATCTAGTCTAGTAGGAGCATTCTCCTCAACAACATTGTCTTTTTCCAGTGTGAATCCTGATGAAAAATTTTCATTTTAACACTTCCCCATGTTCTCGAACTCCACGCTCAACTTCCCACTAATATCCTTGATTGGCCTTAATCTTTCCCTAGTCATTCTTTTATTCCTGATATACCGATAGAAAGCTTTAGGGTTTTCCTTGATTCTACCTGCCAAATACTTCTCATGTCCTTTCTTGGCTCTTCTTGGCTCTCTCTTTAGGTCTTTCCTGGCAAACTTGTAACTCTCAAATGCCATAACTGAGCCTTGACACCTCATCCTAACATAAGCCTTCTTCTTCCTCTTGACAAGAGATTCAACTTCTTTAGTAAACCACGGTCCCTCGCTCAACCACTTCCTCCCTGCCTGACAGGTGTTTACTTATTAAGTGTTGTTGGAGCTGTGCCCGTCCAGGCAAGTAGAGAGTATTTCATCACACTCCTGACTTGCAGCTAGGCACAGAAGAGACTGTAGGTAAGTTATGGAGAGTTTAAAGCTGAGGTAGATATGTTTTTGTGAATCAAAGTTTTTAACGGACATGGGTCAAATACAGGTATCTGGAATTAGGCCACAGATCAGCCACAATCTCAGTGAATGACAGAACAGGCTCAAGGTGCTTGAATCCTGGTCCTGTGTACTCATTGCAATTTAGCGGTTAATCTTCCAGCACTTAAGGCAGCCCCAAGGTTCCGATTGTATTGAAGGAAGGATTGGTTGCAGAACATGCAGCCAAAGAGGATCGTAGCACAACTAGTTCCCATCGTTTCTGATCAGATGGCCAGCACTTCATGCTGGCAAGGTAATCTGCCTCAGAGGGGTGAAAACCATAATTACAGTGAATTAATTACTTTAACAATGCAAAATTGAGCTGTGACATCTAGGGGCTGGTTTGATGCTAACTTTCTAGTGTGTGTGCTGAGCCACAACTTCCTGACATTCTTCTTGCAGATCCCATTGTGAATGGTCATTGGAAGTTGCTCTGGCAGGTAGTTCGAGAAAAGGTCTGTGTGACACTGCAGTGTAATGTAGTCTACATACCCAGTCAGACCATTCAGGTATTCTATATTTGAGATGGCATTGCTGTGGAATATCTCTGATATTAATGGATTGATGAACTGGGACCCTGATATTAACCAGATAAAGTGTTGGCAGAATGTCAGTCAACGACACAGCCACTTGGTTATAATTTTACCTGTGATCCAATCTGCACCAAAGCACATGATGGAGGCCTGCAGGAGACAATCACTACTGCAACATTTAAAGGACAAATTAAAAGAGAAAAATTGAGGTAGCCTAGGTTGGGAAGGAAAGAGCAGGAAATTCCAGAATGCAGTTGTGACTTTCGAAGTGTCCACCACAGTTCAGTGCCACCTCCCTCCACACACTGCTTGGGGCTGGGAGAAGGTGGGAAGTTGTTTCACAGCAACGAGAGGAGAAATCTTACTGTCAAGATGCAAGCAGCAGGATTTGCTCAGATGGTCAGCAGCAGGAGAGTCACGACAAGCTCCTGAATTCAGCATAGGAAACGGAGCGTAATTGCACATTCACCAACCTCTCACTGTTGACATCATTGTCACCCCCTCACTCTGCTTCCTGCAGCCTACGGCATCACCTCACTATAACATACCCTGCAGTTGCACCCATCAAAGTCTATGCATTTCCTCACATCCTTAATTTTTCATTCTCCTCTGTCACTTGGTCTCATCCTCTTGAGTATCTTATGTCTCATGTACTCACTTCAGTAGGCATGGCTACAGAGTGTTCCATGATATGCAAATCTGTACAGCTTGTTTTGTTTCCTTTGTTTTAAAGTGAAACAGTTGGTACATGTACCACCATTTAAGAGCCTACTGATGACTGTGGAACCATTGCTAATTGTTTTAAAAACCCATCTGCTTCACTAATGCCTTTTAGGGAAAGAAACTATCATCCTTACCTGGTCTGGCCTACAAGCAACTCCAGCCCCATAGCAACGTGGTTCACTCTCAACTGCCCTCTGGGAAATTAGGGATGGGCAATAAAATCTGGCCTGGTCAGTGACATCTACATCCCGTGAATGAATAAAAAAATACAACTTTATTGAACACTTTATCAAGGAAAAACAGTATTTAGCAGACTACTATTGTATATTAGTTCAACTCTATCAATTTCTTCACAGGACTTTTCAGTAAATAGTCTTAAATCTCTAAGTAACCAGTTTCAAATCAACACTAGCTATCTACTTCTGGCACACATTTCCAATACCCTATCCACAGGGCCCTATCGCTATATCTGAACTGTTTGTTGGTTTGCTGGTTTCCATTCACTAACGTTGAGACAGGTTGTTCCTCAGTTTTCAAAGGTTGGCTGATGTTTCAGGATCTGCGGTCATCAATTTGGGCTTCCCCTCTCACCTAGGGCTTGTTCTGGTCTTTGGATGGTCTCACCACAGTCATCTCTCTGTTGAAGAAGGTGCAAAAAGCAGAGTAAGCCAAAGGTCTCTTTTATTCCCCTCTTAGTGCTGTTCTCAATGACTCTGTGGCCCATGTCCAACACTAGCATCAGTTGGGACGCAGGAAGATTCATTGAGGTGACACTTTTCCATATTTGGATGGAGCAGAACACGGTTTTGAACCTTCAACTGTCAAGTGCTGTACTTGTCATGCGATGTCTCTGGCCTCCTACTGAGCTGGACACCACCAAGTCTGTGTAGCAGTTTTCTAACAAAGCAGTTTCACTGGAAATGGAAACAACGGTTTGTTCTGAAACAATGTGGACGTTAGCACTTGGCCAGGCAGCTCCAGGCCTGTCTGGGTTTGACAGGAAGTTAATTGTCCATGGCCTGAATATATCAGGGTTCTCAGCCGACACATTGACTCTCCACACCTGATGAAAGGCTTTTACCTGAAATGTCGACCCTCCTGCTCATCGGATGCTGCCTGACCTGCTGTGCTTTCCCTGCACCACACTTTTCGACACTGATCTCCAGCATCTGCAGTCCTCACTTTCCCCTGGCTGCATGAATTGCAAAATTAATTGCTAAGTTTAAAATCGGCTTCCACATTTCAACTTTAATCCGTGCTCTTGAAAAACAAAGCAATATTTCAATGTATCAATACATCAATCCTGGAGATCATTTTGTTTTAGTTTTTTTGTGTGCTCCAACTTAAAAATTAAGAACAGGAAAGCTTTAATCAAGATGAAGATTTGTTTATTAAACCACTATTGCTAACAGTTGCTCCATTAAAAAGCAATATAGTTGTCAGCTACAATGCAGATTCAAAGACTAAAAGAAGTACAGATAAAAGATACACTTCTTTAAAAGAAGTGTGTCTGTTATTTTTATTGACTCATGGACTCAAAGATGTTTCGAGCATAGAAGGAGTTATTTTGATCCTCATGTCTGTACTGCTCTGTCTGCTTACTCTCATCCTATTTTCTAGCTTTTGACCCAAAGCACTGAAGGACATGGTAACACAAATAAATATCTAAATATTTCCTAAATATTTAGTGGGCGGCACAGCGGCACAGTGGTTAGCACTGCTGCCTCACAGCGCCAGAGATCTGGGTTCAATTCCCGCCTCAGGTGACTGACTGTGTGGAGTTTGCACGTTCTCCCCGTGTCTGCATGGGTTTCCTCTGGGTGCTCCGGTTTCCTCCCACAGTCCAAAGATGTGCGGGTCAGGTGAATTGGTTATGCTAAAATGCCCGTAGTGTTAGGTAAGGGGGTAAATGTAGGGGTATGGGTGGGTTTCGCTTCGGCGGGTCGGTGTGGACCTGTTGGGCCGAAGGGCCTGTTTCCACACTGTAAGTAATCTAATCTAAATGGAGATTTACTCTCTCACCCATACAACCCCACTCTCTCACCCTCGTGGCTCTTGAACCACCAGATCACACCGTTTATCTGTGCCTAGCTACATCCAGTCTGAACCCACTCTCTAAGTCACTGCTGCTCTTTCCCCGGTGCCCAGTGCCACATTCCAAACCCCTCCCCCTTCACATCAACCATGAAATTTGTCATTGCATGCACAAGAATCCAACATCATACTGACCCGTGATATAACGCAGAGGTGCTCCCCTCATCCTATGCTAACCTTCAGAAGTTCCATAAATTCCAGGACCCTTTTGGGCCAGCATTCACCTCCTTTTAAACCTCTAACTTCTGCATCACTGAAATGGCAAAGTTAGATTAGTTAGCATCAATGGCCTCCATCTTTGAGCGGTAAGCAGTGCCTAGGCATGTTCACTCTGCATTTGTTGCATATGTGCAAAGAAATATAACTGAGGTTTTCAAACCCATGCTTCATGTATTTGCCCCTTCAGTTTCCTAAGGTCCAGCAGACGTGGATCCTGTGTTTTCAATAAGAAAGTGACATTGATTCCACCCGACCCAGTCATTTTTCTAGTAGCATTTGCATCTAGAGAACAGCAAGTGATGGCCAGAGACTGTGGCTATTGGTGGACACCATCAGCACCAACCTCTGCCTGGTCATCAGGCACCCCTAACCCTAACACTAACCCTAAACTTAACCCTAACTCTCATGTCCCCTTTTACCTTGCTCTATCACACAGCATATTTGCACTCATGTGGAAACCCATCATATTGAACTGCACCTCCAACTCTTCGCCTGTTCCCTCAGCCCCAGTGTTATACCTGAATGATGCCCATTCTGGTTCTATGTACTCCACTTGCTGGTGCATTTGGATTGTGCCCTGGGTTGCTTTTCAGTGCAGAGACATATGGAGGTTCCTCAGCTAGTATGAACTGAAGTTGTCAGGTACGAACATCTACGTCTGACCGTTCGGCATGTTGGTTCAGGCAGAAAGCTGAATATTAATGAGGTGAGCTGTGGCATTAGTTACATGTTTAAAAAGCAATAATTCCTCTTAACCAGCAACTCTGCTCAGCAAATGCCGGAAAAGATGCAGCGAGTTGCTCTGTTTGCCTGATTCCGCTGTACATCTCACCAGAGCCCATGTTCCTCAGACATCTGTAAGATTTCACCTTGCGACTTTGCCTGGAGATGTAGACAAATAATCAGGTTTGCACCCAACTCACTCGAAAGGAAAAACAGGCAGCTGATAGAGGCCGGGGCAGCTTTTGAGAGTCTGTGATGAAATACGCAGCTCATTTTGAAGTTCTACTCAACCGGAAATGCATTCAGTCAACAATAAGGAGAGGCGCTGAACATCAGCATAGAATATGCACTGACAGTTATCACCCCCCAAAAAACAGAATGCAATTACAGAGAAGATGACAGAGATGTAAGGCATTGCAATGATGTCTTTTGCCAGGGAGATCTATCAAACGAGGTTACAAACTGAATGCATTCATTTCTTGGCTCCATTTGCACTGTCTCTTGATGCCCCAAATCCTTGCCAGAATTGATAGGACAGCCAACATCTCAGCTTTATAATGCTGGATTGATTTGCAGGAGAAAGTGAGGAATGCAGATGTTGGAGATCAGTGTTGGAAAGTGTGATGCTGGAAAAGCACAGAATCCAAGGAGCAGGAGAGTCAATATTGCGAACATGAGCCCTTCATCAGGAATTCCTGATGAAGGCCTCACGCTTGAAACATGGATTCTCCTGCTCCCCTGATGCTGTCTGACCAGCTGTGCTTCTCCAGCACCATACAATTCTGCCCTGATTTGCAGGAAATCTCCCACTTTTACATGGAGCTATGGCACGAAGGAAGCAGTAAAAAGAGATGTGGAGATAGTGACTCAGCTTAAAGTATTTCTACATCTCCCTCATTTCCCTCTTACCCAATAGTACCTCAGTGAAATATAACCTGCCTTGACTTCTAAGGGCTCAGAATGCCCCTGCATAGATGAAGCTGAACTAGGTATTGCTGAGGCCCTTTCCAGCTGCAAAACTCAAAAGTTAGCAACCAAGAGCAATGAGGACATGGACCTAACCAGTCTGCACAACCTCCACAGAGCAAAGGAGTTAAATGAAGAGCATGGCATTATCGTTGTACAAAGCTATACCTACAAGTGGTTGAGAAAATGCATTGTTAAGATCCTGTTGTGTAGTCAGAAATAATACCAATTTATATTCTTTTCATTATGGTGATGACACCAGCCTACTCGGTTGAATCTCAGATGGCGACAAAACAGACTACAGAAGGGAGGTTGAAGATCTGGAAAAATGGTGCACTGAGAACAACCTAGCTCTCGATGCTGGCAAAACCAGGGAACTCATTATCAACTTTCGGTGGGATGTTACTCATGTCCCCCTACACATCAACAGCACAGAGGTGAAACAAGTGGAGAGTGTCAAGCTCCTGGGAGCGGTCATCCACAACAAGCTTTCTTGGACTCTTCATGTGGACGCACTGGTTACAAAGGCCCAACAATGTCTCTTCTTCCTCAGACAGCTGGGGAAATTCGGGCATGATGGCAAATACCCTTGCCAACTTCCTGAAGAAGGGCTTATGGCCGAAATGCCGATTCTCCTGCTTCTTTGATGCTGTGCTTTTCAACTTTTATAGGTGCACCATCGAGAGCATTCTGTCTGGATGTATCACTACCTGGAATGGCAACTGTACCATCCAAGATCAGAGACAGTTACAGAGAGTGATGAACTCGGCCCGGACAATTACAAAGACCAACCTCCTATCTATAGAATCCATCTACCAGGCCCATGTAAAGGCTGCCAGCATTCTCATGCTTGAAACATTGATTCTCCTGCTCCCCTGATGCTGCCTGACCAGTCAAGGATCCATCCCACCCTGGCAATGCTTTTCTACAATCTCTACCATCGGGGAGAAGGTAAAGAAGCCTGAACACACGTAACAGCCAGTTTCAAAACAGCTTCTACCCTACTGTTGTTAGAATACTGAATGGACTCACAAACTCTTAAGATCTGCCTGTACCTGTGTTTTTGTTTTTGCCACTGTTTACCTATTAGTTACTTATCTATGCTACTTAACTCTGTGATCTGCCTGTATTGCTTGCAAGGGAAGGTTTTTCACTGTGTCTCGGTACATGTGACAATAAATTCAATTCAATTCGATTCAAATCAATTAGCTTTGCAATCTTCTTATCTCTGCTTTAAACCTTATACAAGATAAAAATAAATTTATTCAAATATTTATTCATGGGATGTGGGCATCACTGGCTAGGCCAGCATTAATTGTACATTCTTAATTTCCCAGAAGGCAATTGAAAGACAATCACATTTGAACGTAATACGTTAGCATGGATAAATGGTACATAACTAATAGAAGACAGAGAGTTGGGACAAAGATGTATTTTCAGGATGGTGATCTGTAACCAGTGGTGTCCCATGAGGATCAGTGAGGGGGCAACAATCACTTACAATCCAAATGAGTTTGTTGAAGAAAGTGGATGCATTTTAGACAAGTTTGCAGATGACACAAATAAGTGATGTGGATTTGCAGTCATCTTTTTGCTGCACTTGTTGACTGGCCATGAGGAAACCTCAAACGTTATGTTTGACCATCTCTGGAAGTGTGAGAGGCTGAACTGTTCAGGGTATAAGAGAACAGAACATGTACTAGAAGGCTGTAGCTACTGCCATCAGCTGGCAAACACCTGAACTGCCCGAAATGTTACTGTTCAGTCCTGTCTCAAGGACACAACATCACCGCCATGTAGCCGATCCCACCAAGGGCGTGCAAGTCCTGGGCCTCCTCCACCGCCAAATCCTAACCACCTGATTTCTAGACAAAGACCACCTCATATTCTGCCTTGTGACCTTCCAACCACACAGCATCAACATTGACTTCACCAGTTCCCTCATCTCCCATCCCCCACCTTATCCCAGATCCAACCCTCCAGCTTGGCACCACCCTCTTGAACTGTCCTACCTTTCCATCTTCCTTCCCACCTATCTGCTCCACCTTCCACTCTGACCTATCACCATCATTCCCGACCTTCATCTACCTATTGCATTCCAAACTATCTTCCCCCGAGACCCAAACCCCTCCCATTATCTCTCAGTTCCCTTGGGCACACACCCCCCCAACATTCCCGATGAAGAGATTATGCTTAAAACATTGACTTTCCTGCTCCTCAGATGCTGCCTGACTGGCTGTACTCTTCCAGCACCACATTTTTTGATTCTGATCTCCAGCATCTACAGTCCTTACTTCCTCCATGTCTATCTCTACCTGGATTATGCAAAGCTATTCAGTGAGCTGTATTCCTCTCTCTCAGCTAATCCCCTCTCACTACACAACTCCCCTCATCACTGCTAGCCAGTCTGCTGTTTAATCTGTTCATCATGCCAATGAACAGCAGGCTGTTACCTGTGCCAGTGTTGGGGATATTGGAAGATAGCTACAATCCCACCCATCCTTCTGTGATTCAGAAAATCACCAAAGTGTAGAAAATCATCTCTCACTGAATGTGAACAAACTGACATTTCCTTGGGTTTGATTTTGCTCAAACTGGAACATGCAGGAAATCAGAGAAACCCATCGAACTGATGCAGAGTTTGAAAGCGTGTATAAATAACGCAGTCAAATTTGCGATTAAAGTCCTTTAATGGGCAACCCAGCTCTCCCTGAGCATTTGTACAGATTAGTTTATCACATTGCAGTTAAAGCCAGGTGTTTTTGGTGAACTCTAATTTCTATCTATAGCCCTACCCACATTTTCATTTTCTTAAATCCCCTCTATGTGACTGATGAATAAATGTTTTCTTCACATAACTCCCACCCATCCTTTCTTCACATGCAAGTTGCAGTCTTGATTCTTCGAGGGTCATTTGCCCAGACTCATGTTGTGATATTACAATGAGACAAGGCGAGAAGGTAGGCTGAACTGCTCACTGTTGATGTCCACCTGAATAACATGCTATCTGTCTAAATAGTGAGCTATCCATCTCCCATTGGCAAGAAGAAATCTGCCATTTTTACCTGGTTTGGCCTACATGTGACTCCATACCCACAGCAATGTGTTTGACTTTCAACTGCCCTCTGGGCAATTAGGGATGGGCAATAAATGCTGCCTAGACAGTGATACCCTCATTCTTTGAATTAACAATGAAAGTAAAACCACCTCTCCTCTCTTGCTTTCCTGTTTTCACTGGTTGGAAAACATAACACAAGCTGGTTCCTGAACTCTGTGGGACCACATGCTCAGAATTCTGCACATTAATGTGGGATTGACAGACAGATGCTGTGATTGTGAGGATTCTGACCACCTCAGTGAAAGCAACTGAGTCAAGAAATCGTTCAACAGATGGCCAGGCCAAGCCAGTGTGAATGATCCTTTTGAATCTCCAGAACAGTGGTGAGGAAATCCCTCCCACATTATACACCAGACAGATTACAGAAGGAACAGGTTTGAACGAGGCTTTTCTTTTGTCACCTTGCTCAGTGATGTGGAAGTTCAGGGGTCAACAAAGTTAAAAAGCAAACAACACCAGTTTATAGTCCAAACAGGTTAACCTGTTGGACTTTAACCTGGTGTTGTGTGATTTTTAATCTTGCTCAATAAAGAGGGACTCAGCAACACATTTAACTCATAGATCAGATTTACTGTGTCAATGCCTGAAAAGAACTACTGTTTATTCTTCCCTGTGTGACAGACTAAAAACAGGGAACTGACGCAGAACTTAAATAAACAACCCCTTCTTTATTTCACTATTTAAATATCAATACTTAATATAAAACACACGTTCATTATAACATTTCCTTCTTACTTCATCTAATGTAACTTCAACCTGGACTCATTTCATTTAACTTCACTTCACCTTACTTTACTTAATCCACATTTAACCCTAAATCTAACTTGAACTCAATAAATTTGCCTTCGATCAAATACTATCTCAATTTGAGTGAAGTGGCCAGCTTTGTTCTCCATGTTATTCCTGCTTTATGGTTCTTTGTTCTCTCTGAAGATTACTTCAGGGCACATGCATTTCCAATATGGTATGGAGGATTCTTAGAAAATCCTTTTATTTCGCTAACTTTTATCCCAAAAATGTGCTCAGTCTCCAGAAAGTTCTCTGGCACTCAGCCAATGAATCAATCAAATCTTGATCACGTTGTCCAATGCCAGCCAATGGAATTTGCTAGTAAACAATTCCCAATTACATACATCAAGCTATAAACAGCCAAATTCCATTCTCCATGTAAGTGAGCATGTTTCGAGACCAATAGGACACTTACCTTATTTGGTCAACAGAAGAAACTGTAGGTGCTGGCTGCAGTTTTAATTGAGGTCAGAGTATATTAGCTTGGCCAAAATTCCCAGCATGCTTGATTGTAGCTCAACCAGTCTCATAGTCATTTCTGCTGCTGGTCACCTCACCACAGGGCTTCCTGTTGATCCTGAAGCCTCCCAAGTGAAATGCATCACAAACAAAGACCTCTCTCTCTCTCTCACGGGTAAGTATTTGAATTCAGTCAAACTAACTAATGCTGTATGACTAACATTACACTGTACAAATAATTAAAATTTCACCTGGGTAACATCAGTTCTGTGGTTAACTGTTGTGCTATTTCTCTTTTCTATTCAAGAAGCTGAACTGTAAAAAAAAATTTAAAAAATTAAGAGACACAGCAACATGTGCTAAAAGATTAATCCAAGGGTGAATCTGTACACATGTACCCCGATCCCATAAATCATCCCACTAGTTAGATACTTTGTTAGTGTTAACTTCCTTTTTAATCTCTTCAGTTCTTTGAACAACTTTAGCAAATGTTCGATGGGCATTAAGTTTTAATTTCTATAAGATTTTCTGGGAAAGGTTCAATAGCAATGTTGGGTTTCTCGAGATAGTTACTCAACATTCCTTTTAAATCACCTGCAACCCATTTGTGTTTATCACTTAACTCTAAAATCCTATTCCAGCTGGTGTTTGAGGTGTAAAGCAAAGACAATGTTGGTAATATTACATCTTAATGCACCCGGATGTAGGTTTGCTCGCTGAGCTGGAAGGTTCCTTTTCAGATGTTTCGTCACCATATTAGGTAACATCTTCAGTGAACCTCTGGACAAAGTACTGCTGATGTTTCCTGCTTTCTATTTATATGTTTGGGTTTCTTTGGGTTGGTGATGTCATTTCTGTTTTTCTTTCCTCAGGGGTGGTAAATGGGGTCCAAGTCAATGTGTTTATTGATAGAGTTCCAGTTGGAATGCCATGCTTCTAGGAATTTTTGTGCGTATCTCTGTTTGGCTCGTCCTAGGATGGATGTGATGTCTCAGTCGAAGTGGTGTCCTTCCGTATTTATATGTAAGGATACTAGTGAGAGTGGGCCATGTCGTTTTGTGGCTAGTTGATGATACTTGGCAGAAGAGTTTCTTTTATCTCTGCAAGAATTTGTATGATCCTGTGATTACATCAATTTTCAGCATTTCTCTCTTTTCAGCACTGTTAGTTACATAATGTCAATTCAATTCATTCATCAGATTTTGGTTTGGTCTTCATTGCCTACCCAGAGGCCCTTGCACAGTTGCCATGGGCGCCGTTATGGTCCGTTTTATTTTTCCTCATGCTGTTCACTCTGGGACTCGACACTCAATTTGCGACTGTGGGTAAGCATCATCTTTGCTTAATTTCACCAAATGCCCAACCATTTTCATTCAAGTGAAAGTATGAAAGAAATAGAAAATATTTGCTTTATAACATACAGTGAGAAAGTTTCTTTGCGGATGACAAATGTTCATCGTGTTTTTGTACCAATTTTCTGCTCACTCTCCTCATGAAATGGGATCGTACTTCTGCGATAAAAGGTCATAGTCCTGTAAAGATTACCATAATGTTGCATTGAACGCTGCCTGGTCCGATGCTTTCACACAGACTTTGAGTAGAGGCAGTGCAGATGGGCATCAGTTCCTGAAAGGAAGTAATGTGTCCTGCTCAGATCGTGATAGTCCTAAGTTAATGCAAACTGCATCTGTTGCTGTCACGTAATAAACTCTCTTTTTATGCAAGGGAAGTGTGTCAAACCTTGCCCATTTAGACTCACCAGTGATCTACCCTCTACTATTAACAACTAGCTAAGCCCTAAGCACAACAAAGACAAAGAAGGATTGGTGGCAGCAAATTACAGAATTAAGTATATAACATGATGGGGCAGGCTGAAGAAGAAAGAAAGAAATGACTTTTGAAAATAGAAGTTATTTTACCACAGTAAGAGCATTGTCACTTTAAAAAAGATACATAATCTGGAGATGTCAGAGATGGACTGAGTGGCTAAAGCCAAAAATCACACAATACCAGGTTATAATTCAACAGGTTTATTTGGAAGCATTAGTTTTCTGATCACTGCTTCTTCATCAGGTAACTAGTGGGGCAGGATCATAAGACATAGAATTTATAGCTAAAGATCACAGTGTCATGCAATTAAAATGATATATTGAACAAACTTAGATCGTTGTAAAGTCTTTAATCTTTTAGAATGGGTTGCAGATTTTGGTTCATTAATATGTAAATCCCAGAACTTCTTTCACGTTGCATTCTCGAGATAACTTAAGGCACACAGAACAGCCACGGGGACCAAATTTGCATCCCAATATGCTAACATTTTCATGCACAAGTTTGAACAAGACTTCTTTGCTGCACAGGACCTCCAACCAGAACTATACACCAGATATATTGACGATATTTTCTTCCTCTGGACCTATGGTGAGGAGTCACTGAAACAACTGCACAGTGATATCAACAAGTTTCAGCCCACCATCAAACTTACTATGGACTACTCGTTAGTATCTGTCTCATTCCTGAAAACATGCATTCCCATCAAGGACAAACACGTCAGTAACTCACTCTGCTGCAAACCCACGGATAGTCTCACAATGCTGCATTTCTCAAGCTTCCACCCTAAACATATCGAAACAGCCATCCCTTAAAGATAAGCCCCATATATACACAGGATCTGTTCAGATGAGGAGGAATGTAATGGATACCTCAAGGTGACCTCATACGAACAGGGTATGATGCTCAATTCATCGATCGCCAGTTCTGACATGCCACAGGGAGAAACTGTAATGACCTCCTCAGGAGACAGACACAGGATGCAACTGATGTGTTACCCTTTATTGTCCAGTACTTCCTGGGAGCGTAGAAACAATGCCATGTTCTTCGCAGCCTGCAACACGTTATCAATGAGGATGAGCACCTCGCCAAGACCTTCCCTGCACCTCCACTTCTTGCCTGTAAACAACTGCCAAACCTTAAACAGACCATTGTTCACTGCAAACTGCCTGGCTTTCAGGACAATATCGACCACAACACCATGTAACCCTATCACGGCAACCACTGCAAGATGTGTCAGAGTGTCGACATGGATATCACCATTACATGTGGGGACACCACCCACCATGTACACAGCATGTGACTTGGCCAACGTTTTCTATCTCATACACACAGGCAAGGATGCCCTGAGGCTTAGTAAATTGGCGAGACCAAGCAGAGGCTACAACAACGGATCAGGGGACACCGCACAATAATCAACAAACAGGAGTGTTCCCTCTCAGTCAGGCAACAGTTTAGCAGTCAGGGACATTTGGCCTCAGACCTTCAGGTGACCATCCTCCAAGGCGGACTTCGGGATATGCAACAACGCAAAGTTGCCGAGCAGAGATTAGATTAGATTACTTACAGTGTGGAAACAGGCCCTTCGGCCCAACAAGTCCACACCGACCCGCCGAAGCGCAACCCACCCATACCCCTACCTAACACTACGGGCAATTTAGCATGGCCAATTCACCTGACTCACACATCTTTGGACCCGGAGGAAATCCTCGCAGACACGGGGAGAACGTGCAAACTCCACACAGTCAGTCGCCTGAGTCGGGAATTGAACCCGGTTCTCAGGCACTGTGAGGCAGCAGTGCTAACCACTGTGCCACCGTGCCGCCCATATAGGCTGATAGCCAAGTTCGGTACCCATGAGGAAGGCATCAACTGGGACCTTGTATTCATGTCACACTACAGGTGACCCCACTACACCACACACACACACTCACACAGTCACTCAGGCCCTCTCTCATGCACACGCTGTCTCTTATACACACACATACACCCCCCAGACTCACACCCATGCACACACCCTCTCACAGGCTTATACTCCATCACACTTGTGCACACACTCTACCAATCATTCACACATGCTAACACACACTCTCTCACGTGCACTCACACTCACACACTCATATATAAGTCTATGGGTTGAATTTGTATTTACAGAATTGTATTTGCAGATACATTCTATTTTTGTTCAAAAAGCACACAATCTGCAGGCAGTCAATTCAGACTGTCAATCCATGTAACATTTTATAAATACCTACTTTGGAAATAGAACCAGTCTGATTCAAAACCAGGATACAGACAGACTCTAATCTCACACCTTTAATACATTGTCTGAGCTGAGATGTTACCTTTTTGTTTATAAAACCTTAAGTTATCTCAAGAAGGTGGCTTAAAAGAAGTTCTGGGATTTATATATTAATGAATCGAAACCTGCAACCCATTCGAAAGATGAAAGATTTAACAGCAATCTATGTTTGTTCAGTATATCATTTCAGTTGCATGACACTGTGATCTTTTGCTATAAATTCTATCTTATAATTCTGCCCCACTAGTTACCTGTTGAAGGAGCAGTGCTGGTACTTCCAAATAAAACTGTTGGACTATAACCTGATGTTGCGTGATGTTTAACTTTGTCCTGCCCAGGTCAACACTGGCACCGCCGCATCATCAATGTACAAGAGGCAATATCTTTAGGTGTGAGGTCCCTCTTTGAATCTGTCTGTTTCAAGCTGAATAATTATTGGATTCAAGATTCTTTTCTGCAAAAAAAAACAGATCTGAGATTAAAACATAGACTAGATTCAAAGTTGGGGACTTACACCGGAAGTGCATTGTCTGTCCTGAGATATCACCCCTTGTACGTTGTTAATTATCTCTGGACAATGACTTGAATAGAATCTAGATTTTGCATTTTAATCAGCAGTCTACCTCCCAACTGATTAAAGGATTCAACAAGGGCAACTAATTTTAAGGTTGTTAACTTCTTGCTTACAAATACTATGTATTATACCTCACGATCATACCACACCCTTTGAGTGCTTGGAATTTCAAATAAATCTGTTGAACTATAACCTGGGGTAATTTGAAATTTGAGACAGACAGCAACTGAAACTTAATAATCGCCTGTCAGCAGTAACCATGGGAGCAGCAAAAAAACATGTTCCAAAGAGAAAATCACCAAGAAACCTATAAGAACAGCAAGGAAAACAGTGTGAGCTAGACAAACAGAAAACGCGAGCCATACTTGTCTGAATGAATACATTTTCAATGACACTCAAGAAGCTTGACACCATCCAAGAAGTCAGATTCACAAATGTTCAGTCACTCTAAAAATGATGCTCAGTAACAGCAGTGTGGCCTATCTGCAAGATGCACTGCCGAAATTTACCTGAAAAGACATCTTCCAAACCCATGACTATTTCTATTTCAAAGGACAAGGGCAGCAGATACATGGGAACATCTGCAAGCTCCCCTCTGAGCCACTCACCATCCTGAGGTGGAAATATATCACCGTTCCTTCACTGTCACTCAAATTCCCTCCCTAATGGCATTGTCAACCCACAGCAGTTGGATTGCAGCACTTCAAGAAGGCAGCTCACCACCACCTTCTCAAGGACAACTAGGGACGGGCAATAAAATGCTGGCCAGTCAGTGATGCCCACATCCCAACAGTAAATAGAAGAAATATCAAATTGAAGCGGTCTTAGCAAAAGATGTCCTGTAGAAAGCGAGTGACATTGCTGGAAAAATGCAACAGGTCTGGCAGCACCTGTGGGAAGAAAGCAGAGTAAATGTTGCAAGACCAGTGACTGTTGATAGAAGTGTTACCACTTTTTCCTAGCTGCTAATAGTTCTGATAAAGAGCCTGCTTTGGTTTCAGATCTCCAGCATGCAGAGTTCTTTGTTGTGGTTTTATACAAATGATTGCGCAGAGGAATTTACAATGTGTTTTGAATCATTTAAAGATGGTAAAAATGCCCATTTTTCTCACAAAGAAGTGAGAAAGATGTTGCTTTGTCACAAAGAGTGAGGAAATCCTATAACTAGTGGGAAGATGCCATTTTTTCAGTAAAAAAACTGGAAATAATCAGTAAAGAAATACAATATTGCAAGGAAACAGGATTCTAAAATGTGTAATCATCGCAGAAACAGCATTTAGCAAAATTTCTCTTTAAAAATGGAAACATTTAAGACAGTATTATTACAAGGTAGACATTACAAAGATTGGTAGCCAAAGAAATGACTGCAATGTTGCTATAGTAGAGTTTAAAATAGATGATGAACCATTACAAAAACAAAATATAAAACAATATTGATGAATGTCAAAAAAACAGCTTAAATAACAAATTGCCATCATTATTGAAATACTGCAGATTTAAAACAGTTTTATTACAATGAAAATTAATAATCATACTAAGAAGGAATGACAGCAAAAATAATTATTACATGAAGGTTCCTATGTTTTATTTAAATGTGAAGGAAACCATTTAAATTATATGGAAAACAAACCAGAAATATTTACAGACTCCTCCTGAGAGAAGTGCTATCCTACCTGAAGAGGGTGGCAGGCAGTATTCATACTGCCAAACTGTCAAGACTAAGAGTCAGTGTCAGCACTGTAGAACTGAAAGACCTGTTTGCAAAACTATAGGTTACATTCAGAAGACGTGCTGAAGTAAGACGCATTTCCAAAAAAGTGGAAATACTTGCACTTACATATACACAGAAGTCTCCACAGTGAACACCCACCTCCCTTAGAACAAGTCTCGGCTATGTACCTGTGTTAAAAAAGACACCAGAGGCAGTTCAGTGAGAAAAAAAGTTTGAAACAAAAGTAGTGATCCAACTGACTCAAGTTTTGCAGAGTTTGTTTACCCTAATGAATATAAGTTTAGATACAAGAACAATTGTCCTTGCCTTATCAAATCAGATACAATGACTGAAAATACATAGTTTACAAACTTAAAGATTAAATTACTGTATCCAGGTGGAAAAATGCTAAGGATTAAAGGTAGATTGCAAGGAATACTGGAACATGAACATTGTGTGAGAGTCAAAAATGTCTGTATGGTTCACAAACCTCATTTTTGAGCCAACACACATGTTTTGTCCACAAAGCCTTGTGGAAGCAGAAAGTATTCAATGATAGTCAATGGACCAATGGTTTCAGCAACAAACCAATGTTCACCAACGGGTTAGGGAACAGCCAGTGTAAGATTTCATTGAGTTTCATGAACTCATGCTGGAAACTAAATCGAAGTAGGAATCTAGTGAAACTACCTATTGGCAAAGGAGAATGGTTTTAATGCTGTCAACAGAGAAGAAGAAACAGGGTTGGATTTGTTACATGTTAGAGTCTCCCTCTAGTGGTGACAAAGTCAGAAGTCAAGAATCCCAAATCCTATCCCCAGAATAGGAGCTTTCATTAGTGTGGGAATGATTGGGTGTGATTTATAGCTCACATTTAGGTTATTCTTATTGGCAGTTGGCTATTTAAATGGTTGACTGCCAGCAGTGAAATCAGATTTTTACAACCTTTGGACCAAGGTAAGAGTAGTTCTGTTCTCAGTGTGTTTCTTTTGGATAGCCAGGTTACCCAGATAGACATCATAGTTGCCCCTTTAGATCCACTGATGGGACCTGTTTATGAAATTAAATTATGAAATAATTTTGTGGAGGTTTGTGCTGTGAAGTGTAGGCATCATTGTGCACAAAGCATACATCATTTTTTTATTCTTTCATGGGGTGGGGTCATGTCTGGCAAGGCCAACATTTAATGCCCGTTACTAAGGATGTTGAAGAACATGTTGGTGAGCTCCTTTTTTGAATTCTTCGGACAGAGAAAAACCCACATTACTATTAAGAATTTGTTCTGGCATTTTGTCCCTGCAACAGTAAAAGACCAGCGATATATTTCCAAACCAGGATATTTGTGATTTGGAGGGGAACTCACAAGGTGGTGGAGTTCATGGATATGAAAGGTGTTGTTGCAGGATCTTTGGTTAGTTACTGCTGCACATCTTGCACATGGTACACGTTGCTCTTACTGTGTATCAGTTGTGAAGGGAATGAATGATAATGGCGGTGGACGAGATTACAATCAAACAGGTTGCTTTTTTTCTTTGTTGGTGTCAAGCTTCTTGAGAGCTGTGAGAGTTGCAACCAAACAGGGCGGTGGAGAGTATTTCCCCACAATCCTCACTTCTATCTTGTAGATGGTGGATTGGCACTGGAGAGATGGAAAGTGACTAACTCTCTGCAGACTTCCAATCTCCAATCTGATTTATTTGGCTGGCCCTGCTCAGTTTTTGGAATGCTTCAGTATCTCTGCAGCTGCCAATGGTGCTGACCATTTCGTAATTATCAGTTAACTTCACCCCTTCCTTTGGTAGAGGGAAGTTCATTGATGAAGCAATTCAGTGGAGTTGAGTTGATTCGCCTCCAACTACAACAACCTTCTTCCTTTGTGTCATGTCCTTTTCCCCCAGTTCCCATTGATTTCAGTTTTGCTAGACTTCCTTGATGCCAACCCTCAGTTAAACACTCCCTTGTTGTCAAGGACAGTCACTCTCACATTGCCTCTGGATTTCATCTCTTTTGTCCATATTTTGGACCAAGGCTTTGGCGAGGTAAGGAGCTGAAGGATCTGAATAGCCCTGGCAGAATCCAACTGAGTACAAGTGAACCATTTATTGATGAGCAAGTGTTGCTGAATAGCTTTCCATCGCATTGCTAAAGATTAGGACGACAATTGGAATTGGCAAAACTGAGAAAGCTGTTAAGGCACCATCCCAAAATAAGTTTGAACAAAAGCTGTGCTGGGCTTTGTTTTATGGTCCTGTGGATATAAATTAAACTATTATAACATCTGTGCTATATGATTTTCCTGAGATGATGATTGTCTCTTCAAGAAAGGCACAAAATGTGGAACAGTTTATAAGAAATTAGAGTATAAGAGAAAAGTTATGCCGAAGAAATAACAAAGGTTTTTGTTTGATTTGAGAGTGGGAGAGATTTAAGAACAATAGGGATGAGGAGTTAGTTGATGGTATTCAGACAAATGAAGGAAGAGCAGGAAGGGGTCAGATCATGTTTTTTTTGCAGAATGACAGCAGGAATAAATCAAGCAGAATAAGCAAAATCCTATCAAAGCCCAGAAAGGTGTGCAGAAAATAGCTAGGCCCTTGAGATGTGGACCTCACTGATCATATGTCAGTTTTGTATTCCCATTTTAAGTTGATATCCATTATTCCTCTAACCACAGTTCCTGCAGCACAATCATCCTCCAGAACAATGCTGTCCAAATGTCTGGAAAAGTTTGGCGGCTTCAGTGTTCCCATGCTTCCGATTAATGATTCTGCATCTTTTTCTGGGACATGGATGAGGATATCACTGACATTTCCAGCTCTCAAGCTGAAGTAGAGCATTCAATCAATTTTACTTTAATTTTCTGCTCTTCCCTTAATTTTAAAATGTCTATCACTAACTTCTTTCTTATCTTTTTGTAATTCCTCTATCTCAATTTCTAGGGATAGGCCATCAACCAGTACCTATTAGAATTGCAATAATTTGCCTCAAATATGTATCTTCACAATTCACTTCCTGTCAGGACTTATTTTCCCAGTGCTTCCAACATGTTCTCCCTTGTCCTCTACTCAGACTTATCCCCACTTTGGCTGAGAGGGCCATGGGCCATGTCCATTTCAGCATTTTGACTCCCATGACATCTCCTGCCACAGCTACAATAATGTTTCCTTGACCTCACCTTCAACCCTACAACCCTCACCCTCTGCTTTCAGATGCTGCCAGCAATTACATTACCTCCTCCCCTCCTTCTATTCCTCCACAATCTCCTGTGTACCTCTCAATGGTTCCCCCACTCCTTTCTATCAACCAAACGAAAAGGAGCAAAAAAGGACCATTTCTGAAAGAAGGTCAATTACTTGAAAGGTTATCTCTGTTTCTCTCTCTGGAAATGTTAAGCATGCTTGCTAAGTTTTTCCATCAATTTTTGTTTCAGATTTCCAATTTCTCACTTCTTCAGTATTTTGTTATATCTGGAAGGGATCATCCTTTAACATCAGCAGCAATAATTCTAGACTAGGAGGTTCCTTTGGTGAAGAGTGTTCTTGAACTGAAACTAACTATTTATTCTAACACATGCAGCTGGCTAAGGGTGTTTAAGGTTCAATAGACTATTCTCGTCTGTAATGCTCTTTTCACTGTTGAAGATCGAGGCGGTGTGGTGCTATCATTTTAAGCCAGCTGAGTGCTCAGGAGATATTGTAAAGCTCAGGAAATTTTTGGGATGATTATCAGTTTTTTTCTCTGGGCTTTGATGGTGTGAAGATTGAGAAAAATTCAATATCTAGTTGTGATGCGCTATCTGTTTATCATATTGATCAAACAAGATATCCACTTCTGCAGGACAACATCTCCTGAGCATTGCACTATTCTGAACTGAAAAAGATGACAGTTACAAGATGGAAGGAAGGAGGCCATTCAGTCTATTACACTTGGGTTAAATCTGTTCCTTATTCACTAGTATCAGTTACAAGTAAATTTCTCTGCTCTTTGACTGTGTTTTCTCTTTTTTTTCTCAGAAACTTGTGTAGTTCCTGTTTAAAAAAAATGCAAAATCTATGCCTCTGTGGTCACTTCTGGCAAGACTATTCACCTCCTATTCATAAAATGTAAGGAGCCAGAGTCCAGAAAAGGACTATAGCCATTTTTCTCCATTAAAGCCAGCAACTGGTTTTGTATATTCTGAGAGTAATCACTCCGCTAGTATGGGGGATGATGAGGAGATAGGGCCCCCATAAACTATGTAAACTGGTACTGGGATTGTATCACTGCTATTGTAGAGTCATAGAATCATGCAGCATGAAAACAGACCCTTCGGCCCACCCAGTCCATGTCTAACATAATTCCAAACTAAACAAGTCCCACCTGCCTGCTTCTGGCTCATATCCCTCCAAACCTTTCCTGTTTGTGCCTTTATCCAAATGTCTTTTAAACATTGTAATTGTACCCACATCTACCACCTCCTCAGGGAGTTTATTCCACACACAAAACCATCCTCTCTGTAAAAAAATTGCCTCCCTGTCTTTTTTAAATCCCTCTCCTTTCATCTTAAAAATTTGTCCCCTGGTATTGAAATCCCCCATCCTAGGAAAAAGCCAACTACTATAAACTCTGTCTATACCCACCATCATTTTATAAACTTCTGTAAGGTCGCCTCACAACCTCCTGCACTCCAGTGAAAAAGTTCCAGCCTACCCAGCCCATTTTTTTATAACCCAAACCTTCCATAGCCAGTAACAACCTGGTAAATCTCTTCTAAACCCTCTCCAGTTTAACAATATCTTTTGCGTAACTGGGTGACCAGAACTGGCAAATTAGTGAGACTATTTTAAGATTTTAGATTGCAAGGATAGGAATGGATGAATATACCACTTTTTGTTTTACCATTTTGGGATATTCCTGCTTAAGGTGCTGTTTCGGGAAATTAAATGGTTGACATACAGCCTGTGATTGTATAAGTTAGTAAATGCCCCTGAAAAGGATAGCACCAATGGACCTAAGAGCCCTTTCATGTTTCATGCTATAGGTAGCAATTTAGTGTATCTATTGCCTTAAGCAAGTTTCAGAGTGATTGGGCCCCGTTCCATTTTCTCAGATTGAATGACTCACTGACAATCTGAAATATTTCAACAAAAAAAACCGAAAAAGTTAGGCTCAAAAATTCTAGGCAGGGTAAAGAGCAAAAAGCTAAATTGTACTCGGCTGTAACACAGTCTAGTCATTTAGCCAACTGAGCTAAATGACATACCCTGTCGAACTTTATAGGCATGAAGTGAAAAACAAGTGACGTAGTCTATTAAATGTTTACTTTGTCCTACACTTTTCCTATCATCTTCAGATATTTGTCAAATTTCCTTTTGACAATCCTATTGAACATCTTCCACCACCAATTTGGGCTGTACGCTACGAATAACGACAACTCACTGTGTAAAGGAAGCATTCCTTGTGTTGATTTGAGTTCTTTTTCCCAATTGCCTTCAAAGTGTATCCTCTGGGAATGATCCTACAGACACTGAAAATAAAATCTCTTGATTTATTGTCCCAAAAGATGTTGTGCCTTGAATATAGGGGGACTGGTGGCTCAGTGGTTAACACTGCTGCCTCACAGTACCAAGGATCTGAGTTCAATTTCACCCTCAGGTGACTGTGTGGAGTTTGCACATTCTCTCCATGTCTGCTTGGATCCCTTCTGGATCCTGTAGTTTCCTCCTATAGTCCTAAGGTGTGCAGGTTTGGTGAATTAGCCATGGGAAATACAGGGGTAGAATAATGGGGTAGGTGTGGGTGGGATGCACTTCAGAGGGTCAGGACAGGTTGAATGGCCTGCTTCCCTACAGTAGGGACACTATTCTGTTCTGTCTCAAAAATAAATGTCCTTTTTAACCTTCTCTGCTCTACGGAAACAAACATATAGTTTTAGTCTGAATAATATGTCTCTTCTCAGGAATTGATTGCCCTACACTTGATAGCACAATTCTTGGAGTCCTTAGAGATGGCCTCTCTTACAGGTAAAGACAGACATACAACACGTCCTTCAGCTTTTCTACATAACGGAAGTTCGTCAACCATTGTACCATTTCAGGAAATCCCTTCTGCACCCTGTTTTGGACCTCAACATCTTTCCTAAATTATAGTGCCCACACTAGTCCAGTTACACCCTAACCAATGCTTTATAAAGGATAGCCTAATACCATTTCCCTCTACCTCTAAAAGCCAAGGTCCCATCTGCTTTTTAAAAGGCTTCTCACATTACCTGTTGCTTTCAAAGATTTGTGTACAACCTCAAATCTCTTCCTTCTGGCACCCACCTTTAAAATTGTACCTTTTAACTTTGGGATCTTCTCTCCCTACTCTTCCCACTCAGCCAAATTTTTGCACCTCCCTGCCTTAGATATCATCTGCCATATGTTTCTGCATTTCAGCTGGTGATCCACACCCTCCTGAAGCCTGTTAGTATCCTCCTGGTTGTTTATTACACTTCAGGGATTTACGTTATCTGCATACTTTGGACTACACCCTGTTTATCTAAATCCAGGTTGTAGAATGATAGAACACAGAGTGGAAACAGGCCCTTTGGCCCAACAACTCTCTGAAGAGTAACCCACCCCCCCTACCCCACTATCCACATTTACCCCTGCCTAACACACCTAGCCTGAACACTATGGGCAATTTAGCATGGCCAATTTACCTGGTCTGCACACCTTTGGATTGTGGGAGGAAACTGGACCACCTGGAGGAAAGCCATGCAGACAATGGGAGAATGTGTAAACTCCACACAGACAGCTGTCCAAGGCTGGATTGACCTCAGGCCCCTGGCACTGTGAGGCTGCAGTGCTAACCACTGAGCTACTGTGCCACCCCGAAGGTCATTGACTTATATCAAAATCTTAATACTAACCCCTGTGGAATACTGTTGTACGTGTTGCTCCAGTCACATAATGAAGAAATTGTTATGGCATAGAAGGAAGCCATTTGTCTCATCTGTACAGACTTGCTGAGCATTTTGACCGGGTGCCAAACTGCTGCCCTAATCTGCATGCTGGATAACGATTGGCTATTACCTGCTGCTTTAATTTGCATTTTGGATAATGATTGGCTATTAACAACAATACCCTCTTAAATGCCAATTGTAGCCATGATTTGGAGATGCCCGTGTTGGACTGGGGTGTACGAAGTTAAAAATCATACAACACCAGGTTATAGTCCAACAGGTTTAATTGGAAGCACGAGCTTTCAGAGCAACTATCACCTGATGAAAGAGCGTCGCTCCGAAAGCTCGTGCTTCCAATTAAACCTGTTGGACTCTAACCTGGTGTTGTGTGATTTTTAACTCTTAAATGCCTTAATTGAACTGTCCTCTATCACACTTCCAGGCGGTACATTTCAAATGTGTGTCAAAAAGGACTTACTGACTTTGTATAACATTTTAAGCATGTGCTCTTCAGTTTATGGCTTTTTTCAAAATGGAACGGTTTCTCATTTCCCATCGTTTGGACCCCACATGATTTTGAAAACTTCTATCAGATCTCACCTCTGCCCTCGCCGCTCCAATCCCAATTTCTTCAATCTATCCTCATGACTGAAGTTTCTCATCCCGGAAAATGTTTTTGTAAATCTCTTCTGCACTTTTTCCAATGCACTCACATCTTTCTAAAGTGTAGCACCCAGAACTAAGGTCCAACCTGCATCCTATAACCTCCCTACACTTGATCTTTTTAATAAAGCATAGAATACCATACACTTTATCAACAACTCTCTCCACCTCTCCTTTAATGAGTTAAGCATAAATACACCTATGATTCTCTGCTCCTGAATGTCCTTTGGAATAAGACCTGTTATTTTAAACTGTCTCTATGTATTTTCTGTGCTAAAGTGTCTTGCCCCCACTTTTCCACATTGAATTTCATCTGCCCTGTCCCCCAACTTGTCAATGCTTTTTGAAGTCCTACACTATCATCTTTACAATTCTTCTAAATTCCATGCTGTTCCCTGTACACCAAGACTTAGACCATTAACATATTGTGCCGCCATCATCTGACCAGACCAATGGGCTGCTCTCTCATTAGTGAGAGAAGTAACTGGTGGTGTTTTAACCTGAGGGCCACCAGACCTCAGGCAAGGGAAGAGGTTGAGGAGAGTCTTTCATGGTAACCTCAAACCAGTAATGGGAAAGGAACCCATGCTGTTATCATTATACTGCTCTGTAAACCAACAGTCCAGCTAACTGAGCTAAACCAAGTCCCATTACTATCTATCATCCGATAAACAGTATGGCTTTCTTTCACTTAGATAAGAACATTATAAAACAAAGCATAATGCCAAGCTGCATACAATATTAGGTCAGATGACCAAAGACATGGTCAAAGGTGTAGATTTTAGTGAGGAAGCTAAGGTAATGATGAAGAAGGTGTTCCAGAGTTTGGTGTCTAGACGATTTAATAGTCATCATTAATGGAGAAATTACAATTGGAGGTGAAAATTATGCTAAAATGAGAGAAAGGCAATTATCTTGGAAGGTTTGGGGATTGAAGAAGGCTATAGAGAGAAAGGCAAGAGATTTGACATAATAAAACTATTGGACCAATTATATCATAGACAATAAAAATGTACATAAAGAATGATTGTACTTTGCTGCATCCAGTCATTCAGTTATAACTGAGGTGTTGCACTCAGTAATGTTCAGTGTCATTGCTTTGTACCTAGTTTCCAGGTCTATAATAATCATTCATCCGTCAACAATGTTCACAATTCACCAGAGAATCTGAAAATGAAATCTAAACATAATCAGTCAAGGCACCAAGCCAATGGTGAGGTTGAAGCCAGGTACTGGAAACACTGCCTGGAAGCTTCATCATTGTGAGCAGGAGCAGACAGACCTGTCCCAAATCATTCTACACTCCCATCATTGAGCTTGGCAGATGGCGAGTGTTGCATAACCAGGACAGAGGCTGAATTACTGAGAGAGATATTTGGTCACAGGCATCAGGATCGTGTGCAGAGTGTCGGGTCATCAGTACATTGTGCAAAACTTCTAAAACTCAGTTCCACACTGCCTTCATTCTGAGGTTGGTTAATATTTATGGTCTCGCTCACTGAGATTCTGGACTATGGTTTGGATGAAATCTGCAGGAGCGAGAGCAGTATCTGCTGTTGCTGCAGAGACAACAAATGGATATCTGAAAGCACCGGTTTTCTTCTGGCTCTATCAATATGTCCGGGTTCAATGCTACCACCCTCTTAGATGATCTCACTTAAGAACAGAAGATGAGAAAGCAAGAACTGTTGGAATTAAACTGCTGTAACAGAGTTGGATTTCTTTGTTCCTGATGCAAACAAGTGCTTAAGGCCAAAACAAACCTTATGGTGATGGTTGACATTAAATATTCAAAAGTCTGATATCCCAACTCTTGGAGCCAATAAAACCTACAGTACAGAAAAATGTCCTTCAGCTCGTTGCATCTGTTCTGGTCTAAAACAAACACCTAACTATTCTCATCCTACCTCCCCGCACTTGACTCATAACCTTGTATTCCATTGTATTGCAAGTGCACATCTAAATACTCCTTAAATGTTATGAAGTTTTCTGCATCTACCACCCTTACAAGCACTGAGTTCAAGATTCACACCACTCTCTGAGTGGACATGGATTTGCTCACATCTCCCCTAAACTTTCTGCCTTACCTTAAACTTATATCCTGAGTCAATGTTCCCTCCATCAAGGGGAGCAGTATCTTCTGGTCTACCCTATCTACAGAATGGAACAAAATCCCTACAGTGTGGAAACAGGCCCTTCAACTCAACAAGTCCCCACCGACCCTCTGAAGTGTTCCCAACCCAGACCCATTCCCCTATCCAATATTTATCCCTGCCAATGCACCTAACCTACACACCCCTGAACACTACGGGCAATATACCATGGCCAATTCACCTATCTGGCACATCTTTGGACTGTGGGAGGAAACCCTTGTAGACATGGGGAGAATGTGCAAAGTCCACATAGAGAGTCACCCAAGGGTGGAATCAAACCTGGATTCCTAGCGCTGTGAGGCAGCAGTGCTAACCACTGAGCTACTGTACTGCCCTAAATATCTATGGCCGTCATAATTTTATAGATCTAAATCTCATCCCGTCTCAATCTCCTCTGCTCTAAGGAAAACAACACCACTTTAATCTCACCATGTCCAATCAAACTGTTCAGCCGAGGCAACATCCTAGTACATGTCTTCTGCACCCTCTCCAGTGCCATCACATCTCTCCTGTAATGTGGATTCCAGAACAATATTCTCACTGCATGGGCTAACTAACATTTTATACAGTTCCAGCATAACCTACTTGCTCTTAAAGTCCATGTCTTGGCCATGTGCCTACATAATCACTTTATCTGCCTGTCCTGATACCTTATGGACTGGTGGACATGCCCCAAGCTCTCTCTAATCTCAGTGTTTCATAGGATCCTACTGTTCATCATTTATTCCCTTGCCTTGCTTGTCCTATGTTTCATGAATGTTACAGAGAAAATTTTCAGGATAATGATGTTTGTCATTATCGGTTCCTCTGGTTTGCAGGATTCCGATTTGATCAATGCTCTGTTTTTTCAGAAATGCCTAGATTATAGTTAATTTTTAATCTCATTTGATATTTCTTTCACCAGAAACAAATATAACCATTCTACTGGATCAGTTCCCTAAATTTCTACGATCAAAGCGTCTTTACCTGACCATTGGTGTTTGTTTGTTATTTTATTTCCTTGGCCTTGTATACGTGACACAGGTATGTTGACTTTTGGTAAAAATGGGAAAAAAAGAATTGAATGACCATAAATGTGTGGTTTTGGGTCAAAAGGAAAGTGAGGTTTAACAAAATTAAACCGAACACATTTTGAAACTCTTCCCGGCCCTGCTACTGATTTTGATGTTGATGGTGAAAGTGGCAGTTATCACGTTGCATTCTGGTCTGTTCTTCAAATATTTGAAGGCGCTTCATGCTTCCAGTTTCAATTAATTATGATTGTTAATGCCAGCAGGTTCAGTTTCTATGAATTGTGAATAACCAACAGTCAAAGGGCTAGAAAACTGAATGGCCTAAAGGTGGATAAATAACCTGGACCAGATGGGCTACCCCCCAGACTCCTAAGGGAGATAACTGAAGAGATAGTGGAGGTGCCAGGAATCACTAGCATCAGGGAGGGTCACAGAGGACTGAAAAGTCGCTAACGTGACACCCCTGTTTAAAAAAGGCAAAAAACAGAAAAGTACAGACCAATTAGCCGAACCTTGGCTATGGGTAAAATCCTGGAATCCATTGTGAAGGATGAGATATCTGAATGCTTGGCAGTATATGGTAATAAGAGCAGAGTCAGCATGGTTTCATTAAGGGAAGGTCATGCCTGACACATGGTACGGTGGCACAGTGGTTAGCACTGCTGCCTCACAGCGCCAGAAACCCGGGTTCAATTCCTGACTCAGGCGACTGACTGTGCGGAGTTTGCACATTCTCCCCATGTCTGCATGGGTTTCCTCCGGGTGCTCCAGTTTCCTCCCACAATCCAAAGATGTGCGGGTCAGGTGAATTGGCCATGCTAAATTGCCCGTAGTGTTAGATAAATGGGTAAATGCAGGGGTATGGGTGAGTTGCGCTTCGGCAGGTCGGTGTGGACTTGTTGGGCCGAAGGGCCTGTTTCCACACTGTAAATAATCTAATCTAATCTGCTAGATTTCTTTGAGGAAGGAACTAGCAGATTAGACCAAGGACAGTCAATGGATATTATCTACCTGGACGACAAGAAGGCATTAGACTAGGTGTCGCACAGGAGACCCCTGAGTTAGATAAGGGCCTATGGTGTAAGGGGCAAGAAGCTATCATGAAGAGAAGCTTGGCTGTCTGGCAGAAAGCAGAGAGTGAGGATAAAAGGTCCTTCTCAGCAATGGCAGCTGGTGATAAGTGGTGTTCCACAAGGCTCAGTGTTGGGACCACAACTTTTCACTTTAAACATGAACAATCTAGATGAAGGAACTGAGGGCATTCTGGCTAAGTTTGCAGATGATACAAAGATAGGTGGAGGGACAGGTGGCATTGAGGAGGCAGGGAGGCTGCAGAAGCATTTGGAGGTGGGCAAAGAAGTGGTAGCTGGACTACAATGTGGGAAAGTGTGAGGGCATGCACTTTGGTAGGAAGAATTGAGGCATAGACTATTTTCTAAATGGGGAGAAAGTTCAGAAATCTGAAGTGTAAAGATACTTGGCAGTTCAAGTCAAGGATTCTCGTGGGTTGAGTCAGTAGTTAAGAAGGTAAAAACAATGACTGCAGATGCTAGAAATCAGATTCTTGATTAGTGGTGCTGGAAGAGCACAGCAGTTCAGGCAGCATCCGAGGAGCAGGAAAATCGATCTTTCGGGCAAAAGCCCTTCGTCAGGAATACAGGCAGAGTGCCTGAAGGGTGAGAGATAAATGAGAGGAGGTTGGGGGTGGGGAGAAAGTAGTATAGAGTACAATAGGTGAGTGGGGGAGGGGATGAAGGTGATTGGTCGGGGGCGGGGGAGGGTGGAGTGGATAGGTAGAAAAGAAGATGGGCAGGTAGGGCAAGTCATGGGGTCAGTGCTGAACTGGAAGTCTGGAACTGGGGTGAGGTGGGGGAAGGGGAAATGAGGAAGCTGTTGAAGTCCACAATGATGCCCTGGGGTTGAAGTGTTCCGAGACGGAAGATGAGGCGTTCTTCCTCCAGGCGTCAGGTGGTGGAGGAACAGTGGTGTAGGAGGCCCAGGACCTTCATGTCCTCAGCAGCATGGGAGGGGGAGTTGAAATGTTGGGCCACGGGGTGGTGTCGTTGATTGGTGTGGGTGTCCCAGGGATGTTCCCTAAAGCACTCTGCTAGGAGGCATCCAGTCTCCCCAATGTAGACGAGACCACACCGGAAGCAACGGATACAATAAATGATATTGGTGGATGTGCAGGTAAAACTTTGATGGATGTGGAAGGCTCCTTTAGGGCCTTGGATGGAGGTGAGGGAGGAGGTGTGGGCACAGGTTTTGCAATTCCTGCAGTGGCAGGGGAAGGTGCCAGGAATGGAGGGTGGGTTGTAGGGGGGCGTGGACCTGACCAGGTAGTCACGAAGGGAACGGTTTTTGCGGAAGGCGGAAAGGGGTGGGGAGTGAAATATATCCCTGGTGGTGGGGTCTGTTTGGAGGTGGCGCAAATGTCGGCGGATGATTTGGTTTATGCAAAGGTTTGTAGGGTGGAACGTGAGCACAAGGGGAGTTCTGTCCTTGTTACAGTTGGAGGTGTGGGGTCTGAGGGCAGAGGTGCGGGATGTGGACGAGATACGTTGGAGGGAATCTTTAACTACGTGGGAAGGGAAATTGTGGTCTCTAAAGAAGGAGGTCATGTGGTGTTTTCTGTGGTGGAACTGGTCCTCCTGGGAGAGATATGGCAGAGGTGGAGGAATTGGGAATACGGGATGGCATTTTTGCAAGAGGTAGGGGGGAGAGGTGTAATCCAGGTAGCTGTGGGAGTCGGTGGGTTTGTAAAAAATGTCGGTGTCAAGTCGGTCGTTATTAATGGAGATGGAGAGGTCCAGGAAGGGGAGGGAGGTGTCAGAGATGGTCCAGGTAAAGTTAAGGTCAGGGTGGAATGTGTTGGTGAAGTTGATGAATTGCTCAACCTCCTCGCAGGAGCACGAGGTGGCGCCAATGCAGTCATCAATGTAGCGGAGGAAGAGGTGGGGAGTGGTGCCGGTGTAATTACGGAAGATGGACTGTTCTTGTTGTGGTTCTGTTTGCCGAGCTGGGAATTTGTGTTGCAGACGTTTCGTCCCCTGTCTAGGTGACATCCTCAGTGCTTGGGACCCTCCTGTGAAGCGCTTCTGTGATGTTTCCTCCGGCATTTATAGTGATTTGTACCTTCCGTTTGTCAGTTCCAGCTGTCCGCTGCAGTGGTCGGTATATTGGGTCCAGGCTTATTGATTGAATCTGTGGATGAGTGCCATGCCTCTAGGAATTCCCTGGCTGTTCTCTGTTTGGCTTGTCCTATAATAGTAGTGTTGTCCCTGTCGAACTCATGTTGCTTGTCATCTGCGTGTGTGGCTACTAAGGATAGCTGATCGTGTCATTTCGTGGCTAATTGGTGGCAACTAGACTGGACTGGAGAGGTTGGGGGATGTAGGGCTTTTCTTACTGGAATAAAGAAGGATGAGAGGTGATTTGATAGAGGTGTGCAAGATGTTGAGAGGCAAAGATAGAGTGGATAGCTAGAGACTTTTTCCCAGGGTGGAAAAGGCTATCATGAGGGATAATAATTTTAAGATGATTGGAGGAAGGTTTTAGGGAAGATGTCAGAGGTAGGTTCTTTACACAGAGAGTGGTGGGTGCATGGAATGCACTGCCAGCAGTGGTAGTAGACTCAGATATATTAGGGACATTTAAGCAACTCTTGGAAAGGCACATGGGTGATAGTACAATTAAGGTTAGTCTGATCTTAGAGTAAAATAAAAGGCTGGCACAACATCGAGAGCTGAAGGGCCTACACTGTGCTGTACTGGTGGAGCAGACTCAATGGACTGAATGGCCTAATTTCTTTTCCTGTGTTTTATGGTCTTAAGTATTAATGGGTTCACCAAGCAAGTGACTTTGCAGCAATGCTTCCGTTGCAACAGGAGTAGGTCTGTCCAACACAAGAATCGTAACTTCAAATGCTTGTTCCACTTACGCAACCCAATCAAACTCCACCATCTGTACTGCCCAGTCATTAATCTAACTGATTCCATTGCACCCTGTCTGATTGCTCCTGGATGTGTCTGTTCTCCTTCCCAGGAGAAATTCCCAAACAAGACCTATCCTCCTCTCAGTGAGTACTGATCAATTAAACTTCAGATTTCAGATTCCCAGTGAATAATAGATCCCTGATAGTGGCTTGGGACCATCTAATGGTCAACAAGCTTTCAATCTGTCTGACAGTGGCTGGAAAACAATGCATGTAGAGGAATTGCCTTCCTGTTAAAGGCTACTGACCATCTGAGAGACCTTACCACTGGGTTTCTCAGGGGCCAAACTTCCCCTGTGCCCCCTTCCACCTCCCTGTTATTATCAAGCCCGTAATGGGACTTCAAGAGCCATCCATGATAGCAGAAAAAAAGCTCTTGGAATTCTTTCATTCGCAAACTTTCAATAATTCACCCTTAATCTCCATCGGCCCACCTGCTCTGGGTGGTGGGAAGCTGGGATGCTGTTCGAGTGACTATGTCACTTCATGATATCCCTGTTTCCAGAAGGGTGCAGTGAGGCGTGAAGATTGTGGCCACGGAAACCTCAGGTCTCCCGGGGAAACCTAAGGAGCAGAGCTGAGCCGGTGAGGTGCAAATCCCTATACAGGCAGTCAGCACCACTGAGGGGAAGAGGCAAGTAAAGGATGCTGGGATAGGCAGGCAAAGATGGAGCTAGATTCAAAGCAGCTGTTTGGAATGGGTTCTTACTCTATTGTAGAGAAAAGAGCTAACTTGGTGAGTCTCCGGTAAGTGGCTAAGATGTTTTCTATTCCTAACTTTTATCATAGTAAACCAGTTGATGACAAAGTCAATAAAATATTTACAGGCAACACAATGACTAAAATCATGAAAGCTAAGTGAGGATATCATTTCAGCTGCAGGTCATGGCTGCAGAATATGGGAGTTCCTGCATGCCATTGTGATCCAAGGCAAACACACCTGTAGCAAGGACTTGAATTTTGTGTAGCTTCAGATCAGAGTGTACAGGCTAGAGTCTGATCAACGCACATTGCATTGTAGCAGGGATGGGGAAGGTTACCTGGATTCTTTGCTGCAGGATGCAGTAACACCACTTTGCATAAGGTGATTTGATCACTGTCAGGGAAAGGAGGGCTTGACTATGAATTGGGCAGATAAGGAGTTTCATTTCTGATGAATGGCTTTTGCCCGAAATGTCGATTCTCCTGCTCCTCAGATGCTGCCTGACCAGCTGTGCTTTTCTAGCACTACACTCTCGACTCTGATGTCCAGAATCTGTAGTCCCCAGTTTCTCCCAGATAAGGAGACCTAGATTGCAGGAATGTCAGCCTATCAATTTTCCCAACAGGTTCAGGTTCCTAAGCTGTTGTGCAGAAGACTAAGGGGTTCGGGACTGATAAGCAAACTGACCATGGCACTGAGGTGCAGATGCCATGAAAGTGGAGGGAGCAATAAAGAATTGAGGTGACAGTTGTGTCGAGTTAAAGGTCTGGACATCAATCATTGCATCAAACAATACAGGTCCAAATAGCCATGTTGCCTGACCAGGATCAGGGTTTAAGACATCTGCTCAGGGCTAGAAAGGACCATTGAACAATACAGCACAAAACAGGCCCTTCAGCCCACGATGTTGTGCTGACCACTGATCCTCATGTATGCACCCTCAAATTTCTGTGACCATATGCATGTCTAGTAGTCTCTTAAATGTCCCCAATGACCTTGCTTCCACAACTGCTGCTGGCAATGCATTCCATGCTTTCACAACTCTCTGTGTAAAGAACCCGCCTCTGACGTCCCCTCTATACTTTCCTCCAACCAGTTTAAAACTATGAACCTTCGTGTTAGCCATTTCTGCCCTGGGAAATAGTCTCTGGCTATCGACTCTATCTATGCCTCTCATTATCTTGTATGCCTCAATTAGGTCCCCTCTCCTCTTCCTTTTCTCCAATGAAAAAAGTCAGAGCTCAGTCAACCTCTCTTCATAAGATAAGCCCTCCAGTCCAGGCAGCATCCTGGTAAACCTCCTCTGAACCCTCTCCAAAGCACCCACATCTTTCCTATAATAGGGCAACCAGAACTGGACGCAGTATTCCAAGTGCGGTCTAACCAAATTTTTATAGAGCTGCAACAAGATCTCAGGACTCTTAAACTCAATCTCTCTGTTAATGAAAGCCAAAACACCGTATGCTTTCTTAACAACCCTGTCCACTTGGGTGGCCATTTTAAGGGATCTATGTACCTGCACACCAAGATCCCTCTGTCCCTCCACACTGCCAAGAATCCTATCCTTAATCCTGTACTCAGCTTTCAAATTTGACCTTCCAAAATGCATCACCTCGCATTTATCCAGGTTGAACTCCATCTGCCATCTCTCAGCTCATCTCTGCATCCTGTCAATGTCCCACTGCAGCCTACAACAGCCCTCTTTACTGTCAATGACACCTCCACCGTTGTGTCATCTGCAAACTTGCTGACACATCCTTCAATCCCCTCATCCGAGTCATTAATAAAAATTACAAACAGTAGAGGCCCAATGACAGATCCCTGTGGAACACCACTCACCACAAACTTTCTGGCAGAATATTTTCTTTCTACCACCACTCGCTGTCTTCTGTCGGCCAGCCAATTCTGTATTCAGACAGCTATGTTCCTCTGTATCCTATTCCTCCTTACCTTCTGAATGAGCCTACCATGGGGAACCTTATCAAATGCCTTGCTGAAGTCCATATACACCACATCCACAGCTCAACCCTCATTAACTTTTTTAGTCACATCCTCAAAGAACTCGTTGAGGTTTGTGAGGCATGACCTACCCCTCACAAAGCTGTGTTGACTGCATTTAATCAAACCATGGTCTTCCAGATGGTCATAAATCCTATCCCTCAGAATCCTTTCTAACACTTTGCAGACGACAGACGTGAGACTTACTGCTCTGTGGTTGGTGGGGATTTCCTTATTTCCTTTCTTGAAGAGAGGGATTACATTTGCTTCTCTCCAGTCCTCAGGTACAACTCCAGTGGAGAGTGAGGATACAAAGATTTTCGCCAGTGGTGAAGCAATTACATTTCTCATTTCCTAAAGCAGCCGAGGACAAATCTGGTCCGGGCCTGGTGACTTGTCAATCTTAATGTTTGACAAAATTTTCAGCATATCAGCTTCCTCTATCTTTATCCATTCCAGCATGCACACCTGCTCTTCAAAGGTTTCATTCACTACAAAGTTTGTTTCTTTCGTAAAGATAGAAGCAAAAAACTCATTTAGAGCTTCTCCTACCTCCTCAGACTCCACACACAAATTTCCTATGCTATCCCGGATCGACCCTACTCTTTCTTTGACCATTCTCTTATTCCTCACATAAGTGTAAAATGCCTTTGTGTTCTCCCTAGTCCATTGTGGGAAGAGTTAATCCAGTTGCCTTGATCCATGTAGGTACCAATAACACGGGTTGAACTATGAAAGTAATTTTGCATAGCAAGCATGAGGGACGAGACACCAAGTTACAAAGCAGAATTTCTAAGATTAGAATCTTTCATTTATTTGAGCTCAGTGAAATTTGCTGAGGGGACACTGAATTAGACAGGTGAATACCTATCTCAAGACTGGCATAGGATATGTAGGTTCCTATCTGTGGGCCAATGATATCCATACTAAGGAAAATGGAGGCTGCACCATTGGGATGGTCTACACCTGAAATGTGCTGGGACCAATGCTTTTGCAAATTGTGTAACTAGGGAAGTAAACAGCCCAAGTAGTTAAGCAAAGGCGGCACGGTGGCACAGTGGTTAGCACTGCTGCCTCACAGCGCCTGTAGACCCGGGTTCAATTCCCGACTCAGGCGACTGACTGTGTGGAGTTTGCACGTTCTCCCCGTGTCTGCGTGAGTTTCCTCCGGGTGCTCCGGTTTCCTCCCACAGTCACAAAGATGTGCGGGTCAGGTGAATTGGCCAAGCTAAATTGCCCATAGTGTTAGGTAAGGGGTAAATGTAGGGGTATGGGTGGGTTGTGCTTCGGCGGGTCGGTGTGGACTTGTTGGGCCGAAGGGCCTGTTTCCACCCTGTAAGTCTAATCTAATCAAAGGGGGCTCAGTGTGGAAAGATGTGTTCAAGTAATCAAATGTCCAAAGGAAAAAGACAAAGTAAGAGGGGAAAATAGTGAGATGGGTAATGAGTCAGAGAATGGCAAGAAAGCTCAGAGAAAAATCTAGAAATACATGAAGAATGAGGAGTTAGTGTTAAAAAGGTATCGAATGGCCAATACTGAAGGCTCAATCTGAATGTGTGTAAAATAAACAGATTGTTAAGCACACACAGAATTAAATGCATACCATCTGATAGCCATTGTGGAGATATGACTTCAGGGTGACAAGGATTGAGTCCCGAATATTGAAGAATATTTGCCAACCAAGAAAAATAAGAAGCAAGAGAAGGGTGGAGGGGTGATACTGTTAATCAAGGATGGCATTTGTGCAATAGTATCTAATGAACCTGGTTCAGGTGATCAGGGTGTCGAATTGGTTTGGTTGGAGATACAAAATAGGGGAAGGAAGTCCCTGGTAGAAGTGCTCTACAGGGATCCTTTAACAGTAAACACTATGTGATACTATGCATACAAGAAGAAATATTGGATACTTGTGATAAAGTGATGCAATATTCATGGTTGACTTTAATCCAGATATAACCTGGAAAAATCAGATTTGGCTGAAATGGTCTGGATGAGGGCTTCACTGACTGTTCTTGACATCAGTCCTCATTACAGCACATTTTGGAACCAACCAGAGAGGAGGATGCATTAAACTTGGTAATGGGTAATGTGACAGGATTAGTCAATGACCTCAGCGCAAAGCCACACCCTCAACCTGATTGTATTTAATCAGTGTGAAAGGGAAAAGATTTGGTCTCAGTCTAGTATTTTAAATCTGAATAATCAGAAAAACATGGGCATGGAAGTTGAACTTCATAAGATGTGGGCATCGCTGGCTGGGCCAGCATTTATTACCCATCCCTCATTTCCATTGAGAATGTGATGGTGAGTTGCCTTCTTGAACTACTGCAATTCCTTTACTGTAGGTAGATCCACAATGTAGTTATGGAAGGACTCAAGGACTTTGACCCAGGAACAGGTGCTGCAGCCCATCATGTATATGGTACACACTGCTGCCACTGAGCACCCATAGTGGAGAGAGTTAATGCAAAATCAAATGGACTGAATTACCCTGGATTGTGTCAAGCTGATTAAGTGCTGCTGAAGCTGCACTTCTTCAGGCAAGTGGGGATGAATCATTCGCACCACATGGGTGGTGTGATTGATAGAATTGCTTTGTGGAGTCAGGAGGTGGGTTGCTTGCTGCAGGATTCCTCACCTCCGATCTGTTTTCGTAGCTTTGGTATTTAAGGAGCAAGTCCAGCTCAGCTTGTGGTCAATGAAACCCCACTGGAGTGTTGTTGTGAACTGGCAAATCAGGCTCAAGGGTAGATCAATAGAGATAAAAATTGCAGAAACTTAATGACACATTTCAGAATGGGATATAGCACTACATACAAGAAATATTTGAAAGGAGAGGTCACCATCTGTTAAATAAATAAGTTTGGGAAGGCATTGAATTTAAAACAAAAGAAAATAACTGCGAAAGGATAGGTGGCTGGTCAAATGATTGGTCAGAGCATAAAGAATAGCAGAGAGTAACTAAGATTACTCAGTAGGAACAAATGGGACATGACAAGAAGTTAGCAGCAGAGCGTTGATGTGAACACAGACTTGCTTGATCCCAGTTTGTAAATTTGGCTCTGCAATTGACCCACGTGTTGAAGATCACTGCTTGAACATTATCCTGTATGAAGCAGAGGATAGTGAGAAATGTCAGCACCAAACTGCCAGGTTTCAGGAAAATATTCCATAATCCTTCCCAATTGGCCAAGTGAAAGTCTTTGTGAGATTGGGGTTGGTGCTCCTCTCTGAATCTTTCTTAGGCTTGTCTTGCCACGAAGATTTGTCCATTTTGTCTTTTGATGGATCAGAATCTACACTGAAACTCCAGGATGATTTATTTAGCCATCAGTGAAGAGATTGAGGAGGACTTATACAAAGATCCTCCCTTTGGTGGACAGTAGAGAGACCCTTTTGCCTTGTCACAATCACTCGTGACTTTTTTTGTTTAGTCGCAGGATGAGGGCATCACCAGCTAGTCTAGCATTTATTGCCCAACCCTAATTGCCTGGAGGTTAAGAGTCAACTGCATTGAATCACACGTAGGCTAGACCAAGTAAAAATGGCAGATTCCTTCCCTAAAGGACATTAGTGAATACAATGGCTTTTTCCTCATTAATCAACAATGAATTTAATGTTGTCATTAGACTCTTAACTCCATTTTTATTGAATTCAAATTCCACCATCTGCTGTGGCAGGATTCAAACCCAGGTGGCATGGTGGCACAGTGGTTAACAGGTTCAATTCCAGCCTCAGGCAACTGACTGCGTGGAGTTTGCACATTCTCCCCGTATCTGCGTGGGTTTCCTCCAGGTGCTCTGGTTTCCTCCCATAGTCCAAAGATGTGCAGGTTAGGTGAATTGGCCATGCTAAATTGCCCGTAGTGTTAGGTGAAGGGATACATGTAGCGGAATGGGTCTGGGTGGGTTGCGCTTTGGCAGGTCGGTATGCATTTATTGAGCTGAAGAGCTGAAAATGTGTTGCTGGAAAAGCGCAGCAGGTCAGGCAGCATCCAAGGAACAGGAAATTCGACGTTTCGGGCATAAGTCCTTCATCAGGAGCCGAAGGGCCTGTTTCCACATTGTAAGCAAGTAAGTAAACATTAGCTGGGTCTCTGAATTAACAATCTAGTGATGATATCAGTAGCCATTGCCTCCCTTTTGTTGAAGAGGGTAACAATTATGATATCGTGGAGATGTGTTGGAATGATATTTGAATATGAAGGATGAGGTTTTGGAGGGAATCAAAGGAGCAAAGTTTGGCAGCGAAGTAGGGAAACAGACCAAGATGTAGTTTATTGCTGAGGTCTTCATTAGAACTACAGTGCGGAAACAGGCCAGTCAGCCCAAGTCCAAACCAACCCACCAAAGAGTATCCCACTCCAATGCATTCCCTACCCTATTATCTATATTTCCCCTGACTAACACCCCTAAACATCCCTGAACGCAATGGGTAATTTAGCATGACCGTTTCACCTAACTTGCACCTCTTTGGACTGTGGGAGGGACACAGGGCACCCAGAGGAAACACACCCAGACATGGGGAAAATGTGCAAACTCTACACAAACACTCATCCAAGGCTGGAATCGAACCTTGGCTCTTGGCAATATGAGGCAGCAATGCTAACCACGGAGCCACCATGCCACCCCTAATTTCCATAAAAAACACATATGCACACTAGGAGCTCTTCTAGTCTGCTTCATCATGTAAGAAAATCATTACTCCACATTCCATTCGACCCTCTGATAACCTTTCACCCCTTTGCATATCCAGAAACTATCTACCAATGCATTCAATATAGTCAATGTCCAACTTTTGAGGGAGAGTTGCAAAGACAGATGCTAGAACAATTACAACATTTAAAAGACACTGAGGTAAGTACATGAATAGGAAAGGTTTTGAGGGACATGTGCCTGGAGCAGGCAGCTAAGGACTAGCTTAGTTTGTGATTATGTTTGGCATAGACTGGTTGGACTGCAGGGACTGTTTCCATGCTGTATGATTCTGTGACTTCAAACTCTCTGCACGTAAAAATTTCTCCTTGTTGCCATCTGAAATGGGTGATCCCTTATTTTTAAACAATGACTCCTCATTTTAGAACGTCTCACATCCTCTCACACACCTTCTGAATAAGACACCGAATGATCTTATTTGATTGGGACCAGCAGTGAGCAATGCCAAAAGCCAGTAGTGGGGAGGAGGGTTCGTTCAGGTGAAAGCTATCACAATCCATCTTCCATGTTTTTGACAGGGACACTGTGGTATGGGATCAGTTCACAAATGACTGTACACTCATAAGGAAGGTGTAGAGTGGAGCAGTGATAGTAGACCCAGTGGCAGCCATATGGTCTGAACTGGGGTTAACTGGAAGAATAGGAAGGCAGTTGACAAAATTAGTCTCAAGTTATGGACCAGACGAGACCAGACCTCCTCAAAATATGTTAAGCAGGTAGCCTAGACCCTAACTTCTCCTTATTTCAAAGGTAAGTGCAAGGTACTGTATTCCAGATGCAACTCAACTGGTCAAGCTAATCAACATGAAGGAAAGCACCATTTATTCAAACAGTATAGTTAAAATACAACAAAAAAAAAGGATCTTTGAATAACTTAACTCAACTGGAAAAATTAAAAGATTAGTAGATTATTTTTCTTATCCAGTAACTATTCCAATAGAGTAACATATTATTAATGCACCCTTGGCAAAAAAGCAAAAAAGCAGATTATCTCACTTGCAACTTCTGTAGCAGGCACAGAACCCCAGCTTTTGGCTGTAGCAGAGAGAGAGAGAGAGAGAGAGAAAGTAAAATAGCTTCCACCACTTCAAGATCCTAATAGCAACTGCTGTAAGATAAACCTAAAATTCCTGCTTCTGTGGGCGGGAGCTTGACCGCACCCATTCAGGCTGCTTCTATTGTTCCAACATCTTTTTTAAAAAAAACAAATCTTCACAAGTTGTTTATCTTCTCATAAACTACTCTGAACCTGTGCTCCAATCACTATCTAAAAGAAATCAGGACACCTCTTGAAGCCAAACTCAACATGTGCAGGAAGTGCAGGGAATGAATTGAATAGGGCAATTCAGATTGCGTCTCATTAAGTGGCAGGGACAATTGTCACTTTGGGCCATGTAAAAGATGCAATGTGAAGCACCAGGGAAGCTGCAGGATTGGTTAAAATGTAACTAAGCCTAGGAACAATAACAAACGAAAAGTAAAGGCATCAAATTCTACCAAATTTATGATTTGTAAAGGTAACATGCTTGAGAGTAGAACAAAACGAGGCACTGTGGTGGGGAAGGAGAAAAGAGGAAAAAGAGAAAGCAAAACTTGATTTAATGTGTCACAATTATACCTGAATAATGGAATCTATTTGAGTTGATTTGAATTAAATAAACAAAATGCCAGAAATAGATTTGAGTTCCTGAATTAACTATGAAATTTTCTATTCATTTTAGGCTGGAATTTTCTGGATTAATTTTATTGATTATTTCTGTGCTGGATGGATTCTGATTACAACTGGTCTGCTGGAACTCATTGGCCTGAGTTGGATCTATGGTAAGTACCAAAGTGCAAACAAAATAAAACACAAACAAAATTAAATCATAAGTTAGAAAATGCTTACATGGATCGTTTAGTCTCTTAAGAAAGAAAGAAAGAAAGAATGGGCTGAAGTTATAAAGTTCCAGGGAAGAAGCAGTAAGATTCAATGAGTAGCCAAAACATTGGTTTGAGACCCATAGTGACAGATTGTGAAGTTTTAAAATTTAATATAAGGCTGGAATTGAAAGTTGATCTAATGATTGCTGTTTTTGTTTTCAAACAAACATCTTATTCATTAATGCCCTTCAGAAAAGGAAACGTGCCATCCTTACCTGGTCTGACTGACATGAGACTCCAAACCCACAGCAATGTGGTTGACCCTTAATTGCCCACTGAGGAGGCCTTCATTATCAAGTTTATCCAAAGCTCATAGAAATAGAAAATCATAGAATGCCTACAGTGTGGAAACAGGCTATTTGGCCCAACAAGTTTACACCAACCCTCCTAAGACTAACCCACCCAGACCCATTTCCCTACCCTATTATCCTATATTTACCCCTGACTGATGCATCTAACCTGCACATCACTGAGCACAATGGGCCATTTAGCACCTCCAATTCACCTAACATCCACACTTTTTGGATTGTGAGAGGAAACCCACACAGACACAGGGAGAATATGCAAACTCTATACAGAAAGTTGACCAAGGCTGGAATTGAACCCATGTCCTGGTGCTGTGAAGCTCTGAGCCACCATGCCCCAAAGGAACAAAACCACCCAGACCACTTAACATTGACCTAGGCACCAAAACCAATAGAAAACCAACCCTGTCAACTCTACGTAATCCAAAATTTCAACAAGACATTGATAGCTTAGGTGAATGGGCAAAGCAGTGGCAGAAGGATTTTCATATAAGGAAGTGTGAGATAATCCATTTTGAATTACTGAAGTATAATAGATGCCCAACAGGATTCGGGGCGTCAGGTGCATAGATCTATAAAATGCCACAAACTGGTGCAGAAAATAGCATTAAGGGGGAATCTAGATTTTTTTTAGATTACTTACAGTGTGAAAACAGGACCTTCAGCCCAACAAGTCCACACCGACCCACCAAAGCCCAACCCACCCATGCTCCTACATTTACCCCTTACCTAACACTACAGGCAATTTAGCATGGCCAATTCACCTGACGTGCACATCTTTGGACTGTGGGAGGAAGCCAGAAGAAACCCACGGAGACACAGGGAGAACATGCAAACTCCACACAGTCGCCTGAGGTGGGAACTGAACACGGGTCTCTGGCGCTGTGAGGCAGCAGTGCTAACCACTGTGCCGCCCATAACCTAATCAAGGTCCTCAGGATATTAGCAGGGAAGGACAGGGTAGACAATGACAAATTATTTTCACTGGTTGTAGATTCCAGAACCAGGGATATAGTCTTAGAATTGGGGTCAGGCCATTCAGAAGAGATGCACTTCTACACCCAAAATGGAGTTTTAGAACTCTTTCTCAAACAGAGGTTGATGCTAATTCAGTTGTTTAATTTAAATCTGAGACATATTTTGATGAAATAAGGTTATCAAGGGATATGAGCCTAAAGTAGGCATACAGAGTTAGGCCACAGGTCAGCTATGATCTTACTGAATGGTGAAGTCTTGAAGCACTGAATGACCTACTCCTGTTTCTATGCTCCTAATGTCCCTGATGGCACCTTCGCTTTCTCTGGATGTAACCTGTCCTACCAGCACAGATACATCAAATGTGGGTACACTATGATATAAACTCAAGAGTATCTCAGCAACACATCTGTTGTGGGTAAATTACCACAGGTTACCTTTAATTTGGTTACTTATTTAAAAAGTTCACAGACAATCAAGCACTGAAACAATGATTTAAGTTTTATTGCATGTAGCAACCAAAACAAGACCCCTCAAGGAAATAAGTTAAACTTCACAACTCAACTTGTCAATTACCAATTAATGGTGGAACTCAGCCACAATTCCATCTAACAGGGTCTGTCTGTCTGTTTGTCTCTGTGCATGTCCAGGGTTCAATCCTTTAGCAAAGCTGTCCTCCAGAGTTCTGCTAAAGAAGGAGCTCTGGTGTTCGATTCTTATACAGATTTTTACTCAATCCTTCAAATCCATGATGTGATATTACTAATGATTTCTTTAAGAGTCCTTTCATCCAAAATATTGATTAATCTTCCGGCACCCTTGAGATTGCAGCTTGCTTACATTTGGCATTATCTGTCTGCCCAAAAACACACTATGTCTTGTAATTACTGCTTAAATTCTTCAGCAAGGCAAACATTCATACTTGTGGCATGAGGCATCAAGTTAGCAAGCAGGTATCAAAGCACTGTGGGGCAGCACGGTGGCAAAGTGGCTAGCACTGCTGCCTCACAGCACCAGAGACCCGCGTTCAATTCCTGCCTCAAGCAACTGTCTGAGTGGAGGTTGCACATTCTCCCTGTGTCTGTGTGAATTTCCTTCCACAATCCAAACATCTGCAGGTTAGGTGAATTGGCCATGCTAAATTGCCCATAGTGTTAGGTGAAGGGGTAAATGTAGGGAATGGGTCTGGATGGGTTGCTCTTCAGAGAGTCGGTGTGGACATGTTGGGCTGAAGGGCCTGTTTCCACACTGTAAGTAATCTAGTTTAATAAATTTTGTTTATGAAATCTCAACTCCTTAATTTCCTTGACATGGCTAATTGCTTTCAATCTCTATGTAACAGCTTGTCTTTGTCCCTTAGCAACTTATCCCAGGTAGAGCTATTGCTGCTGCTTTCTGTGTGTAATCGTTCATCTTTGATTCTTCCAATCCATGAACAGTCATTGAAATTTGGAAGTCTATAGTATCAAGCATCTATTAATCAAGGGGGCCAAGTCTTAAAGGGCATAGTGATGATGGCAAAATTCCCTCCAACTTGTCTTCACCAATTTACCTATCAACAATGCATCTGTCCATGATTGTGTCACTAGGAGGGACCACTGTGCTGTCATTATGGAAACCAAGTCTCCACTCACAATGTAGATATGTAGATACTGTTCATCAATTTGTGTGGTACTACCTCTGAGATTTAAGAGATACTTTTGAACAGGAGCCTATTATCCACAGGGTACTGTGGGCCAACAGCAGAATCTTATTCAACCACAATCTGTATTCTTGCAGCCTGGCAAATTCCAGAGTGGATGAGACACCTTGCATCCTATAGAATTCTCCAGCCAGCTCGCTTCACTCAATGTAACTGCTGAAGGCACTGGATATTGCAAAATCTATAGACACTGAAAACATTCTGGCAATAGCACTGAAGAAGCTTGGTATGGAATTAGTTGCACTGCTAGCCAAACTGTTCCAGTCCAGCTACGACAATGGTATCTAGCAAACACTTGAGCAGTATCCCAAAGTACGTTCTGCACACAAATTAGATCCAAACAATCATTGCTCTGAGACTACTCTCAATCATCAGCAAAGTAATAAAAAGGATCATTGATCAATGCTATCAAGTGGCATTTTTAAAGTAATAGCCCACTCAGTGCGCAATTTCATTTCTGCCTGGATCACTCAATTCCTGGCCTTATCATAGCCTTCCTTTAATTATGAACAAAAGAGCTAAATTCCAGAAGTGAGAAAGTGAGAGTGACTGTCCTTTTTCCCAGGGTAGAAATGTCAAATCTGAGCTGAGAGGGGGAAAGTTTAAAGGAAATTTGCAAAGCAAGTATGTTGCAAAAGGTGGTAGGTGCCTGGACCACATTACGAGAGGAGGTAATAGAGGAAGATTCAACAGCAACATTAAATAAGCAGTGAGATAAATATAGGAACTGGCCTGGATTTGAACCCTGTCACATGGAAAAGGTGAAATTTCAATTCAGTAATGTAGGATAAAATGCAAGCCTTATGTTTACCATGTAATAACAGTAAATTGTTGGAAAAGCCTAACTGGTTCACTAATATCCTTTTCCAGTAATGTCATTGTCTTGCCACTAGGCAATTAAGGATAGGCAATAAATGCTGGTTGAGTCAGTAATGCCCACATCATCTGAACAATTTAAAAAAAAAATAGAGAATCTTACTGCCACTCCTTGATGTTCATTGGTGTTGCCATCTCTGATCCTCCCACTATCAACATCCTTGGGCTACCATTAACCAAACTTGAAGTAGACCCAGTTAATTGAATGAGTCAGGCCAGATGAATACTTTAGCTACAAGAGCAGTATGGAAGCCAGCCAATCTGTGGTAAGGATCTCAGCTACTGCCTGTCCTAAACCCTGTCCACCATTTACAAGGCACAAGTCTGATGGCATACTCCCCACTCGCCTGGATGCGTGCAGCTCCAACAATATTCAAGGAACTCAACACCATCCACGTACTGGTATCCCATTCACCATCTTCAATATTTGCTCACTCTCTTCACCACTGACACACAGTGGGTAACAGTGGAGTAACTCATCAAGGCTCCTCTGATAGCATCTTCCAAATCTAACGACCTCTACCACCTAGAAGTGATAGCAAGGGAGCAATATCATATGTAAGTTCCCTCCTCGCCCCATATCATTCCTGACTTGGAACTGTATTGCTGTTCCTTTACTTCCTGGTTCACAATCTTGGAACTCACTTCCTAAAATTACTGTGGAAGTATCTACATGCCAAAGATTGCATCAGTTCAACATGACAGCTCAGCACCACCTTCTCCAGAGCAATTAGGGATGGGTAACAGATGCTGGCCCAGCTAGTGATGCCCACAATCTTTTAACAAAAAAAAACATGTTTCTCTCTACAGTCTTCTTGAATTGATTCTTCAGTTCCTTGTTGTTATCACATATAGCCTGATCAAAGCTCAAAGGTTTCACATTCTGGTGTCTGGCAAGCAATGCCCTGACCCAGTACTCTGCTTTCAGTCAATTCCTCAAAACTGTATCTTTTCGCTCAGGAAATGATTGGTTTCCAGCTTCTTGGTGACCTCATGTGCTCTTTCTACAACACAGACTTTGATGTCAAATGACAAGAGAATTACTGTACAACAAGATTAGTTTGTGGCTATAACCACAAATTCAGGTCAAACACGGTGAAAATCTTGTGTGTGGGAGGTTGTATTTCTGGACATTCTCTTGATCACTTCTTTCCAGTTTTGTGATTCCATTGTTGCTGTGAAGCTTCATCTTTCTTTCATTTCTGTGTTGTCAGTACGTGTTAGTGATTTTGAGAATTCCACTTAAGCTTTCATAATTAAGGTGTTTGGTAATCTGTTCCTCATGACTAGTAGAACTTATTGTCAATATTCCTCCAAATCTGCCTTCTTGAAATGTTGCGGTCCTTCTACTGTAGATATTCCCACAAAGCCATTGGGGAGGGAATTCCAGAATTTTGACCCAGTGACACTGAAGGAATGGTGATATATTCCAAGCCCTGATGGTAAGTGGCTTGGAGGGAAATTTACAAATGCTCTTCCCATGGATCTGCTATGTATGTTCTTTGAAATGGAAGTAGTTGCAGCTTTGGAAGTGCAGAAGTTTGGAAGATTTCTGTAGTGCATCTTGTAGATGGTATGCAAGACTGTTGACTTTCAGTGATGGAGGGGACAAATATTTCTGGATGTGGTGCCAACCAAGTGGGCTAATTGAAATGTTGAGCCTATTGTATCAAATACTATCTGTGTGTGGAAAGTCTGTCAGAAACCTTGGCAATTTCTCCAGTCCGATTTTGAAAAGCATCCTTATTACGGTCAAGTTCACATTGGTTGTCAGTGCTTTCCTGTAAAGTTTGGTTTGGTAACTATCAAAGAGTATGGATTCTAACCTGGTTCTTGCTCTTGGGGGGCTTGACAACATTCATGGTTAAGGCTGAGATGCTAGGCTCACCCATAACTTTGATGTCAATGTGATTGAAGTGTGGAGATTCGTTCACGGCTTTTTAACATGAAATGGTGTTCTTCATTGCAGGGCGGTGAAGTGGAGAAAATACAAATTGAAAATGTTGTCAGTGTGCGCAGTCACTCATGCATGACTGCAATCTCTTGTTATGTGAACATTGAAAAGCTTGTCACATTCTCAAGATGAGTGTCAGGCATTTCAAAGATGTTGAGAACATTCGATGGTTAGTCACTATGGAAATGGAGATTTTTGTCTTCCCTAGTTTTCAGAGACTAAAGTTGTTCAATACTGTCTACTGAACCTCTTCGATCTGAGAGCATTTACATCAGAGCAGCCAGTGGTCAATGTCTTCTGTCCAAAACAGTGCTCCTGACTTTATTCAGGGTCATCCTCTCCAGATGCTACATTCTCTCACCCTTTCATTTTGGTACTTAGTACCCATTGGTGCTGGTCTTAGTGATTAATTCCGCACTGATGAACATGAATTTTTCACAAGCTTGACAATATATTTCCCAGGAGCATGACACAGGGCCCAGTGTGGTGAGTGCCACTGCAGCAAAAACATTGTTTGGACAAGTCACAACTCATTCAGTGAGATTTCTCTTAGGGTTTTTAAAAAGAAAATTCATAACCTAGAATCAGGTGCAGGCCATCAGCTGTATGAGTCTGCTCCACCATTCAACATGATCATGGCTGCACATCCAACTCCGTTCCTGTTCCCACTTTCTCCCATACCTTTGGGTCCTACAGCACTAAGAATCTATATCTAGCGCTTCTTGAAAGCATTAAATGTTTTGGCTCCAGTCACTTTCCATAGCAGAGTTTTCCTATATGCCAGCAACGTATACAACTCTACTGTTGGCAGCCTCAGTGTCAGTAGCTCTGAACTCTGATTGTGATAGCAATAACTCTCGCAGTTCTGTCAGCCTTGTGTCTTTAACTGCTTGCCAGCATTGCTGATCAGCAACTAAACCTTCTGTTATTTGTTTTAATTTCCCATTCATCATGTTAAACACCACCAGAAATCGCCTTTCATTTCTATTGCCTCAATGGCATGCAATATTGATCAATTGTTTTATTTACTTCTTAGTGCATTTGAAGATAATTGTTTTGTTTAAATTATTTTTCTTTGGTGCAAGGTACGTTCTTAATGCATTTTTTTCTGGCGTTGTAATCATTTTCCTCAGGTGGTATAACAGCATCAAAGGAAATTTAAAAATTTTCCACTTGTAGTAGAGAAATTAGATCTTTATAGAGTCATGTAGCATGGAAACAGACCTAACTCATCCACCCTAAACTGAACTATTCCCATTTGCCCATGTTTGGCCCCTATCCCTCTAAGCCCATCCTATTCATGAACCTGTCCAAACATCTTTTCAATGTTGTAACCATACCTGCATCTACCATTTTCTCTGGCAGTTCAATTCATACACACTCGACCCTCTGTGTGAAAAAGGTTGCCCCTCAGGTCTCTTTTAAATCTTTCTGCTTTCGCCTTAAATCGATGCCCTCTAGTTTTGGACTCCCCTACGCCAAGGAAAGCACTTTGACTATTTGCCTTATCTATTAGCTTATTTTCCCTACAGTGTGGAAACAGGTCCTTTGGCCCGACCAGTCCACACTGACCCTCGAAAAAGTAACCCATCCAGACCCATTTCCCTCTGATTAATGCACCTAACATGATGGGCAATTTAGCATGGCCAATTCACCTGACCTGCACATCTTTGGACTGTGGGAGGAAACCGGAGCACCAGGAGGAAACCCATGCAGACACAGGGAGAATGTGCAAACTCCACACAGGCAGTCACCCCAGGCTGGAATTGAACCTGGGACCATGGTGCTGTGAGTCATTGTGTTGCCCCATCTATGCTCCTCATGATATTATAATCCTCTATTAGATCACCTCTCAGAGTCCTGCACTCTAGGGGAAGAAGACCCCAGCTTCTCCTTATAATATAAACACTCCAATCTAAGTAGAAAGGACATAGACAACACCATCTTGAGTCAGCAATTCATGATTGAGGATCACGCTCCTTTAGAAAAAATATCCTCGGATGATCCAAGTTATTTTTCGGTTGTAATTGAATGGTTATTGCAATGAGATTACTGGGCACACTAATCAGGCCACCCTATTGACAGCAGCAGTCTCTTCCTCATTTTCGATGTCTTGCTCTACTCCTCACCTTTCCCTACTCTCTTTCTGTATCTAGGCTCCATCTCTCCCTGATTCACTCAATCCTACCCCTCCCCACCTCCTGGCACATAAACAGCCCCTTTCTCTAAGCTCTTATTTTGTCTCCACAGACACTGCCAAACCTGAAGAGTTTTTATCGCAATTTTTTTTCTACAGTGTGGAAACAGACCCTTCAGCCCAACAAGTCCATACCGACGGTCCAAAGAGTAACCCACTCAGACCTACCTGTTATCCTTTATTTATTCCTGACTAATGCATCTAACCTACACATCCGTGAACACTACGGGCAATTTAGCATTGTCAATTCACCTAACCTGCACATCTTTGGATTGTGGGAGGAAACCCGAGCACCTGGAGGAAACCCACGCAGACATGGGGAGAATGTGCAAACTCCACGCAGACAGCATTCTGAGTTCTTTGTTTTGTTAATTGTTCAAATATGGATTTCTCTATTATTCTTTAAGGCATCCCTCTGCTGGTATATGTGGAAGGCAGCCTTCAGTGGGCAAAGTACACAATCAAATTCTCAATATTCAGCAAATTAGGTAGAGATGTTCTTCATCTCCTGAAGATGAAGGAAATTCAAGTGTTCTCCTTCATTGTGAACTGTGTATATCATTTGGTTCCAACAGGAGAGACTCTGTATTGTGAACTCATGATCCCATCATTCTTACTTGCATGCAACTAGTTGAAGCTGGGGTGATTTTTTCTACAACTATTTTTGTATAAGGGTGTGAGGTCTGAAAGAGTTCTTGCTGAGGGGTCTATTAAGCACTATCTAACATGGCAGCATTGCATGGACTTGGTGGGAGAATAGTTTAGGATCTTGTAAGAGTAAAGACCTATGATTTTGATCTTTCATATAGACTGTAACAATGTCTGTCACAACAGTGTAATTTGGCTTTCACTGTTAATCAAACAGCTTTTTAGATCCGACCCTGAAAGAAGATGGTGGCAGTAAATCACATGGTGAGCAAAGGCATGGATTGTTCATATGACATTCTGCTCCCAGCTGCTGATGGCGATGCTGCCAAAGTTTTACCTTTTGCCTTGAAAACAGGACAGAACAAGTGATTTGGTGTCTCTCTGCTTCCTTGTTCACAGGGTTAAACAGATTCATCAAGGACATTGAGATGATGATTGGGGAAAGGACTTGGCTCTTCTGGCTGTGGTGGAGAGTCTGTTGGCTTTTGATCACCCCGTGTGTGTTGACAGTAAGTTTTTGTGATTGAACAGAAATTAATCAGGATGCCTCTTGAAGTAGACTCTCAATCGCTCTTTTTAATCTGGTTTCACACATTGATTTCCCTCAGATAATTCTAATCTGGTCCTTAGCAGTGATTGCCCCTCCAACGTATGGATCTATTGAATACCCTGTCTGGGCAATAGCACTGGGCTGGTGTCTGATCATCTTCTGTATGATGTGGATCCCGATCGTGACTGTGGTGAGAGTTGTCCAAGCTGAGGGCTCCACCTTGTGGCAGGTAAGGAAACACCTTGACGTTGTCCAAAGATTAAGAGAATATGAAGAATCCTTACTTTTTTCATTAACTACAATGAAAAGTTAAACAAAAATTATGTGAAGCTTTATTCATCACAGGACTTTCTTTTCCTGACATTTTTGTCACTAAATTGAATCTAATGGCGCTTTCTTGTCAAACCAGTTAACGTTGGTCAGTTTTACTGACACTGCACCTAAATAGATAGTGTTGATATCCAATCTTCACTAGTCCCACCTCTTTCAAGCATCTGTTGGCACCAATAAAAGCATATTTTTGATGTATTTTCATTAAGAATACGTGTTCGGTCTATTCATTGCACAAGTGTAAGTAAGAGAATGCAGACATCCGCAGTGAGCTCAAAGTCACGTTTAAAATGGAACTGTCAAATTAGCATCCTTTCCTTGATCAGCCAGAGGTTTCTCTATTACTGAAAGCCCTTAACCTACCTTCATAGGACAGTATAGATGTTGGCATTCCTTTCGCTTCATGACCTCATAGATATGGGCCAAGCCATTTGTTCACCTTGCAAACATGATGCTAAAGGCGCACACGCCAAAGCCAGTCTACTGAGTAATGGTGAACCTGATTGGATTATTCCTCACTGTTAATCATGCAAAGCCATGTGTAGACTAAAGCTGTCACTTTGATCATGATAACTGCCCAAACTACCTCCAATTATCCTGGAAGGATATTGTGCCTCTAAGTATTGAGCAGTAACAGTTGGTAGTGCAACTCTCATGGTGTTCACCACTAACATGATGTTGCCATCACTTAAAAAGTTGCTCTGTCTTTTGCATAAATGCATATTATAGCACCTGGATTTCAGATGTTCTGAGGTTTGGTAAGTAGTCCATTAGTGACAATGACTGTTGGATTGTATCAAATAGCATACTGCTTTGGCAGTTCACAACAAGTGAAGTATTAACTGTTCACCCTGCCAGCTGACAATTACAAAACCCAGAAAGCAGTGTTGAATATGTGAGATGATTCCATGATAGGGCAACATTTACTGAAGTTCTAGCACATGCTTCAGCTTTACCTTTTGCAACAATCTTAAGCCAGAAGTGCTGACTGGATAATCCATCTTGACCTCCTCCAGCATGACAGATATCAATCCTCCACCAATCTGAATAACTCTACGTGACTTTAAGAAATGGAGACACTGGATACTGTAAAAGCTAAGAGCCCTGATAATATTCCTGCAATAGCAATGAAGACCTGTTCTCCAGAACTTGCCATGCTAGCCAAGTTGTTCCAGTATAGTTTTAAAGTTGGCATTTTTCACACGATGGTCAGGTATGTCTGTATGTATAAAGCAGGATAAATCCAACTCGGCCAGTTAGTGCCCCATCAGTCTACTCTCGATCACCAGTGATGGAAGGTGTCATCAACAGTGCTATGCAGCAGTCCCTGCTCAGCAATAACCTGCTCAGTGATGCCCAGTTTGGGTTCCACCAGGGCCACCCAGCTCCTGACCTCAGTACAACCTTGGTTCAAACCTGGACAAAAGAACTGAATTCCAGAGAGGAGGTGAGAGTGACAGGCCTTGACATCAAGGCCGCATCTGACTGAGTGTGAGATCAAGGAGCCTTCAACAAAACTGGAGTCGATAGGAATTGGGAAAACTCTGTGCTGTTTATAGTCATGCCTGCACAGAGGAAGATGATTGTGGTTGTTGGAGGTCAATTATCTCAGCTCCAGGGCATCTCTGCAGGAGGTCTTTGGGGTAGATATTTTTAATCAACCTCTTCAGACTTGTTATAGCACAGATCTGGAGCAGGTACAACTTGAAGCCAGACCTTATGGTCCAGAGGCAGACTCACTATGATTGACTATAATTGTCTAATTCCTCAAAATTGTGTCCGAGGGACTTCAGCTGCTTCATCAATGACCTTCTTTCCATCATAAGGTCAGCAGAGGAAATGTTTGCACATTGTTCAGCACTATTTGGAACTCTTCAGAGAATAAACCATCCCATGCTCAAATGCAGGAAGACCTGGACAGTATCCAGCCTTGGGCTGATAAACGGCAAATAGCATTCACGCCTGCCTATGACCAGTTCCAGCAACAGGAAACCTGATTACTGTCCTTGACGTTCAATGGTATTGCCACCACTGCAACTCCCCGTGGCCCAACATTTCAACTCCCCCTCCCACTCTGCCGAGGACATGAAGGTCCTGGGCCTCCTCCACCACCACTCCCTCACCACCCGACGCCTGGAGAAAGAACGTCTCATCTTCCGCCTTGGAACACTTCATCCCCATGGCATCAATGTGGACTTCACCAGTTTCCTCATTTCCCCTCCCTCTACCTTACCCCCGTTCCAACCTTCCAGCTCAGCACTGTCCTCATGACATGTCCCAATCTCCCTTCTCACCTATCCGCTCCACCGTCCCTGCTGACCTATCACCTTCAACCCCCACCTCCATCCACCTACTATACTCTTAGCTACCTTCTCCTCAGCCCCAGCCCCCTCCCATTTATCTTTCCATCCCGGAGGCTCCCTGCCTCATTCCTGATGAAGGGCTTTTGCCCGAAACATCGCTTTTCCTACTCCTCGGATGCTGTGCTTTTCCAGCACTATTCTACTTTGATCTCCAGCATCTACAGTGCTCACTTTCACCTAAGAAAGTCAACTGGACCCATTATATAAGTAATGGATCCACTCCAACCTCTCACCCTCAGAACGTGCAGCCCTCCACCCCCTCGGTTTCAACCCCAACCTCACTGTCAAACCGGCAGACAAGGGAGGTGTGGTTGTAGTTTGGCGCACTGACCTTTACACCGCTGAGGCTAAACACCAGCTCGCGGACACCTCCTCCTACTGCGCCCTTGACCATGACCCCACCTCCCACCACCAAACCATCATCTCCCAGACCACCCATAACCTCATCACCTCAGGGGATCTCCCATCCACCGCCTCCAACCTCATAGTCCCACAATCCCGCACCGCCCGTTTCTACCTCCTGCCCAAAATCCACAAACCTGACTGCCCCGGCCGACCCATTGTCTCAGCCTGCTCCTGCCCCACAGAACTCATCTCTGCATACCTCGAAACGGTCCTGTCCCCCTTAGTCCAAGAACTCCCCACCTACGTTCGGGACACCACCCATGCCCTCCACCTCCTCCATGATTTTCGCTTCCCCGGTCCCCAACGCCTTATCTTCACCATGGACATCCAGTCCCTGTACACCTCCATCCCCCATCATGAAGGACTCAAAGCCCTCCGCTCTTCCTTTCCCGCCGTATCAACCAGTACCCTTCCACTGACACCCTCCTTCAAGACTGAACTGGTCCTCACTTTGAACAACTTCTCTTTCCAATCCTCCCACTTCCTCCAAACCAAAGGAGTAGCCATGGGCACCCGCATTGGCCCCAGCAATGCCTTCCTCTTCGTAGGATATGTGGAACAGTCCATCTTCCGCATCTACACTGGCACCACATCCCACCTTTTCCTCCGCTACATCAATGACTGTATCGGCACTGCCTCGTGCTCCCATGAGGAGGTTGAACAGTTCATCCACTTTACCACCACCTTCCACACCAACCTCAAATTTACCTGGACTGCCTCAGACTCCTCCGTCTCCTTCCGAGACCATTCCATTTCTATCTCGGGCGATCGAATCAACATGGACATTTATTATAAACTGACCGACTCCCACAGCTACCTAGACTACACCTCCTCCCACCCTGCCCCCTGTAAAAACACCATCCCATGTTCCCAATTCCTTTGTCTCTGCCGCATCTGCTCCCAGGAGACCAGTTCCAATACCGAACAACCCAGATGGCCTCCTTCTTCACAGACCGCAAATTCCCCCCCAGACATGATTGACGATGCTCTCCACCGCATCTCCTCCACTTCCAGCTCCTCCGCCCTTGAGCCCCGCCCCTCCAATCGCCACCAGGACAGAACCCCACTGGTCCTCACCTACCACCCCACCAACCTCCATATACATCGTATCATCTGTCGTCATTTACGCCACCTCCAAACGGACCCCACCACCAGGGATATATTTCCCTCCCCTCCCCTATCAGCATTCCGAAAAGACCACTCCCTCTGTGACTCCCTTGTCAGGTCCACACCCTGCACCAACCCAACCTCCACTCCTGGCACCTTCCCCTGCAACTGCAAGAAATGCAAAACTTGTGCCCACACCTCCCCCCTCACTTCCCTCCAAGGCCTCAAGTGATCCTTCCATATCCACCACAAATTAACCTCCACACACATCATTTGCTGCATCCGCTGCACCCGATGTGGCCTCCTCTATATTGGGGAGACAGGCCGCCTACTTGTGATGGAACATTTCAGAGAACACCTCTGGGACACCCTGACCAACCAACCCAACCACCCCGTGGCTCAACACATCAACTCCCCCTCCCACTCTACCAAGGACATGCAGGTCCTTGGACTCCTCCATCACCAGACCATAGCAACACGACAGCTGGAGGAAGAGCACCTCATCTTCTGCCTAGGAACCCTCCAACCACAAGGGATGAACTCAGATTTCTCCAGTTTCCTCATTTCCCCTCCCCCCACCTTGTCTCAGTCCCAACCCTCGGACTCAGCACCGCCTTCTTGACCTGCAATCTTCTTCCTGACCTCTCCGCCCCCACCCCCCTCCGGCCTATCACCCTCACCTTAACCTTCTCCCACCTATCGCATTCCCAACGCCCCTCCCCCAAGTCCCTCCTCCCTACCTTTTATCTTAGCCTGCTTGGCACACTATCCTCATTCCTGAAGAAGGGCTCATGCCCCAAACGTCGATTCTCCTGCTCCTTGGATGCTGCCTGACCTGCTGCGTTTTTCCAGCAACACATTTTCAGCCATTATATAAATACTCTGGCTCCATGAGCAGGTCAGGGCTGAGGATCTTACAGTGAGTAACTCACCTCTTGACTCCCCAAAGCCCGTCCACTATCCACAAGGTACAAGTTAGGAGTGTGATGGAATACTCTTCACTTCTCCGGATGACTGTAGCTCCAATAACACTTGTCAGCATTCAAGACAAAGCAAGCTACTTGATTGGCATTACATCCACAAACATTAACTCTCGTTCCACCACTACTCAATAGCACTAGTGTGTATTGTCTACAAGATGCACAGTAGAAATTCAAGGTACCTTCAACAGCACCTTCCAAACTCTCAACCCGCAGCAAAGCACAAAGAGCAAAGAAAATTACAGGAACAAGCCCTTCGGCCCTCCAAGTCTGCTTGGATCCAGATCCTCTATCTAAACCTGCCGCCTATATTCCAAGGATCTCTAACCCTCTGCCCCCTGCCCATTCATGTACCAGTCTAGATACATCTTAAATGACATTATCATGTCAGCCTCTACCACCTCTGCTGCTAATGTATTCCAGGCACCCAACACCCTCTGCGTAAAGAAATTTCCACGCATATTTCCCTTAAACTATTCCTCTCTTACCTTGAACTCATGACCCTTAGTAACTGTGTCCCCTAATCTGGGAAAAAGCTTGTGTTATCCACCCTGTCAATACCACTCATGATTTTGTAGACCTCAGTCAGGATCCCCTCAAGCTCCATCTTTCCATTGAAAATAATCCTAATCTACTCAACGTCTTTTCATAGCTCGGACCCTCCATACCAGGCAACATCCTGGTGAACCTCCTCAGCACCCTCTCGAAAGCATCCACATCCTTTTGGAGCAGAATTCTATGTAGTATTCCAAATGTATCCAAACCAAAGTCCTATACAACTATAACAATTCCTGCCAGCTCTTGTACTCAATATCCCATCCATTGAAGGAAAGCATGCCGTATGCCTTCTTGACTACTCTATCGATCTGCACTGCCACCTTCAGGGTACAATGGACCTGAACACTCAGATCTCTCTGTACATTAATTTTCCCCAGGGCTTTTCCATTTACCATATAGTTTGCTCTTGATTGGATCTTCCAAAATTCATCACCTCATATTTGCCCAGATTGAACTCCATCTGCCATTTCTCTGCCCAACTCTCTGATCTATCTATATTCTGCTGCGTTCTCTGACAGTTCCCTTCACTATCTGCTACTCCACCAATCTTAGCATCATCTGCAAACTTGCTAATCAGACCATCTATACCTTCCTTCAGATCGTTTATGAATATCTTAAACAACAGTGGTTCCAGCACAGATCCCTGTGGAGCACCACTGGTCACAGGTCTCCATTTTGAGAAACTCCCTTCTACCACTACTCTTTGTCTCCGGTTGCCCAGCTAGTTCTCTATCCATCTATTCAGTACACCCTGGACCCAATGTGATTACACTTTCTCCATTAGCCTACCATGGGGAATATTAGCAAATGCCTTGATGAAGTTCATGGGTATAACACCTACAGCCCTTCCCTCATCAATCAACTGTGTCACTTCCTCAAAGAATTCTATTAAGTTGGTAAGACGTGACCTTCCCTGAACAAAACCATGTTGCCTAACACTGATAAGCCCATTTTCTTCCAAATGGGAATAGACCATATCCCTCAGTATCTTCTCCAGCAGCTTCCCTATCATTGATGTCAGGCTCACTGGTCTATAACTACCTGGATTATTCCTGCTACCCTTCTTAAACAAGGGGGCAACATGAGCAATTTTCTATTCGTCCGGGACCTCACCTGTGTTCCGGTATGCTGCAAAGATATCTGTTAAGGCCCCAGCGATTTCCCCTCTCACTTCCCTCAGTAATCTGGGATAGATCCCATTCGGACCTGGGGACTTGTCCACCTTAATGCCTGTTAGAAACCCAACACTTCCTCCCTCCTTATACCGACTTGACCTAGAGTAATCAAACATCTATCCCTAACCTCAACATCCATCATCTCCCTCTCCTCGGTAAATACTTACACAAAGTACTCATGAAGAATCTCACCCATTTTCTCTGACTCCACGCATAACTTTCCTCCTTTGTCCTTGAGTTGGCCAACACTTTCTGTAGTTCCCCTCTTGCTCCTTAGATGTAAATAAAAAGCTTTGGACTTTTGCTTAACCCTGTTTGTGAAAGATATTTCATGGCCCCTTTTAACTCTCTTAATTCCTCATTTCAGATTTGTCCTACATTCCTGGTATTCATCCAAAGCTTCATCAGTTTTCAATTGCCTCAAACTTCTGTACACTTCCTATTTCCTCTTAGCTAGTCTCACAATTTCACCTGTCATCCATGGTTCCCTAATCTTGCCATTTCTATCCCTCATTTTCACAGGGACATGTCTGTCTTACACACTAATCAACCTCTTTTTAAAAGCCTCCTACATATCAAATGTGGATTTACACCCAAACAGCTGCTCCCAATTCACATTCCCCAGCTCCTGCCGAATGTTGGTAAAGTTGGCCTTCCCCAATTTAGCACTCTTCCTTTAGGACCACTCTTGTTTTTGCCAATTAGTATTCTAAAACTGACAGAATGGTGATCACTACTCCCATAGTAACCCCTACTGAAACTTCAATCATCTGGCCGGGCTCATTCCCCAACATCAGGTCCAATATGGCCCCTTCCTGAGTTGGACTATTTACATGCTGCTCTAGAAATCCCTCTTGGATGCTCCTTCCAAATTCTGCTCCATCTAGGCCTCAAACACTAAGTGAATCCCAGTCATAACCTGGTGTTTTGTGATTTTTTAACTTTGAATTCCAATCAGTATTGTGAAAATTAAAATCTCCTGTCACCACCACCAAAGTTGCTCCTACACCTTTCCATAATCTGTTTATTTATTTAGACCTCTATCTCATGCTCGCTGTTGAGAGGTCTGCAGTACAGCCCCAACATTGTTACCCGCACCCTTCCTATTTCTGAACTCTGCCCATATTGCTTCACTGCTCAAGTCCTCCATAGTGCCCTCCTTCAGTACAGCAATGATATCCTCTCTGACCAGTAATGCAAAACTCCTCCCCCCATTTTACCTCCCTCTCTATCCCGCCTGAAGTATCTATATCCTGGGATATTTAGTTACTAGGTAAAAACGATGACTGCAGATGCTGGAAACCAGATTCTGGATTAGTGGTATGGAAGAGCACAGCAGTTCAGGCAGCATCCGAGGAGCAGTAAAATTGACGTTTCGGGCAAAAGCCCTTCATCAGGAATCCTGGTTTCTCCACTCTCAGCAGCAGCGAGAGCAAGAACCAAGGGGCTGCTGGGAAGGTAAATCAATCCGATAAAATCTTACCTCGTGTAAAGGCGGAGTGCACGCTGAGCAGGAGTTGCCATGTGGAAAATTGCCCATATATTTGAGCAGTTGCTTTATCTGAAACACTACTTCAGCAGTATCTCCCATCCATCATCCTCTGGTTTTATCTTCAATACTCTCTTTGGGAATTCAGAACAGTGGGGATGGATGTTAGGGCAGTTGAATGTTCCTCCTGTAGAATGTGGGAGGTAAGGGTCATGACTTGTGTCCCCACTGACTTCTTCTGTACCCAACTCCAGCTCCTCAGAAACCATGTTCGGGAACTGGAGCTGGATGAACTTCGGATCATTCCGGGAGTTGAGGGGGTAATTGAGAAGAGAAACAGGGAGGTAGTCACACTTCAGGGACAGGAAAAAGATAGATAGGTTACAGTGAAGGGACGGAAAGGGAACTGGCAGGCAGTGCAGGGTTCCCCTGCGGTCATTCCTCTCAACAACAAATAAACCGTTTTGGATACTGTTGGAGGGGGATCAACTTAATGGGTAAGCCATGGGGTACAGATCTCTGGCATAGAGTCCATCCCTATTGCTCAGAAGAGAAGAGGAAAGATAAGCAAAGCATTAGTCATTAGGGACTCTAGGGTTAGGGGGATAGATAGGAGGTTCTGTGGGGACGAAAGAGACTCACGGTTGGTGTGTTGCCTCCCAGGTGCCAAGGTTCATGTTGTCTCTGATCGTGTTTTCGGGATCCTTAAGGGGGAAGAGAAGCAGCCACAAGTCGTGGTTCATGTGGGCACCATCAACATTGGTAGGAAGAAAATGGGGATTTAAAGCAGAATTTTAGGGAGCTTAGCGCTAGAACAAATAGTGTTGTTACCTCTGGTTTGTTACCTGTGCCACGTGCAAGCGAGGAGAGGAATTGGGAGAGAGAGGAGTTGAACACGTGGCTACAGAGATGGTGCAGGAGGGAAGATTTCAGATACCTGGATAATGGAGGCTCATTCGGAGGGAAGGTGGGACCTCTACAAACAGGATGGTCTCCACCTGAACCAGAAGGGTACCAATAGCCAATATCCTGGGGGGACGGGGTGTTGGCATTTGCTAATGCTCTTCGAGATGGTTTAAACTAATTCAACAGGGGGATGGGACCCTGAACTGCAGATCAGGTTGAGAGTAGTGAGGACACAAATAAGGTTTCAAGGTCACAAAAGTGAACCAGCAGGCAGGAATGTGTTTTGAAGTGTGTCTATTTCAATGCTAGGAGCATCGAGAATAAGGTGGGTGAACTTGCAGCATGAGGAAAGGATTGCAAAAGTGATTCTGGATAGGAGCGAGAGTAACAGGGTAGTTATTATGGGGGACTTTAACTTTCCAAATATTGACTGACAACGCTATAGCTCAAGTACTTTAGATGGGTCAGTTTTTTTCCAATGTGTGCAGGAGGGTTTCCTGACACAGTATGTAGACAGGAGAAAGTGAGGACTGCAGATGCTGGAGATCAGAGCTGAAAATGTGTTGCTGGAAAAGCGCAGCAGGTCAGGCAGCATCCAAGGAACAGGAGATTTGACATTTCGGGCACAAGCCCTTCCTGAAGAAGGGCTTGTGCCAAAACGTTGATTCTGCTGTTCCTTGGATGCTGCCTGACCTGCTGTGCTTTTCCAGTGATTCTCCTGTTTCTTGGATGCTGCATGACCTGCTGCGCTTTTCCAGCGATTCTCCTGCTCCTTGAATGCTGCCTGACCTGCTGCGCTTTTCCAGCAACACATTTTCAGCTCTGATCTCCAGCATCTGCAGTCCTCACTTTCTCCTCGAAGATTTTAACCTACTGCGAATCCTCTTGCAAGGATGCCTTCCTTGAAGAAGGTCTCTTCCTCCGTCTACATTCCTGAAAAAGGGCTTGTGCCCGAAACGTCGAATCTCCTGTTCCTTGGATGCTGCCTGACCTGCTGCGCTTTTCCAGCAACACATTTTCAGCACAGTATGTGGACAGGCCAACAAGGGGCGAGGCCATATTGGATTTGGTACTGGATAATGAACCTGGCCAGTTGTTAGATTTGGAGGTAGGTGAGCACTTTGGTGATAGTGACCACAATTTGGTTACATTTACTTTAGTGATGGAAAGGGATAGGTATCTACTGCAGGGCAAGAGTTATAGCTGGAGGAAAGGCAATTATGATGCCATTAGGCAAGATTTAGGATGCATAGGATAGGAAAGGAAACTATGGGGGCTGGGGACAACTGAAATGTGGAGTTTATTCAATCATCAGCTCCTTGATAAGTATGTACCTGTCAGGCAGGGAGGAAGTGGTCGAGTGAGGGAGCCATGGCTTACGATAGAAGTTAAATCTCTTGTCAAGAGAAGAAGGAGGATTATGTAAGGATCCGATGTGAATGGACTGCAGCAGTTGAAGGAAGCAGCTCACTACTGCCTTCTCCATAGCAATTAGGGAAGAGCAACAAATTCTAGGCCAGCCATCACTGATGAATTTTTTAAAAATCAGCACCTGCTTGTCTTGTTGGAACAAACTGATGATTTGATATAAATTTTGGATTTTCTAGCTGATTGTCAATAGCCAGTAAAAGTAAGCAAAATATATGTAATTATTTATTTTTTTTTATTTTCACAGAAATTATCTTCTGCTTGTGCATCATCTCCTGACTGGGGTCCATACTTGGAAAAGCACAGAGGAGAAAGATACAGCAGAAGGCCTGACTATACAGGAATCCCAAACCAGCAATTTCTTACTTTGCCCGAGATGAAATTTTAAACGATAATCTCCTAAATGAAAAGCAATGAGCGTAAGAGTACATCACCATTCAGATATAATATATTATTAAGACCTCCGTTATTTTTATGTTTCTCTCTTTTGGTCTGGAATCGTGACTTAGAGTTGAAAGCAAACTTTCGACTCTGAGCAACATCTTGTTTTTTTTTAAGAAATGGTTAGAGTTGATATTTGTTTCGAGACCTGGCCTAAAAGTTAATTGCAGGTCGGTTATTGCTCAAAGAACACTGGCAATAATGTATCACCAGGGCCGAAAAGTCCACAAAGGCTGGCACATGATTGGATGTTAAAAGGGGCCATCACAGAGACTGACACGAACCACTCTAACAAAGAGGATGTTGGGGCAAAAACAGAGAACAACAGTTTTGAACTGTAATTTTTAGACAGGCTATGGTTGTGAAAGGTTTTGTTTGCTTGCTCAATGGTTAGCACTGCTGTCGCACAGCACCAGGGACCGGGGTTCGATTCCAGCCTTGGGCGACTGGTTGTGTGGAGTTTGCACATTCTCTCCGTGTCTGTGTGGATTTCCTCCCACAGTCCAAAGATATGCAGGTTAGGTGAATTGGCCTTGACAAATTGCCCATAATGTTCAGGGATATGTTATTTAGGATATAATGTAGAGTAACAGGATAGGAGAACAGGTTTGGGTGGTATACTCTTCGAAGGGTTGGTGTGGACTTGGGCTGAATGGTCTGTTTCCATCCTGTAGGGATTCTGTGCACTCTAGTCATCCCTCTATTATTGTCTTATGAAGAGTTCAGAAAATAGAATCCTAGTTATAAGAACTAAATGAATATTTCTTTTAATACTGGAAGATAATTTCAATGACCAGGTCAGTGTCTTCAGAAATCAATTGCAATACAATCCCATGTGCCTGTGAGATTACCCATATTGAAACTATTTATATGTGTTGACCAATTATATCTCTTACTTTATCCCTTAACTGTGTCTGTATCTGTGTGAGTTGGGCTATGTTCAATGATGACTGGTTTTAAATCCTAGGTGTTAATTAGATTGCCATGTTGTTTAGTTTTGCTGAGCTAATGTTACAGTGTTGTTAATCAATTGTTAATTTTTGTTTAAGTATAAATTTGGTTTCTGTTATTTGTAAAGTCTGGTGAGGAAAAAATTAGGTGATTCTGAGGGTCATTGAATGTTTTAATTTTACTGTGCTGTGACTACAGGCATTGGGAAGGTGATGTATTTTAACAACTTTCCTCTTGTACCATAACAATAGAAACATGGACAGAGGAACGTTTAGAGAGTAAAGTAGCTTTTTATTTGTCATTTCTACCACATACAACTGATACAGTAAAAATGAGACAGTGTTCCTCCAGGAACAGCTGTACGACATTGATGCACGACTGTGCAGCAATGCACAGGTTAAATCACATCATCAAGTTCACTGATGGTACAACTGTAATGGGTCCTCCAGGAACAAAGTACACAATCGTACACAGCATAAAGTGTCCAGCAAGTGCAAAACAGGCAAGTTACAGTGAAATAGAAGAATGATAAATAACATAAATTTTTCGAGCAGCTCAAAGTTGTGCAAAGAATTTCAGATGGGAAAGAGTCCAATCATACTGTGTTAAGGAGCCTGGTGGCTTGGAGGAGGAAACTGTTGCACAGTCTGACCGTGAGAGACCAAATACTCCAGTATCTTCTGCCAGATGGCAGGAGGGAGAAGAGTTTGATTGAGAGGTGCGTGGGGTCTTCCACAATACTATTAGCCTTTCGGATGCAGCGTGTGGTGTAAATGTCTGTAATGGAGGGAAGAGAGCCCCCGATAATCTTCTCAGCGGTCCTCACTATCTGTTGTTGGGTCTTACGATCCGAGGCAGTGCAATTCCCGAACCAGGCAGTGATGTAGCAGGTCAGGATACTTTCAATGAATGCTCTGTAGAGTGTGGTGAGGATGGGGGCTGGGGGCTTTCCTCAGCCTGAGCAGAAAGTAAAGACATTGCTGGGGCTTTCTTGGAGCTTGTGTTGAGGGTCCAGGTGAGATTCTCCGCCAGATATATGCCAAGAATTTGGTGCTCTTCATGATCTTCATGGGGGAGCTGTCCAGCAGAGAGTGCCCTCCTGAAGTCTGCAACTACCTCTTTTGTCTTTTCCATGTTCAGAGGCAGGTTTTTGGCTCTTCAGCATTTGCCACTGCATCTCCTCTGTATATGCTAAATCATCATTCATGCTGTTGAGACCCATTACAGTTGTACCATCAGTGAACTTGATGATGTGATTCAACCTGTGCATTGCTGCACAGTCGTGCATCAACAGGGGGAACAGCGGTGGACTGAGTTCACAGCCCTGAGGGACCCCGTGCTCAGTGTGATGGTGTTGGAGATGCTGTTCCCAATCCGGACTGAGTGAGATCTCCCAGTCAGGAAGTGCAGGATCCAGTTACAGAGGGAGGTATTTAGGCCCAGCAGACTCAGCTTTCCAATCAGGTGCTGAGGAATGATGGTGTTAAATGCAAAGCTGAAATCTATGAACAGTAGTCTGATGTAGGCGTCCTTCTTCTCCAGGTGAGTGAGGGCCAGATGGAGGGTGGTGGAAATGGCATTATTTGTTGGGCGGTTGGGTTGATCCAGCATCAATGGGAGACCATTGTGAACATTGGCTATGCAGGCAAACAAAATAGCCCAGCTTAATCCTATTTTCCAGCTTGGTTTTTTAACCCTGCAGGTTCTGTTATTCAATTGTGTAACTAAGTGTTGAATGAATACAATGAAGTCTTCTGCTTCCATCTTCCTTTCAGACTCAGGGTTCCAGACATAAAACTCTTCTAGAAAGATTAAATTTTTCTGAACTACCTTCTAATGCTGGTGCCAGTTAGCTTTAAGCTAGTGAGTGATCTTTCATCTGAGGGAAATTGGATCTTTTCAGTGTATTCTATCTCAACCCCTCATAATTTTAAGCGTAAATCAAAGTCCTCCTCATTCATATTTTAGGAAATGGAGCCAAAATTGGAAACATTTTTCCATAGGGCTAGTCCAGGAAAGTGCCTGATCCGGCAAGTATGACAATTCCCCAAACTCCCCCTGCACACCTGTGGTCCCCCACCCCCACCCCGCCTCACATTGCTATTAATGGTATGTCTTCTGCCATTGGCAGGACAGACACAGCAGAGATGGTGGAATTGCAATGTATAGTCAGGAAGGTGTGACACTTGGATCTTCAAATTGAACTCCAGACTTGATCAAGTCTTTGGCCATTAAGTCAAAAATGGATGAGGAGACCCTCTAGCCATTTACCATGACCCAGCATCTTCAGTTGATGAATCAGTACATCTCCCTAAGAACAACACTTAGAAGCCCAGAAGGGCACATATACAATGGGTGGGAGACTTCAGCAACATTCAGCACCAGGATAGCCAAGTCTTGAAGCAGTTACTCACGAGTATAGATTCCAGTGAGGAACTGCCAGCAGAGGGTGGCATTTCAATCACATTAGCAGTGCCACAAGGAGCAGTGGCCATTGTTGATGAAGTCAGGACCCTGCTGGATGGAATTCTTTTCTTCAACTGAGGGGCCGAGCACAGAAAGTGCTGCTGTTTGCAGCATGAGCTGCTGTTTTTCCTGTCTGCAATTCCCTTTCTAATTATGAAAGATCTTCTTCACCCCAGTTTGCTGCTAGAAGGCCATTCTCACCTCGGGTGGATTGCATGCTCTCAATCCATCACTGTTGAAGTACTATTGCAAAGCTAAAGCGAACTTTAGCAAGCCTTTACATTAATAAACTGTTTGTTCACTGCCTGTTCTAGGAGTTCATCTGATGTAACTCCCTCCCAACTTCATCTTGCCTCTCCCCATCCCCTATTCCACGTCCTTTCAGGGAACAGCAAACTTCAGCCCATCATTTCAGATTAATGATGACTTCTTATGTGTTGATGGCAAGATATTGGTACTGTCAATGGCTAGTGATCCAAAGGCCCCGTTGAATTAATTTGGGATGTGGGTTCAAATCTCAGCGTGGCCGCTGATGGGATTTTAAATTCCCTGAACGAAATCCAAAATTGGAATCTGACCTCAGAAATGGAGACTATTGATTGTTTTAAAAAAAACCTAACTGGTTCACTGATGCCTCCATATCCACAGGAATGCGATTTACTGAGATATTGTAGAATCCCTACAGTGTGGAAACATGCCCTTTGGCCCAACAAGTCCACACCAACCCTCTGAAGAGTAATCCACCCAGACCCATTACCCTACATTTATCCCTGACTAATACAATGAACCTCGACATCCATGAACACTATGGACAATTTTGCATGGCCAATTCACCTAATCTGAATTGTCCTTGGACAATCTTTGGATTGTCAGAGGACACCCATGTGGACACAGGAAGAATGTGCAAATTCCACACAGACAGTCACCTGAGGCTGGAATCGAACACAGGCTGCTGGAGCTGCTAGGTAGCAGTGCTAACCACTGAGCCACCATACCATACTCTTAACCACCCGCATAAATGGCCCAGGAAGTCACTCAGTTCAAGGGCAATTGATAATTGATGGATGCTAACCTTACTCCCACACCTCATAAAAGATGAAAATAAATTCCTTTTACATAATGTCCTCTCCGCACTATGTAATATAGTGTCCCATTTAATTATTAATATTTAACCACTTAACTTGTTACAGCCCCATTCTACCCCAAGAACTTTCAGGCTAATGTGTCATTCTCCAACCATAGTCTCTGCCATTGTTGAGCATGTGTAGAACAGACAGACATCATTTGCTACTTCTTGGAAAGGAAAATTGCTGCAAGGCTGTGGTCCCATCCTGTGGTAGCAAATGAAGCATAAATGCAGTGGTACTACCTCTCCATTCTCATGAGCAGGAGGCTGGTCTGGAGTCAACAACAACCACCTCTGGATCCATGGTCAAATTGCTCATTCCTCAAGTTGTGTGAGGACTGACACACACACACACACACACACACAGACACACACACAGACAGACGCACAGACAGACAGACATTGACACCTATGCCAGCAGACACCTACACCCACACGCACACCTACATTCTTTTGCAGGCCACCATTCCTGGGCCATGAGGAAAATGTGGGGTTGCACCAGCATAAACAAGGGAACACTTCAAAGTGGTCCTCCTGGGATTCAATATGTACAGTCAGCTGTGAACAGTTTCATTCCCCTTGCTGAAGGAAAGATACACTTGTACAGGAGACAATTTAGACATGTTACACTATGAGGAGGCCATGGCCTAGCAGTGTTATTGCTGGACCAATAACCAGATAATGTTCTGGGAACCCAGATTCAAATTCCAACATGGCAGATGATGGAATTTGAATTCAATAAAAATATGGAATTAAGATCAATTGTGAGGAAAAACGTATCAAGTTCAGTAGCGCCCTTTAGGGAAGGGAGTTGCCATCCTTACTTGGTCTGGTCTACGTGTGACTCCAGACCCACAGCAATGTGGTTGGGCAATGGATGCTGGCCTAGCCAGTGATGCCCTCATCCCATGAATGAATAACATAAAAGGGAATCAAGGATTATGGAGAATGAGGAGGAACATGGACATGAGGCACATTGAATAAGCCATGATTCCATTGAATGACAGAACAGGCTTGAGGAATTAAATGGCCTATTCCTGCTTATGGTCAAAGGTTGACATTGGGCATAAAGGGATTGTCTTCTGAGGGATTTTTAAGTTGGTTAGGCCCGTAGTCATTGACGTTTAGAAGAATGAGAGAAGACATAGAAACATGTAAGATTCTTAGGGAGCTGCACAAGGTAGGGGCAGAAAGCTTGTTTCCCCTTGTGGCAGAGTCTAGGACCAGAGTACTCAATATCAGAATAAGGGATCACACAGTTAGGACAGAGGTGAGGAGGAATTTTGTTCTCGGGATGTTGTGAATCTGTTGAATTAATTCCTAAAAAGTGGCAGCTGAGGCGGAGTCATTAAGTACATTTAAGTCTGAGGCAGCCTGATTTTTAATCAGAAAGAGATTGGGAGGTTATGGAGAAAAGGTGGGAAAGTGAAGTTGATGAATATCAGATCAGCCATGATCTCATGGACTGACAGAACAGATGCAAAAACAGAAATTGCTGGGATAACCCTACAGATCTAACAACATCCGCAGAGAGAAAGCAGAATTGATATTTCGGGTCCACTACCACATCTATAGAAGTGATGGTAGCTAGTAAAGGTTGGTATTTATGGGGTGCGGAGGGGAAGAGGTGGAATGAACAATAGGTGGAGATGGAACCCAGAAAGAGCAATAGTTGGACAATGGAATGGAGCAAGGTCAGCCTGGGAGAATCAACATCTGCTAACTGGGGCCATTTGTATCGGACAATGGGATGTTTGGGGGAGCAACCGATGGGATGATAGGTCTGAACAGTGAATGCAGTCGACAAAACTGAGCAAAGTGTAGGTAAAGCGCTGCTTCACCTGCAAGTCTTTGGGCCCTTGGATACTGAGGAGGGAGGAAGTAATGGGGAGGTGCTGAACCTTCAGCAGTTGAGGGGAAGGTGCTGTGGGGCTGGGGGAGCGTTGGGAGTGAAGGAGGAGTGAACCAGGGGGTCCCAGAAGGAATAGTCCCTGCAGAATGCTGATAAGGGAGAATCTGGTGGTGGCATCTTGCTGGAGGTGCTGGAAATGGTGGCTGATGTGGATGCTGGGGGGATGGTAAATGAAGATCAGGGACCCCATGGCTGTTTTGAGAGGGAAAAGAAGAGGTGAGGGATTTGTCAACCATCATGGTAAGGAATCCTTGGTTGAGGAAGAAGATGGACATTTCAAAGGGCCCCTTGTTGAAGTTGGCATAATTGGAACAGTTGTGATGGAGACAGAGAAACTGGGAGAATAGAATAGAGTATTTACAGAAAGCTGGTTGTGAGGATGTGCTATCGAGGTAACTGGGAGCCTGTTTGTTTGTATTGGATATTGGAGGCCAGCCTATCCCCAGAAATGTCTTCCTGATTGGCTGCCACTTCAACAGACCGTTGTGTTCCCTGGGCAACATCTCTGTGTTCAGGCTTGCTGCAGTGCTCCAGTGAAGCTCAGTACAAGCTGGAAGAACAGCACCTCATTTTCCACTTGGCGACTCCACAGCCTTCAGGACTCAATATCAAGTTTGATCATTTTAGGGCTTAAGCACTTTCTGCCATGTCCTTACCCCACACCCCACACACCCAACCTTGTCATCCCATGGACCAGTACCACACACAACCCATGAGCAGCAATTCATTCTCCCAGGCTGACTATCACCCATTCCTTTGTCTGTTCAGCTGTTTCTCTCTCTCTCTTTGGGTTTAACTCCACCTATCGTTTACTGCAACCCCCACACCCCCGCCCCGACCCAAACTTTAACACATGTACCTACCTTTTCTGAGGCACAATCAGTTCTGAAGTAAGGTCACTGGACCTGAAACATTAACCCTGTTTTCTCTCCACAAATGTTGCCAGACCTGCTGAGTTTTCCCAGCATTTTCTGTCTTTGTTTCTGGTTGCAAGCATCTGCAGTTCTTTGGTGGAGCTGACTCGATGAACTGAATGGCTTATTTCTGCTTCTAGGCAAATGTGAGGTCTCTCCACCCTGGAGGCTTCCTGTCTCTATTCCTGATGAAGGGTTTTTGCCTAAAATGTCGATTTTCCTGCTCCTCGGAGGCTGCCTGACCTGCTGTGCTTTCCCAGCACCACTCTAATCTAAACCCTTACTTCTGCTTCTATGCTACCTGGGCTGAGGAAGCTCTTCTGCAATATTTTGAAGGGCAAAGTTGACAGATATTTGGATATTAGCATGACATGAAGAGTCTGTCACCTTACTTGATCTCTTCCAAATGTTTAGATTGGCTAAATGTTGAGAGTTGAAGTCCCACATTTTTGAGCACATCTTTTTTTCAAATTCCTTCTTCAAAAGATTGTAACCGTTTGATAGATGTTGTGTCAATTATGTGGGAATCTGGCTGTCTCTGCACAGGGGCTGTGGGATTCATCTATGTATGTTCTTTTCGCAGTTACAACCTCCTGTTTTTCCCTAAACACTTTCTGATGAAAACAACCTTGCTTGTTTGTGAACCAATCTTGTACAATTGCATTCTGCAGCTTTACTGTTCCTTTGAAATTCTGCTAGTTGATGTTAGAGTGAGAAACTTTTCCCAAACTAAGCTCTTCCTTTTCATAGTCAGAGGATAGATTTGTGTCGTGTAGTGGTGCAAGCTGTACTTGCTGTTTAGCAGTAACTTTAGGTAAGTAGACTTCAACCTCTGCTTATGCTTGTTTGAAGCAGTTGTCTTTAGTTGTAGGAGTTCATTAATTTGGGTTTTTACATCTTTGCTAAAAATAAACCCTTGTGTGTTCTGTGGCTCACTGATGAGACTTGTAGATTTCAGCTCAGTTTTATACAAGTTAATGAGTTCTTGTTGGCTTGATGATGTGGAGTTGTGTCTCCTTTTCTCTGGATAATTGCTCATCAGCTGCTAAACTGTCTCCTGCTCAGCTCCATCCAAGGTTTAAAGACCTTTTTCAACTCAATATTTCAAGTTAATCTTCTTTACCTTCGATCATCATTGTCTCAGACACAATGAAATCTGTAATCCTAGATACCTCAGTCTTTGTGGCCACTTTATTTTCTGCAGAACTTAATTTGCCTCTACCAGTGACTGGACTAGCAAACCGCTACTTTCTTGTTTCTGAGCAATGATCTGGCTTCCTACACTGGGAGGAATTTCAGCTTTGATCTGTTATTGTATCTCCACAGCAGGCTTTCTGTGGAGGAAGGAAAGGCTCTCAAGGAAAAATGGACTCACCTCAAAAGAAACAGTTGAGAGTTCAAAAGAACAGCAAGATCCAAGGTTTCACATTTGCGTCAGTGAATGATTTGTGTCTCAGTTTTCTCTTCCATAACTTTACTCTGAAAGGAAAATTGCGACCCAGGATTCCTTTTGGAATCCGATGCCTGCTTTAGCACCTTCCTTTCCCTCCGTTTTCAATTTCCGTCATGAGGAAGTAGAAGATTTGCCCCACCTTCCTGCTATGCCAGGCCTGAAGTGTCTTATTGAGTGTCTCATTAAATCTGCTAATGCATAATCCATTAATTAGAAATTATGCGCAAACTTTCTATAATCTCTTTTTTAAGCAATGAACTGTTGCACACGTGATCTCTCATAATAATTCTTGGATGTGCCAAGACCAAAGGTGATTGAACCACATGCTCAGAATTCTCAGACTCAACAATGGAACAGTATCTGAAAGAATTGATTCATTTTCCATAGTATCCAATTTAAAAGTAATTCTTTATAATTTATTTTAATCTATATACAAAATGCATCTTGCAAGTCTGTCTCATCAAGGAAGTCACTTTCTTGCTTTGAACCTGTCACATTCCTGAAGAAAATGTTCATGCTGTCACTTTGCATTCCTTACTGCCGGGTCTCCCACAGACTGCTGTGGTCTGCATTTAATTTCCTGTTCTGCTTCTGCACCCAGAACCATATGTCTTCTTTTCCATCCTCTATAAAACTTGCTGGGTTGTGTTTCTGCTGGTGAAGTTCCCACATGACTCAGACCTCACCCTATTCCATCATGTGCTTACCATCAGTGCATTTTTGCATATTCTCCACCTCCCTAAGTTCTGTAACTTCAGTAATGTTTCGGACTGTAGCTAATCGATTTCTCCCTTTTGCTGACCATATGTTCTGCCATGGGCTTTCTCCTGCTTTTCCCGAATCTTCAACATGGCTTTCCCATACTGTGTGGTCCCATGCATTGGTACACCTTTAAATCTAGCACTAGCCAGCCTCTACAACTGAGAAACTTCACTTCAGGTATTTCCCGGCCTCTGGGTTTGGACTGACGGGTTGACCCTGCAGTGATTGTCACTGAACGTCTCTTCTTGCCCACTTCTGGTTCTGTTGGACTGGTTACTATTCTCCTCATGTAGTCATGGAAGGTCCACACTCCTCTGAATGGACAACAATGGGCTTATTGTATATAACTATGTGCGGAGGATGATAAAAGAAGCCTTCTTACTTGCATCCTCACAGACTCAAGCTTTAGTTCCATGTAATCTGATATATTGCACATGCTCAGTAGCTATGCTGAAAGTTAAGATACAAAACCCTTTATTCAATAGCATAAGTGTCTCACCGTTAGCCAACCTGTTCAAAGGTTTGTTATAAACACTTTATAGGGAGCTGATCTCAATTTGCAAGTGAGTGTTAAACACAAGGAATGGCTTCTGGTGGCACTCAAAATCAGCACTAAGTGATGACAAGCAGTCCAAATAATTTCCTCATGTGCCAGGGCACTGTTCCTACCATATTGAAGCCACTAAGCCCAACTAGAGGCTGTGATTCATAACAAGAGCATCCCACTTGACATGTGCCACCACCACTACCTAAGGGCATGGGGACACCCTGTGCAAAGTGACAGTCAAACTGCTACCAAGAACATTGCCGAACAGTCCATCACCACACGAACATAATGACTCAGAACTGACAAATAAAGGGAGACTGGATCAGTCAGACTAAATTCACTGGAGTTTAGAACAATGATGGGTGATCTCATAGAAGCTTATAAATTTCAAACACTACTAGACATCCCTGAAAGGATGTTCCCAATGACCAGAAAGTCCAGAACCAGGAGTCACGGTTTAAGGATATGGGGTCGACCATTTCGGACTGAGATGAATGAGGTTAAAATGAAAGCAAATCCATATGTGTGCCATTTGTATTTAAAATGGATAGTGCAGATTACTGCACAAATTATTAAATGTTAAAATCCAAAAACCTTGGGTGTCTAAGTGCAGATGTCATTAAAAATGTCAATAACAGAGAGAGAAATTATTCACAAAGGCTAATGGAGTCCTAACTTTCGTATCTGGGGAACTGGAATATAAAGAAGTAGGAATGGTTTTCCACCTATATCAAGGCCTAGTTAGCCTATACATGGAGTTCTTGTGATTCTGAAATTCTAGTGTTCTACCATGGAAATAATTTTGCTGAATTTGAAGGTCATGTAGAGAAAATGTGACAAGTATTGGATTTGAAAGATTACTTTCTGAGGAGGTCTTATACAAACTATGTTTGCTTTTCAAGGTTTATGGAATGCTAAGGGATAATTTGAGTGTTGAGAGATGTTGAGAGAACAAATAAGGAGGAAAGAGAGCAGCAATTTCTCTTTGTTGGGGAATCTAGGATTAGGGATGTATCTAAAATGTTTGCATCAGAACTTTCAAGAATGAAATGAGGAAATAGTTTGGCATACAAAAGATGTTAAAAGTTTGAAATTCTCTTCAGCAAGAGGAAATTGATTGTGATTGTGTAACATGACTCAATTATTACTACAAGCTAAAAAATAAGAACTTACTAATAAGGGAACCCAGAGATGTTTGATTAGTACATTAAGAGCAAGGGGATTCTTAAGGAATTCTTAAGGATTCTCAGGTATGTACATGGTAATTTGGTAATACAGTACTGTGTTGAACTGGCAAGCAACAGGAAGTGCAGGGTCATTTTTGCAGACAGCATGTTGATGCTCTGCAACCAGTCTACATTTCATTTCCACAATGTACAGGAGACCACATTGTGAGCAGCGAATACAGTACACTCGATTGAGTGATGTGCAGGTAAAGTGCTGCTTCACCTGCAAGGTATGTTTGGGCCCTTGGAGAAAGTAAACAGGTAGGTCTTACACCTTCTGTAGTCACAGGGAAAGGTACTGTGGGGCTGTGGAGGTGTTGAGAATGAAGGATGAGTGGATCAGGACCCGAATGGAACAGTCTCTGTGGAAGGCTGTCAAGGGAAGGGAGGGCAATATGTTTCTGGTGTTGGCAGCCTGATGGAGGTGGTGGAAATGGTGCCTAATGATCCTCTGAATATGGATGCTGGTGGGATGATAGTTGAGCTCAAGGTAAACCTCATCAGTGTTGTGGGATGGAAAGGAAGGAGTGAGGACTAAAGTGCGGATGATGGGTCAGACTCGTTTAAGGGCCCTGTCAACTATGGCGTTGGGGAATTCATGTTGAGGAAGAAGGTGGATACTTTGGAAGCCTCCTTGGCATCAACAGAACAGGTGCAACAGAGACGGAGGAACTGGGAGAATGGACTAACGTCTTCACAAGAAGCAGGGTGCAAGGATGTATAGTCAAGTTAACTGTAGGAGCCAGTGGGTTTGTAGTGGGTATTGGTGGCCAGTCTGTTTTCTGAAATGCAAACAGAGATGTTGAGAAACGGAAAGGAGAAGTCAGAGAAGGACCAGGTGAAGGTAAAATTGGAAGCAAAGTTAACAAACATTTCTAATTCCAGGTGCGAGAGGGAAGCAGCACCAGTAATATCATCAACATACCGGAGAAAGAGTTGTGGATGGGGGTCAGAGAAGGACTGGAAGAAGGAATGTTCCGTTTACCCCAGAAAGAGATAGGCATAATCGGGCAGGGCCTGATGGCCAGTTCTTAGATATCTCCTCATATCTCCTCCTGGTCCACGACCCCACCATGGAACATCAGGCAACCATGTCCACAATAGTCACTGACCTCGTTTCATCTGGTGACTCACCACTAATTTTAAATAATAATCTGCATTCCTTGTTTTGCCCTCAACTGCACGTTTATCTACATTATATTATATCTGCCATGCACTTGCTCACTCAACTAAAATAAACTCATGATGAGAACTTGTGGACATCACAGGCTCAAGCAGCTGAGTGATTATTGACCATTTGGATGTTCACAGTGGGGTGCAGAGCTGGGAATTGTATCTGAAACAAGGCTTTATAGGGGATTAAGTGCACATCAAGGAGAGGAAGAGAAGTATGACTTCAGATAATCAGCTAGAAATTGTACATTGGTGTTCCAGAATGTACTGAATGCTTGGCAAAGCATTTTGTAATAATTGTGATTAGATTAGATTACTTACAGTGTGGAAACAGGCCCTTTGGCCCAACAAGTCCACACCGATCCGCAACCCACCCATTCCCCTCTTTACCTAACATTACGGGCAATTTAACATGGCCAATTCACCTGATCTGCACATCTTTGGAGAGTGGGAGGAAACCGGAGCACCCGGAGGAAACCCATGCAGACACTGGGAGAATGTGCAAACTCCACACAGTCAGTCGCCTGAGTCAGGAATTGAACCCAGGTCTCTGGCGCTGTGAGGCAGCAGTGCTAACCACTGTGCCACCGTGCCGCCCAATTGACTAATTAATTGATTTTATAACTTTCTGAATCCATGGTCATTACCATCGTGATGGACAATGGCAACAGAAAAATGGGAACACTACTGCCTACAAGTTCCTCGCTAAGCCATTTACCATCCTCTCTTGGAAATATATTGCTGTCCCCCTCACTGTTGTTTGGTTAAAATCACTCACAACACCATGGATGCAACACGATAGACTGCAGAGGTTTAAAAAGGTAGCTGACAGCCAATTTATCAAGACAAGGTAGCAAGAGGCGATGTATGCAGGCTCCGATACCGATGTTAACAAGTTGGGTGAATAATAATGAATTCTATGCAATGTATAGTGAGCCTGAACTATCAAGTCTCCAATATCAAGTTCTCAAATTCAGATTGGCCTTTGCAATACCTGTCAGGTAACTGATGCAGACAGTCTCAGTGTCCTGTTTGCTTCAAGCAACTGTTGATAACCTTGTGGTGCAAAGTACTTGCATTCTGATATTGAGTGCTCTAAGATGAGTGCAAATCATCTGGAAGTAGGTTCATGAATGCAGAGATACTCAGTGAACTTAGACATCAGCTAAATCCACACAAGTAGAACTACACACCTTTTAAACAGATTAAGGGACAGCTTTTGATTTAGGAGGGATCATCATCTGGTGAAGAACTGAGTAACTTTTATCCATGTTCCTAGAATGTTGCAAAATTCAACGTGAGTAGAAGAATCATTCATCACTGTCAAAAGATGGACCAGACGGTTTATCGGAATTCTTACAGAATGACCAGCACTGTCCAGTGGAAAAAGTGAATATTTTATTAAACATGACTTTAAACTCAAAAAAATCCTAAGAGGTGCAGATTCTTTGGGAATTTTGATATGAATTTTGAAGTCTCTCTCTCTCTCTCTCTCTCTCTCTCTGTGGGGTTCAGACAACCAATAAATGGAGAACATCATTGTGTTTCGGGAGTGGGTGAAAATTGTTGGTTAACTTATTGCTTAAGTTTTAGTTTGATAAAATCTAATTGCTCAATCAGCCATTTCCACTTATTCCTCCAGGTTGCCATCAGTGAACCTGTGGGTGGAAGTGACAAGAAAGTGGAGAGGGGAACTGGTGCCTCAAAGATTGACTACTTGCCCTCAGTGATTGGCTGTGCTGTGGGTCTGGGCAATGTCTGGAGGTTCCCTTACCAGGCTGACAAAAATGGAGGAGGTCTTACACTGACTTACAAAGATTACTAAATTCAATAACCAAGCACTAATTTTCTTGGATGTGTAAATGCTCCAGTAGTGAACTTTTACATTGTAAGAGTCGAAAGATTGATTCCCAAAACTTTCAACTCATTGTGTCGTACAGTATTACAACAATTAAAGGGGTCCTTCTGCTCACTGTGTCTATGGCAGTCAACACATGCCTATATAATCCCATTCCCCAGCACTTGGTCCATAATCTTGCATGCTATAACATTTCAAGTGTTAATCTAAATACCTCTTAAATGTTGTGATCATTCTGCCTTTGAAACAGCAAGTTCCAGGTACCCACTGCCCCCTTGGTGTTTTCCTTTGAATCTTTCTAATCCAAATTCCCTTTTACCTTATGCTTCTCGACTCCTTCACAAGGGGGAATCATTCCTGCTATCTACCCAATCTATGACCTCAATCAGGAGACCCCCCCCCACCCATCCCCCCAACCACCCCCGCCCCCTTAGCAGTCTTTGCTTTAAGAAAGACAACATCAGTTGATCAGTCTCTGTTCATAATTGAAGCACTGTGACACTGTGCCTGGGCAATGTTGTGTTGATGAGTTGTTGTTGATTTTGTGATCAATTAAATGTCCAACATTCTCTGCGAATGTAACATATGCAAACAATTAAGTACCAGAGTTGTAGTCTGATGGATCCACACTGTAAGAATGAACTCAGGAGAAACAAAACCAATGATAAGAATTAGTAAGCAGCTACAATTTGGTTTCAGGATGTTGAACAAGTCCGACAGAGCTGAAGAAATGAGAAAGTCTCTGACTGTGTGTGTTGACAGGTGAGGAAGCCTCCAAACAGTCATACTTTAATGCTGCTGTGGCAGTGTAGGTTCAGATATACATAAACAACTGAGTAAGATTAGAACTCGAAAATCCCAGAACATATCAAAGTTGATGAAACTGTGAGTGAAAAGCTGGAGTTGTTGCAGAGAATGGGCGGCACGGTGGCACAGTGTTAGCACTGCTGCCTCACAGCGCCAGAGACCTGGGTTCAATTCCCGCCTCAGGCGACTGACTGTGTGGAGTTTGCACATTCTCCCCGTGTCTGCGTGGGTTTCCTCTGGGTGCTCCGGTTTCCTCCCACAGTCCAAAGATGTGCAGGTCACGTGAGTTGACCATGCTAAATTGCCTGTAGTGTTAGGTGAAGGGGTAAATGTAAGGGTATGGGTGGCGGGTTGGTGTGGACTTGTTGGGCCAAAGGGCCTGTTTCCACACTGTAAGTAATCTATAAAAAAAAATCCGTATTAGAGGGCAGTTTCAAAGTCAAGTGGCAGACAGGAAGAAACGTGTGCCTTAACGGAGGAAACAATGACCGGAGACATAGATTTAAGGTAAGGGGTGGGAGGTTGTGAGGAGATGTGAGGAAAAGTTGCTTCACCCAGAGTGTGGGAATCTTGACCTCACTGCTTGTGAGGGTAGCAGAGGCAGAAACCCCCAAAACATTTAAGAAGTCAAGGCATTTAAGGCTCGGGCCAAGTGCTGGAATAAAATAGTTAGGTGATTGTTTTTGATTGACACAGATGCTATGAGTTGAAGGAGCTTTCTCTGAGTTGTAGATCTTGATGATTCGATGAAATCAAGGCATTTTGAAGAGATTGAATTGGGAATAGATGCTGAGGCACTTTAAAACAGAATGCATTCTGCAAAGTATTTTTATGCCAGACCATGAAAACTGAAGAATTGTAGCTGTGAAGTTGTAAAACGTGATGAGATTTGATGACCCATCATTTCATTAATGAGGGAGATGCAGAGAGATTCATAGGGTTTGTCCTGATTACATTGGCTATTTGATATGTGATGTGGTGTGCTCAATTATAGCATAGTACCCATGTTTATCATACCTTAATTTTGGGTGTTAAAAATAAATTATACATGTGTTGTAAGTGGTTTGATTCTTCTAACTTGCAAAGTATGTTGATAGTCAGGATTCGGTGATGATAACACCACTGAATGTCAAGTGGTTAGATTGTTTTTTATTGGAGATGATCAATACCTGGCATTTGTGTGTCATAAATGTTGCTTGCCATTTGTCAGCCCAAGCCTGAATGTTGTCCAGATCATTTTGCATTTGAACATAGATTGCTTCAGTACTCAAGGAGTCTTGAACAGTGCTGAACATTGTGCAATCATCAGCATTTCTGACCTTATTCTCGATCTGGTCCTGTGTAATAAGACAGGAATAATTAATAATCTCACAGTTAGGGATCCTTTTGGAAGGAGCAATCACAGTATGCATCAATTTAGAATACAGATGGAAAGTGTGAAGATAAAATCCAATCCCATGGTCCTGTGCTTAAACGAGGGAGACTACAATAGGATGAGGGAGGAGTTGGTTAAAGTAGACTGAAAGCAAAGACTTTATGGTGGGACAGTTGATGGACAGTGGAGGACTTTCAAAGCAATTCTTCAAAATGCTTAGCAAAAGTATTTACCAGTGAAGAGGAAGGACAATAGGAAAAGGGATAATTTGCTACAGGGGTCTAAGGAAATAAGGGAGGCTATCAAATCAAAAGAGAAGATATAAAAAGTGGCAAAATCGAATGGAAAACTGGAAGATTGGGAAAGCTTTAAAGTCCAACAGAAAGCTACAAAAAAGCTATAAAGGAGAGTAAGATAGATCATGAGAGTAAACTAGCTGAGAATATAAAGACAGACAGCAATACTTTCGATAAATGTAAGAAATAAAAAAGAGTGGCTAAGGTAAACATTGGTCCTTTACAGGATGAGAAGAGCAATTTAGTAATGGGGCTGAGGCATTGTACAGATATTTTGTGTCAGTCTTCGCAGTGGTGTACATGAATAAAATGCTAGTAATTGACAAGGAGACGAAGTTGGTGAAGACCTGGAAACAATCATTAGTGTTGGGCAATATAATGGAGCAAAACATAGACAGTGCTCAAGGAAAGTAAGTTCCAGTCAAAAACAAGGATTGCAAGGGTAGGAAAAGTCAGCCTTGGAAAATCTAAGAAATAAAGGAAGGCATCCAATTAAAAGCTCAGGCTAACAAAGTAGCCAAGAGTAGTGGGAAACTGGAAGATTAGGAAAACTTTGAAAAGCAACAAAGAACCAGGAAGCAAGCAATAAAGAAAGGAAAGGTAGGTTATGAATACAAACCAGCACAGAACATAAAAAAAAGTAGGAAAAGTTTTTAATAAATATATAAAACAAAAAAGGGAGGCTAAAGTGGATGTAGGTCCCTTGCAGGATGAGAAAGGGGAGTTAAGAACAAAGAACAAGGAACAAAGAAATTACAGCACAGGGACAGGCTCTTTGGCCCTCCAAGCCTGCACCAATTAATACTGAGTAATGCTGAAATGGCTGAGGCCTTGAATAACTATTTTGTGTCGGTCTTCACAATGGAAGATGTGTCTAACATGCCAAAGAATGATGTTAAGAATATGATGGGCGGTGAGGACCTTAATTCAATTGTTATCACTAAAGGGGTAGTGCTGAGCACACTTGAGGGTCTAAAGGTAGATAGGTCCCCTGGTCCTGAAAGAAATGGCAAAAGTTACCATAGATGCTTTAGTGGTAATTTACCAAAATTCACTGGACTCCGGGTAGGTCCTGTTGGACTGGACAACATCACACTGCTGTTTAAAAAGGTGTGTAGGCAAAAGGCAGGTAACTATAGGCCAGTTAGCTTAACATCTGCAGTCAGGAAAATGTTGGAGGCTATCATTAAAGAAGAAATTGTGAGACATCTAGATGGAAAAGGTGCTTTCAGGCAGATGAAGCTTGGATTCAGGAAGGGCAGGTCGCGTTTGATAAACTTGCTGGAGTTCTTTGAAGATGTAACAAGTGCGGTAGATGGAGGGGAACAAGTGGATGTTTAGACTTGGATTTCCAGAAGGTGTTTGATAAGGTGCCACATAAAAGACTCATCCTTAAGATCAGAATGCATGGAGTTGTGGGGAATGCACAAGCATGGATAGAAGACTGGTTAGCCAATGGAAAACAGAGAGTTGCGATGATGGGTGTTTCTTTGGTTGGAGATCAGTGGTGAATAGTGTACTGCAGGGGTCAGTGTTGTGCCCATAACTGTTCATGATATATATAAATGGCAAGGTGTAATGTACCTAAGTTTGTTGATGACAAAGGTGGAAAGGCAAACTATGCAGAGGATGTGGAGGGCATGCAGAGAGATTTTCATAGGTTAAATGAGTGGACAAGGGTCTAGCAGATGGATTACAATATTGGTAAATGTGAGGCAAGCCACTTTGGAAATAAAAATAGTAGGTCAGAGTATTATTTACATGATGGAAGATTGCAGCATTCTGTTGTGCAGAAGGACTTAGGAGTAAAAGTTGATTTGCAGATGCAACAGTTAATCAGGATGCAGAGGAAGTCTGGAGAGGAATGCAGTGGTGTTTGTCGAGGTTCGTCCCGAGCAGTGCCGTGACGTGGGACTCCGTGCTCTACGGCCTGTTCCCCGGGACGCACACTGAGACGAACATCAACTGTGCCTGGAGGATCATCAACTTGGTGAAGGACGCTCTCTGGGTGGTCTGAAACCTGTTGATCTTCCAGGTGAAGGAGTTGACCCCGACTGAGTGTTGCAGACTGGCACATTCCAAGGTCCAGGACTACATGTTGAGGGACGAACTGAAGCTTGGGGCAGCTGCCACCAAGGCGTGGTGGGGAAAGACCACTGTGTAACACCTGCCTGCCAAAAGAAGAACAGGAGGCCCATGCAATCGTTTGGGCTCTGCTGACGCCTCAGCTAAATATATGGGCATATGAGTGAGAAGTGCACAGACCTGTATATAACAATGATAATTTCTGATCTGTGCATGTAAATGTTGACATATGTATGGCATGACCAAATGTCCAGACCATCAAATTATTTTATGATTATTTTACGAATAAAGTATATTTTTGAAATTAAAAAAATGTGTACTGCCTGCAGGATTTCCCTGTGACAGGCTACTTTGATGTGACCTTCAGGAGTGTGAAGCAGTGCGAGCAGCTCCTGAAGGTCTTCAAAGAGAAGGAAGGGGAGCCGCTATTCTCCATCTTGTCGGTGATCCCATTGTGTGTGCTTCCTGCACAGAGGAGTCGGGTTGTTACAATCCGTATGTACAACCCCTATGTTCCAGCGGCTGATGATCTGACCTGTCTGGGAAGGTACATCCAAGTTGAGGGAGAAGCCACCGATGTGATCGACCCCTTTGGTCTCTGGACAAGTAAGCGGCAGGTCAGGGTAACTCTGAGGGTCGATGATAATGGGATCATTCTCCACCCAACCTCGAGCTTCACAATTGGAGGGAGCAGAGGCTACCTGACATATGCAGGGCAGCCAAAAGTGTGCCGAACCTGCAGGAAGGCGGGACACGTGATGGTGGATTGCAAGGTGACCATCTGCAGGAATTGCAAACAGGAGGGTCACCTGACTAAGGACTGTCAGGAAGCAAAGAGCTGCAACCTGTGTGGAGAGGCGGGCCACATGTACAAGACCTGCCCAAGTCCAGGGGGCCCCACTTACGCACTGATGGCTGGAGGTGGCAATGTGAGTCGTGGATCCCCAAAGACCAGCGAGGTCCACCCAGACAGCAGGGAACCAGAGACTGGTGGCACCCAGAAAGAAGAACACGCTGGAGTGGAGGAGGCAGCAGCCAGCGGCGAGACACAGCAGCTGATCCTAGCTCTAGCTGGGCAGATGGAAGCAATGGAGGAAGAGGCAATCGAGAAGGCAGAGGAGTGGATACCTGTTAAAAACAGGAAGAGGAAATCATGCCAGGGCCCCAAAGCCTCCCAGCAAAGGGGGAAAAGACAGCGGTAGGAGGAAGAGACGGCCGTCTCTTCGGATGGGGAAGACAGGCGCAAAGAAGGTCATCAAGAAGAAGAGACAAAGCGCCGTAGATAAAGAGGAGGGCATTTCCTCCCAACTAGGAAACAACTGACCCCCTGAAGTCCACCCTCCATCCAGTGAGAACTGGGGGTACCCACTGCCCCACAACTACAGGTAACTGAAAGCTGTGATCCTCTGACAGTCCCATTGTCAGACACAGAATTGGACGGTGCAGACCCTTGCCTTGGCTCAAGGACACCAGAGCGGGTAAATGACCCCAGTGAGGAGCTGGATAGCTACCTCAGCCCAGCGAAGGTCCAGCAGTTCGTGCTCACCATGGGGATGCAGACAGCTACCCCAGAGACAGGACAGTCAAATGGACAATGGTAACCCCATAAACTGGGGATTAAAGAAGATTCCTTTGCTATCATATAACAGGGCACCCACTCACTAGGTGGGTTCCACTGAAGCCACAGTTAAATAATAAGAGACTGGATGGTTAATAAAGGGAACTGTAAATAGGATAACTGTAAATTCGATTAATTCAATCTGTACATTGTAATGTTAAGACATGCAATGTATATATCTATGAACGACATGACAAATTGTACAGGTACCAAAGATTTATTTCTATGAATAAAGTATATTTTGAAATAAAAAAAACCTAAGGTTTCTACGGGAGCATAGACCATAGGACATAGAACAGCACAGCACAGTAGAGGCCCTTCGGCCAACGATGTGGTGCCGAGCATATATCTTTTTCTAAGATCAACCTAAACTACACAACTCTTAATTTACTGTCGGCAATGTGCTTGTCCAGCAGATGCTTAAATGTCCCTAATATCTCTGACTTTACTACTGCTGCTGATAGTGCATCCACGCAAACACTATGGGTTTCTATGGGAAGTGAGGGAAGAGATGCTGCACCTTTGGTGATTATCTTTGCGTCCTGACTGTCCACTGGAGTAGTACCAGAGGTTTGGAGGATGGAAAATGTTTTTCTCTTGTTTAAGAAAGGGAATAGAGATAAGCCTGGGAATTATATATCCGTCAGTCTTACGTCGGTGATGTGCAAATTATTGAAGATGTTTCTGAGAGACGGGATTTATGATTATTTGGAAAAACATAGTTAGATTTTAAAAATCAGCATGGCTTTGTGTGCAGCAGTCATGCTTCACAAGCCTTATTGAATTCTTTAAGGATGTGACAAAACACATTGAAGGTAGAGCAGTGGATGTGGTGTGTATGGATTTTAACAAGGTGTTTGACAAGGTTCTCCATTGTAGGCTCATTCAGAAAGTAAGGAGGCATGGGATATGGGGAAATTTGGCTGTCTGGATACAGAATTGGCTGGTCCATAGAACACAGAGGGTGGTAGTAGATGGAAAGTATTCAGCCTGGAGCTCGGTGACCAGTGGTGATCTACAAAGATCTGTTCTGGGACCTTTGCTCTTTGTGATTTTTATAAATGACTTGGATGGGGAAGTGGAAGGGTGGATTAGTAAGCTTGCCGATGACACAAAGGTTGGTGGAGCTGTAGGTAGTATGGAAGGCTGCTGTAGGTTGCAACAGGACATTGGCAGAAGGCAGAGCTGGGTTGAGAAGTGGCAAATGGAGTTCAACATGGAAAAATGTGAAGTGATTCATTTCGGAAGGTTGAATTTGAATACAGAATACAGGGTTAAAGACAGGATTCTTTGCAGTGTGGAGGAACAGAGGAATCTCAGGGTCCATGTCCACAGATCCCTCAAAACTGCCAGCCAAGTTGATAGCGTTGTTAAGAAGGTGCACGGTGTGTTGCCTTCCATTAGTAACAGCTGTGAAAGTATGCAGCAGCTCTATAAAACCTTGGTTAGACCACACTTAGAATAGTGTGTTCAGTTCTGGTCGCTTCATCATAGGGAGGTTGCAGAAGCTTTAGAGAGCTTACAGAGGAGATTTACCAGGATGCTGCCTGGACTGGAGGGCATGTTTTATGAAAAAAGATTGAGGGAGCTAGGGCTTTTCTCATTGGAGCCAAGAAGGATGTGAGGTGACTTGATAGAGGTGTACCAGACGTTAAGAGGCATAGATAGAGTGGATAGCCAGAGACTTTTTCCTAAGGCAGAAATGTCTATCATGAGGGGACATAATTTTAAGGTGATTGGAGGAAGGTTTAGGAGAGGTGTCAGAGGAAGGTTCTTTACACAGAGAGTTGGGGGTGTGTGGAATGCACTGTCAGTGATGGGTAGTAGAGTCAGATGCATTAGGGACAGTAAAATTCTTAATAAGTCTCATCTTTTTACCTATTCATTGGAAGACCAGATATCTTCTTAAACAAAATATCAGTGTCTACAGATGGCACATGTAGGGAATGACCTTTCATTGAAATTTTCAACTTGTTAGCTAGAAATTCATTGTAAGGTCTGTGGAAACCTCAAAAGCTGGCAAACAATTGATGCTCATTTTCTGAAATTGCCACCTTCTTCCATTCAGGTTAGAACCAGATTAACTGACAGACTTCCTCAAACTTTAAACTTGAAATGTTAAGTTCCACTTATATTGAGAAGTGCAGTCTATTATTGAACAAACTAGTGCATTCTTCCATCCATCTGTAGCAGGCGATAAGAGCAGAGACAGATTCCTGGTCAACTCTGCTGTAGATGGGAAAGGTTAGTGACAAGAAGAGCATCTGACCTAAAGACCACCCAACAGTTCCAAATATTATGGTTGCTCCATGTAACAGAAAGCCAAAGGAGGAAGAAGGAGACAATCTATCTTTGAACTGTTATATCAATGTAACGATAACAACACAGAACAAAGAGCACATTCAGACTGTTTCCTCTGAGTATATTGCTGGAAGGAACAGTCCATTCACTGATGCAGCTAAGATCATTCCTGAGCTAAGATCAATGGATTGCTTTGACCAAAGAAAACAGAACCAGGACGGTGAAACAAAGAGAAAAATGAAACAGCATTAGGACAGTCATTGCTGTAATTGAGAAATTGATTCATTGAGATTTCAGCATGTAATCCAATTGGTACTTCAATAAATTATTAATTGCTGAAATGTTGCAATGTGATTTTTTGACTGAAAGATTAAACCATATTCTTGTTTGTTGATACTGTTTGAAGGAGATTTCCTAATGTTCAGAAGGAAACAGTTATCACTTAATAAACATCATCCAAAGAAAATAAACTTGTCATTAATCACATTTACTGAAAGCTTTTTTTAGGACTAGCTGTCAAAATAGGCTGCCTAAATTACAAAAATGAAGCGCATTCCATTGATATGGCAACTTCCGCATCCTTTCATATTTCAAGAGGTCCCACAGCCAATGAAAGAATATTTCAAAAATATTTCATTTCATTTGTCCACCCCAATCCAACACCAGCATTTCCCACAATGCGTTTTTCTTTGGAATGTTTCATAAGTTATAGGAATTCAATGTCATAATACTTCAGCATTTCAGTCAGTCCCAAAGACACTCTCGGTGCATTCTCTGTCAGGTCATCCAGTACATTATTCAACATCTTCCTGGTCTGCAGAAATGATGATCCTGCTCCAAAAATTAGACCAATGACTGGGATGCAGTCAAAGACAGGTTTAGCTGCAGAAATTCCACCAAAAACCGAACCTTTTAACTTTTGCAACACAAAGTCCTTACTTATTTCCCTTAGCAGTGAAGATTTCACCACTGCTTTCAGATCTTTTACAGGTTTCCCTGTTCTATTTGCCAGTCTTTGAAATGACACGTTGTCCAAACCCAGATATTTACAGAATTTTTTAATTGCACAAACCAGTATCCCAGTGTCACAAGCAAAGGACAGGCCAAGAACTAGAACTGCTCCCACTGATCCAGAAACTATAGCTAACATCCAGATTTGTTTCTTCAGCCCTTTTCTTTTGTTATGGATAATTTCCAAGGTTGTGTTCGGAAGTGACATCATGAATATGTGTTTCTTTAGATCATCAAGGTTATTTGCAAGGGTTTCCCTTAATTTTGGAAAATCAAAACCATTCATTTCAAAGTTTGATATCAGGAAAACAGTGAGTGCTGAAATCCCTGCCTCTTGCAATTTGCTGGCACAGTCTCTTCTGACCTTCTTCAGTTCTTCCCCTTCATTAAAATTCCTGTTTCGCTTCCTCATTGAATAGAGATCACTATCTATTTTGGAGTGGGCAAAGTATAAATTCTTCCCAAGCTTTTTAATCTCATTAGCTATAGAAATGTCATTTTCTCTGAATGAGAAAGAAGTCATATATTTGAAAATTCATTCCACCCAGGTACGTTTCTGTAGGGGAGTTTGTTCCAATTCCTGGCAGGCTCCAGAAGCAAACATTTGGCAGGTGAGGGTGTGGGTATGAGGTTGGCTTCATTGTAGTTTCTGTGGGCCCAGTTTCAGCTGCTCTGTCATCATCGCCCTGAACTCCTCTCATCGCATTGATGAAGGTGGGTTTCCCTGCACTGGAATTTCACTGCAATGTTCAGCTAGATATTGCGAGGAACATTTAACTTCTGCTGTATCAAAGAGGCAGCATTCCCCAGTCCACCTTTTTCATAAGCGGCCTTGAGATCTTGGAGTTCATCATGATTAAAATATTTAGACTTGGAAGACTGAGCCATGTCTGTGGAAAAGAATATAAACATTACACTAGGCATAACTTTGTCACAATCTGAGTGTGTGTTTTTTTTCACAAAGAATGAGAAGTGCAATCAAAATACGGAGATATGGCATTGAGGGTGAGTTGGAGGTTTGGATTAAGAATTGGCTGGCTGGAAGAAGACAGAGGGTAGTAGTTGATGGTAAAGGTTCATCTTGGAGTGCAGTTACCAACGGTGTTCCGCAAGGATCTGTTTTGGGACCATTGCTGTTTGTCATTTTTATAAATGACCTGGAGGAGGGGCTAGAAGGTTGGGTGAGCAAGTTTGCGGATGATACGAAAGTCGGTGGAGTTGTTGACAGTGAGGAAGGATGTGGCAGGTTACAGCGGGATATAGATAAGCTGTAGAGCTGGGCAGAAAGGTGGCAAATGGAGTTCAATGTAATTAAGTGTGAAGTGATTCACTTTAGTAAGAGTAACAAGAAGATGGGGTACTGGGCTAATGGTCAGATACTTGGTAGTGTGGATGAGCAGAGGGATCTTGGTGTCCACGTACACAGATCTCTGAAAGTTGCCACCCAGGTAAATAGTGCTGTGAAGAAGGCATATGGCGTACTGGCTTTTGTTGGTATAGGAATTGAGTTCCGGAGTCCTGAGGTCATGTTGCAGTTGTATAAGACTCTGGCGCGGCCGCATCTGGAGTATTGTGTGCAGTTTTGGTTGCCATACTATAGGAAGGATGTGGAGGCACTGGAACGGGTGCAGAGGAGGTTTACCAGGACGTTGCCTGGTATGTTAGGAAGATCATATGAGGAAAGGCTGAGGCACTTGGGGCTGTTTTCATTGGAGAAAAGGTTTGGGGTAACTTGATAGAGGTGTACAAGATGATTAGGGGTTTAGATAGGGTTGACCATGAGATCTTTTTCTACGTATGGAGTCAGCTATTACGAGGGGGCATAGCTTTAAATTAAGGGGTGGTAGGTATAGGACCGATGTTAGGGGTAGATTCTTTACTCAGCGAGTCGTGAGTTCATGGAATGCCCTGTCTGTAGCAGTGGTAGACTCTCCCTCTTTATAGGCATTTAAACGGGCATTGGATAGACATATGGAGGATAGTGGGCTAGTGTAGGTTAGGTAGGCATGGATTGGCGCAACATCGAGGGCCAAAGGGCCTGTACTGCGTTGTATTTTTTTATGTTCTATGTTCTATGTGCTATTGATTTTAAATCAGAACCGATTGGAGTTGGAATATTTTACTCAGGTACTGTGAGATACATTGATTATTAAAGAGTCTTGTCACTCTCTTTGATCGCTATGTTGCTGTTATTCAGTCTTAATCTCAATGCTGTTGTGGGAATATACTGTCAACATTTGATTGACGTGTTCACTTCTGAAGTTGTTGCAGGGAATGGGATGCACTTTGATTTTGTGTTTGTGGACACTGCGAATGGGAATGGAGTATATCAGGAACAGTATGTCATGATGAATATCAGGCTCAAGAAGGGTCACGGACATTGAGAATCACGTTCAGCCCAATATCGGTAGTCAGGAACAAAAACAGAAGTTGCTGGAAAAGCTCAGCAGGTGTGGAAGAACCTGTGAAGAGAAATCAGAGTTAATGTTTCAGGTACGGTGACCCTTCCTATTGTTTTCATCACTAGTCAGGGGATTATTTATCAGAAATAATGGATCGCTGGGTGCAGAGATGAAATAGAGAGGGATAAAGGGGTGTGAAATTTTGAATAAAATTGAATATTGAAGTTTCAAAGTTGGATATTGCAGATTTGGAGTGAGACGATTTTGAGTAAGATGGATATTGGGCAAAGGAACTCAAGGGAAAGCTGAACAGCAGAGCATTATACATAACTACCCTTTAGTGGCTGGGAGCCAATTCCCAATTGAGCACAGGAAATCTTTCTTGCTTCTTGTACACCCTGTGTTTGTAGGAGAAAGTGAGGACTACAGATGCTGGAGATCAGAGCCAAAGAGTGTGACACTCTAAAAGCACAGCAGGTCAGGCAGCATCCGAGGACCAGGAGAGTCGATGTTTCAAACATAGGCTCTTTGTCAGCCCATTCCTGATGAAGAGCTTATGCTTGAAACATCGACTCTCCTGCTCCTCGGATGCTGCCCGACCGACTGTGCTTTTCCAGCGCCACACATTTTGACCCTGTGGATGTAGTTACATTCAAGCTTAACATTTTTCCCCTCATTCCTGTTCAGTTTATGTGCTAACTTAAAGCTCAGTATGGCAAGATGACAGAATCAGAATATTCTCATTCTTTTCAAAGAAGAGTATTGGTGAGTTTATGAGGCACATGAACACTGATTTGATCTCTATTTCATCCACGCTATGAGAGCACAGTAACAGTGGAAGCTATGGCAGGCTCTCATCGGGTATTGAAACAGCAAACAGTCCACTTGAACCTTGGCATCAGACCTTCATTGGCACTTGATCCTAATTTTGCCTCCTTCTTTAGTGAGGTCATCACCTTGGGAAAGAGAGGACCTTCTTGAGGACTCAGAGACACAGAATTTGATGGGACTTCTCCAGGACTCACTGCCGTGCCAACTGAACTTATTCAATTTGATGTTAGGACCAAGAACCAATTAAAGTCATAGAGTCACAGAGACCTAGAGCACAGAAATAGACCCTTCGATTGACTCATACAAGCCGACCAGGTATCCAGCCTCCACCTCTTCCTCTGGCAACTCATTCCATACATGTACCATCCTCTGTGTGAAAAAGTTGCCCGTTAGGTCCCTTTTAAGTTTTTCTCCTCTCACCTTAAACCTATGCCCTCTAGTTCTGGACTCCCCCATCCCAGGAAAAAGACCTTGTCTATTTACCCTCTTCATGTCCCTCACAATTTAATAAACTTCTGTAAGGTCACCCCTCAGCCTTCGACACTCCAAGGTAAACAGCCCCAGCCTGTTTAGCCTCTCCCTATAGCTCCAATCCTCCAACCCTGGCAACATCCTTGTAAATCTTTTTTCTGAACCCTTTCAAGTTTCACAACATCCTTCCAATAAGAAGGAGACCAGAATTGCACGCAATGTTCCAAAAGTGGCCTAACCACTGTCCTGTACAGCCACAATGTGACCTCCCAACTCTTACACTCAGTGTTCTGACCCATAAGCGAAAACATACCAAACGCCTTCTTCACTATCGTATCTCCTTGTGATTCCACTTTCAAGGAACTATGAATCTGCACTCCAAGGTCTGTTTGTTCAGCAACACTCCCCAGGACTATATCATGAAGTGTATAAGTCCTGCTCTGATTTGCCTTTCCAAAATACAACACCTCACATTTCTCTAAATTAAACTTGGTTCAAAATGGAAGATTATATCTTCCTATAATGTCACTTCCAGGCCACAGCTGTCCACCTCTTTGACCAGTCTGTCAGAATACATTGAGATGATAGCACTCGTCATGAGGTCTGGTGGTTTACTTTGAGGAGAACCAGTTGCTGAAAGGTGGGCACATCATCACACTGACCATGCAATGAGGATGAGGAGACAATAGTCACAAGAGAATCTAGTGGTCTTACATCAGCCACGGTACATTCTCTCTAACCAAGCCCATCTTGTGAAGCAAAGAAGTGGCACTCAGCTCACATCATGCAATTGGCATTCATCTGTGCAGAGATGACCCACATCTAGGATTCAATGTTTGATGAGATTTGTAGATGTGTTTATGCCAAGATTCTCTATGCTGCTGTTTCTCTATCCTGCCACATAGACTGATCCTGTCCCTGAACCAGTCACCACCTTAGGAGGCATGCTGTTTCAGGAATGCTACATTGTGATTGAGTTCAGAAGATCAAAGATCCCCAGAAGAACCCAGTGGATGTGAAAGCAGAATGAGCTCCTACACTAATCACACTGGCCAATCGTCACTGCCTGACTCAACTCACGTCTTCATTTGCAAGATTTGTCAGTGAAAAATAACAGACACTGATTCACCAATGTGTAGACTCCCCTGACCAATGTCCAGGTTATTGAGAATCAATGTTAACTTCATCAGAGCAATCACCAGTAAATCCAGAAATCAAAGTTCCACAAGCTGTAAAATTAACAATCATCTCAATTGATGTTGATGTTGATCTACCTTCAAACTGGTCACAACTTGTCACGGACCCACCATCACAATATGGCTACCTCTGGAAATGGCTGGTGCAACATTCACAAGTTCATTGGTTTCCAGCTCCATAGCTCAACTTATCGATTCAAGAGGTCTGAATGTAACAAGGTCTCGTTGCTCTGCACTGGCCCTGTAACCTGACCTGCTGTCATTTTCCCAGAACTCTCTCTCTCCATCTTTTCTGGAGCAGTCCACATCTTCCAGAATTAATGCGTTAAGAATGAAATCTCCAAAAGCTGTGATGGATCTCCCAGCCTTGGTGCTCATGACTGATGTCTGGACAGTTCCCTGAGTGGCCGTCTCCATCCAAGTAGAGGCACTGGATGACTAATCCAGAGTCATAGTCTTTAGCCTTTAACCTTTTGTTGTGGTTTCCAGCTTAGGCTCTTGGTGTTATGCAGCCAATTGATCCAGTTTATGTGCTTAACCTGATAGTAAACACTGCTGAATGCTGCGGTGCTGTGAGAGGACTTACAGATCAGAGACCTCACAGCATCTTCTAATGGGGATAGTTTCTCTTTGTCACTGAATCTAACCCTGTCATAAATGTATCTGCTTCTGTCAAATCATCCCTCATTCTCCTTTACCTTAAGGAGAACAACTCCAGCTTCTCTAACCTGAACTTGTCGCTAAAATCCTCCATTTGTGCATCGCAAAAAGAGAAATAACATCACTACCTAGCAACCTCCAGTCTGAAATGCAAGCACTTGCCCGCTATTTGCTATCTTTCTTTCCTTAAACCAATTTCTTTAAGCAAACCGACACCAAACCTCAATTTGCTGAACATTACGTTATGCGAGACTTCATCAACCCCTGAAAATCGATGCAGAGAATATTTAATGCTTTCCCTTCATCAAGGTTCTCCTTTACCTTGCCACAAAAATCAATTAGCTTGGCCAAGGGTCATCTGCCTTTTATAAATCCTAAGTTGTCACCTTAATTAGTTGAAATCTCTCAAGTTATTGAAAATGGTTTATTTTCATGTTTACTGTTGCTAAATCCTGTTCAAGTGACCAGATGATAAAATTCCCAGAGTATAGAAGAAGGCCATTTGGCCCTTGAGTGCACACCAACCCTCCAAAGAGCAACCCACCCCATCCCTATAACCCAGCACATCTTTCGACACAATAAGCAATTTAACATTGCCAGTTCACCTAACCTGCACACCTTTGGACTGTGGTGGAAACTGGAGCATTAAGGAAACCCGTGCAGACACGGGGAGAATATGTGAACTCCACACAGACAGTTGCCTAAGGATGGAATTGAACCTGGATCCTTAGTGCTGTGAGAGCAGTGCTAACCATTGAACAACCATGCCGCCCAGTGTTATAATCGTTGTTACTGCAAAAATATACTTCATTTTTGAATAAACGTTTCATACTTGTTACTTTTGTAATTCTCTTGTAACTCCACCATGTGCACCATTGTTTCATGATGGCCACCACCTTCACCTCTGCCCTCTGACTTTCTTGAGGTTTTGATATATTACTGGTGTCTTCTGTTGTGAAAACTAATGCAAAGTAACTATAAGGTTCCTCTACCATTTCTTTTTTCGCCATTACTGCATCTTTCACCTCATTTTCCAGCCGTGCACTGTCCACTCTTGACTCTCTCTTATCTTTTAGATACCTAAAAGAAATATGGTGTTTTTTTTAAACCTTAACCCTAAGCCTAACCGTAACCCTAACCCCAACCGTAACTGAAATATTGGAGATTATGGAAACTTCTGCTATCCCCTTGGGGTCTTGGGATCTTATTAGTAAGGTCACTGGGTGTTGGCAGGATTAAGAAACAAAGGGGAAATCACATCTTGGAAAGGAGTTATTCCTGATGTATACAGGCGACAACCCCCAAGGATAGTGGCCCTTGCCTTCTCCTATTGCCAGAAGAAAATGCCCCAAATACATAAACTCCTCAACCAGGCAACCTTTGTCTATCTGACTTCTTCAGTCTTACATATAGATTAAAATCTGCTATGATTAATGTCATGCCTTTCTTACAAGGTCCCATTATTTCTCCCTTGTCACTCCACCCTATTGTGTTATGAGGCTGTACACTGATCTTACCTTTATCATTTATCGTCTCAACCCAGAATTATTTTGACTTTCCGGTTTCCTGAACTTAGTTTATTCCTCTTTAGGAAATCGCTCTAGATTTTCTTTGCTTCTTGCCCTTGAGCCTTACAGGCATCCCAAAATGACTCAAAATTCAAGTTGAAAAAGGAAGAGATAAAATAAATGCAATAGCTATCGCTGAAGATAAAGTGCTGGGGAAATCATAAGACCATAAGATAAAGGAATAGAATTAGACTATTTGGCCCATCAAATCTGTTCCACCAGTCAATCATCAGGAGGTGGAGAAGTCAACAGTTTTGGTGTAACCCTTCTTCAGGACTGTTGAAGAGTCCTAAAGAAGGGTTAGATCCTAAACATTGGCTTCTGCACCTCCTGATGCTGCCTGACTTCCAGCCTCCAGCTTGTCTACCATGGATTCCAACATCTGCAGCTTTTGTTTTGTCTCCCATCATTCAATCATCGTGGAAATATTTCTCAACCTGATTTTCCTGAGCTTGATCCTCTTACCAATCCAGAACTTACCGCCTCTGTCTTAAAAACACTCACTGACTTGGCCTCCACAGCTTTCTGCAGCAATGAGTTCCACAGATTCACCACTCTCTGGCTGAAGAGAATCCTAGGGAAGAAGAAAAATATTAATGGGAGGATGAGGCAACCATGTCTGACCAGGGAAGTCAGGGATAGCATAAAAGCAAAAGAGAAAGCATGAAGGTTAGTAAGAAGACAGAGGATTGTCAAGCTTTTAAAACCAGCAGAGAAACTAAAAAAAATTAAGCAGGGGCCAAGATAAAAGTGAGTTAGTGAGTAACATACAAAAAAACCCACAATATTTCATTTAGGTGCCTAAAAGGTAAGAGAGAGGCAAAAGTGGTCAGTTGACCGCTGGAAAATGAGGCTAGAGATGGAGTAATGGGGAACAAAGAAATGGTAGAGGAACCTTACAGTTACTTTGCATTAGTTTTCACAACAGAAGACACCAGCAATAAATCAAAACCTCAAGAAATTCAGAGGGCAGAGGTGAAGGTGGTGACCGTCAGGAAGGAGAAGGAAAACTAGTGGAACTAAAGACTGACAAGTCTGTTAAACCTGATGAGATGGATCCTAGGATGTTAAAGGAAGTAGCTACAGAGCTAATCAATGTGCAACTAATAATCTCCCAGTAATCATTTGATTTTTCAGAAGTTCCAGAAGATTGGAAATTAAATTAGATTCCCTACAGTATGGAAACAGTCCCTTCAGCCCAACAAGTCCACACTGACCCTCCGAAGAGCAACCTACCCAGACCTATTTTGCTACCCTATATTTACCCCTGACTAATGTACCTAACACTATGGGCAATTTAGCATGGCCAATTCATCTGGCCTACACATCTTTGGACTGTGGGAGGAAACCGGAGCACCTGGAGGAAACCCAAGCAGACACGGGGAGAATGTGCAAACTCCACATAGACAGTCATCCAAGGTGAGAATTCGAACACAGGTCCCTGGCCCTGTGAAGCAGCAGTGCTAACCATTGAGCCACCATGCTACCCAATATAGCTCCTGTATTTAAAAAGGGGAGGAGACAAAAAAAGGTAGCTATGGGCCAGTTAACTTAGCATCTGTTATTGGGAAAATGTGAGAATCTGTTATAAAAGCTGTATTAGTGGGGCATTTAGAAATGCAGAATATGATCAGCAAAGTTAATATGGCTTCATGTGAAGGGGAAAACATATCTGCTAAACTTATGAGACGTCTCTGAGCAGGTAACAAGCAGGGTAGATATAGGGGAAGCTTTGGATCTAAAGTATTTTGATTTTCAGAGTGCATTTGACCAGGTAACACACATGAGGCTACTTAGCAAGTTAAAAACCCATGCTATTGGAAGCAATATATTAGCAAGGACAGTTGATTTCCTAATATGTAGAAAACAGTAACTTGGAATAAGGTAGCGAGTTGATAATTATCAGGTCAACAAACTATAACTAGTGGTATACCATCGTCATCGGTGCTGGAGCGTGTAAATTATTTACAATATATATTGAAGGACTTTGATAAGGAAAGTTAATGCACTATAGCCAAGTTTGTGAATGACTCAAAAATAGGTGGGAAAGCAAGTGGATGTGCAGAATATACAGACAGCTTAAACGGTTGGACAAAAACACATGGTAGATAGAATATAATGCGGGAAATTGATGAAGCACAAAAAGTGTTCAAGTTCAATCAGTAAGGAATCAGGGGAAAGTCTCTGTACATTCAAAACATAGAAGAAAAGTTATTATGATTTGTTTCAAAGAAAATTAAATTAAACATCAATGGAAACATGTCAGCCATTTTATTAAAATTGTGAGATATGAACGATCTATCAAGTTATTTTCAAGATTATTTTAGATCTATTATTATGAAATGAGAAGCTGATTACCTTGTTGCAAAAGAACCTTTCAGTAAAAGTGACTATCATATGATAACATTTTCCATTATATTTGAAAGTGATGCAGTTCCTTTCAAAACTAGGATCTTAAATTGAGCCAAAGGAAACCATCAAGATAAGGGAGAGGTTAAATAGGCTGGGGCTGTTTTCCCTGGAGCATCAGAAGCTGAGGGGTGACCTTATAGAGGTTTATAAAATCATGAAGGGCATGGATAGGATAAATAGACAAAGTCTTTTCCTTGGGGTGGGGGAGTACAGAACTAGAGGGTATAGGTTTAGGGTGAGAGGGGAAAGATATAAAAGAAACTTAAGGGGCAACTTTTTCATGCAGAGAGTGGTACATGTAAGGAATGAGCTTCCAGAGGAAGTGGTGGAGGCTAGTACAATTGCAACATTTAAAAGGCATCTGGATGGGTAAATGAATAGGAGGGGTTTAGAGGGATATGGGCCAGGTGCTGGCAGGTGGGACTAGATTGGGTTGGAATATCTGGTTCTGGAGTAGAGTGGTGCTGGAAGGGCTTTTGCCCGGAACGTCGGATTTTCCTGCTCCTTGGATGCTGCCTGAACTACAGTGCTTTTTCAGCACCACCCTACTCCAGAATCTGGTTTCCAGCATCTGCAGTCATTGGGATACCTTGGGATATCTGGTTAGCATGGGCGAGTTGGACTGAAGGGTCTGTTTCCATACTGTACATCTCTATGACTCTATAAGACCAGCAAGATATGATGGGAGACAGGCAGTTGTAAGTTTTAACTGAATAAAGACATGGCTGAGAGCAAGCACCCATTGCTTTGAAGCACAAAAACCAACAACAAAGTTCAACAAAGGAAGATGAACACTATATTACACAAACAAAAGTCCGATAATGTCACTAAAAATATAGAAAGCCTGAGGTCAGGGGACTTTTTTTGAATTCACCAAAAAGGAAACTGATAAGCCCAAAATGATTTAAGACTGTAAAAAAAGCTCTATAAGTATGTAAAAAAAATCAAGATTTACAAAGAGAAATGTAATTACATTCCAAGAAGTTATAGGATAATTTATAACTATCATGGAAAAATGACAGAGAAGTTAAATCATTATTTGGTGACTGACTTTAAACAGGAAGATGCAAAAACTTTACCAGAAATAGAGATCTGCACCAAACTGCAGCTAAACCAATCCAAAGACAGTCACCAGGCAGTTTTTCTTTTCCCTGAAACTCAAAGATTCCTGGTTCCACTCTGTCTTAAAATATCCATTCATTGCATCACGATGTTACACAGTCTTGTCTAGTAAACATGTGCACGACTTAATATTTCCAAGTTCCATTTCATTGGTGTTCCAACTCCACAGTAGTGGTTCACTTCTGCACCATTTTGTAATTAAAAATTGGCAACCCAAGCATGAGGTGGAGGTAGTGGTGTTCAGGGAGTGCTATTATAGCGCAGTAACTGCCCTGAGGCCATGGGCTCAAATCTCACCTTAATTGCTGGAGTTTACTTTCAAGCACCAAAGCTAGTCCTAGTGATGATAAAGCCTCTATTGCTTATTTCAAAATTCATTTTAGTTTGTTAGTTTGCTTTAGGTAAGGAAATCTGTCTTTGTTACTTGTTTTCCATTCATGTGACTCAAGACTAAAGCACTGGTAGTTGACTCTTAAATGACTTGGCAGGTTGATTAGTCCAAGAATAATTTAAGGATGGGAAAACAATAATTGATCTTGCCACTGACAACCACATCTCATTCAGGATTTTATTAAAAGTTATAAACATGGTGCAGTCAAATGAGGAGGGGAAAGAGAAAAAAAACAGCCAGTCCCTCCTCACCTGGTCATAACAATCTGTCGGCATGGCAAAATATTATTCTAGTTTATGGACTTAGGTCAAATGGTGATCTCCCAAATTTCAGATGACCATAAGGCCTAAGATGTAGGAGCAGAAGTAGACCATTCAGCCCATCGAGGCTGCTCTGCCATTCAGTAAGATCATGGTTGATCTGATAATCCTTAACTCCACGTTCCTACCTTTCCCGCATAAGTCTCAATTTCCTGACTGATCAAAAAAAGGAATTGTCCATCTCAGCCTTGAATGTACTTAATGACCCAGATTCTCCAGCCCTCTGTGGTTAACTAAGTTCCACAGATTCACTCGCTGCTAAGAAAAGAAATTCCAACTTATTCTGTGATCCTTCCTTCTGGCCATAAACTCTCATACAAAGGAAAGCAACCTTTTTTTTTTCATTTATCCTATGAATCGTGTAAGTTTAAATAAGGTCATCTCATTTTTCTGTATTTAGTGAGAGCAGGCCCAACCTACTCAACATTTCCCCAGCAGCCGATATCTTCATACCTGCTGTCAGCCAATCAGCCAGTCTCAGGACTATCCTGCTCCCATTTTTTGAGATTCTGCCATAAGCATTTAAATATGTTTGCTCCATCAATGCTCTGGGTCCCTCAGCATCAAGACAGTTTTCCAGTTTGGTTTTCACATCTAAAAATTGAGTGACTGACTGTGTTCTCACATGCCATCTGCCATGTATTATCCCATTTGCTTTGACTATGTCCTTGCAGTTTCCTGCTCCCAGTCAAGTTCTCTCAAATTGTAGGCTGACAAATTATTTAAACCTGAACTTGTATATCAGATGAATATTCTATTGCTTTTTGCTCCATTCTTAACCTTACCTGAGGGTTTCTTTGTGGAGAATTTATTGTTACTGACACTTTAATACCTTGATTTAATGACAATCCTGCTACTTCAATGTTGGATCTACTCTGTGAGGAGAGAGGGAAAGAGTCACTCTGTATAACTGTCTGATACCACACCTCTAGTCAAATGTCTGTTTCAAATAGATTATCCAATGAAATTGCAGTGTAGGAACTCTCTGCCTTGTTGCTAGGTAGAATCCTAACAAACGGATTCATATTCATAGTTAAAAATCACACAGCACCAGGTTATAGTCCAACAGGTTTAATTGGAAGCACTAGCTTTCAGAGCGCTGCTTTTTCATCAACAATCACCTGATGAAGGACCGTCACTCTGAAAGCTAGTGTTTCCAATTAAACCTGCTGGACTATAAGCTGGTGTTGTGTGATTTTTAACTTTGTATACCCCAGTCCAACACTGGCATCTTCAAATCATTCATATTCACGGTAGTGAAATTCTCTGTTAGGAGTCTACCTAGCAATATAATCAAAAGCCTATTTATTACCTTGTTTTTTAAAGATAGCAATCCTGACTAGTAGAGGTGTAGGACACCGTATGATCATTACATTTGTGTTGTCTCTAGAATGAGAGTAATTGGAATGGTTTGAAGGATTTCAATTGTTTTCTATAGAAAACATTTCAGTGTCCTGATGTTTGGGGCAGTGATGGTGTGGTGGAAATGTCATTAGCCTAGTAATTGAGACTGACAGGCTAATGCCTTGAAGACATAGGTTTGAGCCCCATCAGAACAGATGGTGATGTTTGAATTCAATAAAAAGAGCCTGATGGTAGCATGGGTGGAGTCTTCCTGGTTTTTCAACAATGTGGGAAAATCAGAAGAGACTGGCAGAAATAAGATCATTGACATCAAGATGACAAAGTCCAATTTTTTAATCAGGTTTTGAGCAGTAAGATGAGAATCTCACTGGTGAACATTGATAAGTTAATTACCATCTATTGGATGTGTTAGCAGGCTATTATTAACTAATCCCACCTCATTCAAAGTTTGGGAGAAGATTTGTAGTTCGGTGCTCGTTGTTGTGATTCTGTTCGCCGAGCTGGGAATTTGTGTTGCAGAGGTTTCATCCCCTGTCTAAGTGACATCCTCAGTGTTTGGGAGCCTCCTGTGAAGAGCTTCTGTGATCTTTCCTCCGGCATTTGTAGTGCCGGAGGAAAGATCACAGAAACGCTTCACACAGGAGGCTCCCAAGCACTGAGGATGTCACTTAGACAGGGGACAAAACGGCTGCAACACAAATTCCCAGCTCGGCGAACAGAACCACAACAATCCCACCTCATTAATATGCAGTTTATCACTCTCCTCCTGACAATTCTTGACATGGAAGTCCGAGAAGTTGCCAGGTGACTCCAGGCCACTGCTTGCTCCTCTGCATTTCCATCAGTTACTGACATCTCAGCCCACTTCCATAGGCAATGCCCACCTGCACCCCCATCCCTGAACATTGGCATTGAACACACACTAACATGACCGCACCCTCATGGCACATCTCCAATCCCCAAGAGAGATCTCTACTTCAATGCTGCAGCACGGAGCACAGCAACACCATTCATTGCAATGCTGCTTCCAGGAACAGGCAGCCAGCTCATGGACTGGTTCAGGGTGCCCTTCAGGGCTCTTCACTTGCTCTTTTAGTTCTCCCTCACTTTATGTCTGCTTGGATGCTCACCGCATCTCTGTCTCACCATTTTTTTATGTGATTCACCCTCACAGTCTGAGCTTAAATGTGCCCAGTAATTTTGTGTCTTGTCTTGATAGCTGGTAGTAGTGAATAGTCAAGGGGCTAGACAGATTGGCGTATGGCATCATGCTTCATCAATTTCACATGTACACCATGTACCTGCAGCTTACATGGCAAGCATTCTGAATGTACTTCAACCAAAGGGACAGAGATGACCTGTTCAAGAGGGAGAGGTTACAGCTGAACTTGAGAGGGACCAATATCTTGGCAGCCAGGTTTGCTAGTGCTACAAGGGAGGGTTTAAACTGCTTTGCAGGGGTGGTGGGATCCTCAACAGCAACTAGGCAAGTGCGAGGCTGGAAGGAGATACAATAATCAGAATTAGTAAAGTGAAGAGACACAACAGGGAACAAGCAATACCTGTTGGATTAAATTACATCTATTTCAATATTTCAAGAGAGCTGACAGGTAAGGCTGATGAACTCAGGGTGCAGATAGGTATGTGGGACTGGGATATTATAGCCATTACAGAAACATAGCTAAGGGAGGGACAGGATTGGCAGCTCAATGTGCCAAGGCACAGGTGCTTTAGGTGGGACACAGCTAGTGGAAGGAGGGGAGGGGAATTGCATTTTTGATCAAGGCAAGTATCATAACAACAATCAAAGACGAAATAACTGAGGGATCATCCAGTGAGGCTTTGTGGGTGGAGCTAAGAAATAAGAAGGGGATGGTGACGTTATTGGGGTTGTACTATTGACCCCTAAGTAGTCTACCAGAATTAGAGGAACAAATTCAGGGAGACTGGGGAGACTTGTAGGAACAATAGGGTTATTAAAATAGGGGATTTTAATTTTCTGAACATAGACTGGGATTGCCATAGCTTTAAGGGCTTAGATGGGGTGGAATTTGTTAAGTGCATTCAGGAGAGTTTCCTGAAGGGTCCTACCAAGAAGGGACAAAACTCAACCTACTCTTGGGAAACGGGACAGGACAGGTAACAGAAATGACAGTGGGGAAGCACTTTGGGACCGGTGACTAATATTCTATTAAGTTTAAAATAGTTATGGAAAGGAACAAAACTGGTCCACAGGTTCTAGTTCTAAACGCGGGCAAGCTAAATTTTAATGGAGTTAGACAGCAGCTTGCAGGAGTTGATTGGAGTAATTTGTTTGCAGGCATAGTGGGAGGCCTTTAAAAGTGAGATAGTTAGAGTTCAAGGTCTCTATGTTCCTGTGAGGGTGAAGGGCAAGGTTGGCAGGAATAGAGAACCCTGGATGTCATGATATATTGAGGCTTTGACCAGAAAAAAGAAGGAGGCACGGCTCAAGTACAGGCAGCTGGGAACAAGGGAATCCCTGGAGGTATATAAGAGAGACAGAAGTTTACTGAAGAAGGAAACCAGGAAGGCGAAAAACGAGCACAAGATAGCCTTGGTTGACAATATTGGGGTGAATCCAAAGAGGTTCTTTAAGTATATTAAAGGAAAAAGAATAACTAGAGACAGGATAGAGCCCCTCAAAGACCAAATGAACATATACGTGTCAAACCACTGGAGACAGGCAAGGTTCTCAATGAATATTTCTCTTCTGTGTTTACCGTGGAGAAACACATGAAGACTTGGGAACTTGGGGAAGTTAGTGGTCATATTTTGGGGACAATCCATATCACATTGGAGGAGGTGCTATACATATTAAAATATATGATGGTGGATAAATCTCCTAGTCCTGACCAGATATATTCAAGAACACTGCAAGTGGCTAGAGAAGAAATTGCAGGTGCCCTGGCTGATATTTTTGCATCATTATCAGCCACAGGTGAGATCCTGGAAGATTGGAGGGTAGCAAATGTTGTGCCCTTTTTCAAGAAGGGCTGCAAAGGAAAGCCTGGGAACTATAGACCAGTAGACCTAATATTGTGGTTGGTAAGTCACTTGAGAAGATTCTGAGAGATAAGATATAATGCATTTGGAAAGATAGAGTTTGATTAGGAGTCGTCAGCATGGCTTTGTGCACAGAAGATCATGCCTCACAGATTTGTTAGCATTCTTTGATGAAGTGACCAAGAAGGTGATAAGGGCAGGGCGGTAGACATAGACTATATGGATTTCAATAAGGCCTTTGATAAAGTTCCACCTAGTAAGCTGCTCTGGATAGTTAGAATGGAATCCAGGATGAGCTGGCAAATTGGCTTGATTGTAGGAAGCAAAGGGTAATAGTGGAAGAATGGCTTGTCGGACTGGAGGCCTATGACTAGTGGAGTGCCACTAGGATCGGTGCTCGGTCCTCTACTTTTTGTGGAGAAAGTGAGGTCTGCAGATGCTGGAGATCAGAGCTGAAAATGTGTTGCTGGAAAAGCGCAGCAGGTCAGGCAGCATCCAAGGATGAAGGGCTTGTGCCCAAAACGTCGAATTTCCTGTTCCTTGGATGCTGCCTAACCTGCTGCGCTTTTCCAGCAACACATTTTCACCTCTACTTTTTGTCATTTACATAAATGATTTGGATGCGAGCATAAGAGATACAGTTAGTAAGTTTGCAGATGACACCAAAATTGGAGGAGTAGTGGACAGCGAAGAGGGTTACCTCAGATTACAACAGGATCTTGAACAGATGGGCCAAGGGGCTGAGAAGTGGCAGATGGAGTTTAATTCAGATAAATGCGAGATGCTGCATTTTGGGAAAGCAAATCTTAGCAGGACTTATACACTCAATGGTAAGGTCCTAGGGAGTGTCGCTGAACAAAGAGACCTTGGAGTGCAGGTTCATAGCTCCTTGAAAGTGGAGTCGCAGGTAGATAGGATAGTGAAGAAGGCATTTGGTATGCTTTCTTTTGTTAGTCAGAGTACAGGAGTTGGGAGGTCATGTTGCAGCTGTACAGGACATTGGTTAGGCCACTGTTGGAATATTGCATACAATTCTGGTCTCCTTCCTTAAATTAGATTAGATTACTTACAGTGTGGAAACAGGCCCTTCAGCCCAAAAAGTCCACACCAACCCTCCGAAGAGTAACCCACCCAAACCCATTCCCCTACATTTACCCCTTCACCATAACACTACGGGCAATTTAGCATGGCTAATTCACCTAACCTGTACATTTTTGGTTTGCGGGAGGAAACCCACGCAGACACAGGGAGAATGTGAAAACTCCACACAGACTGTCCCCTGAGGCAGGAATTGAACCCAAGTCTCTGGCACTGTGAGGCAGCAGGGTTAACCATTGTGCCACCATGCTATCGGAAAGATGTTGTGAAACGTGAAATAGTTCAGAAAAGAGTTACAGGGATGTTGCCAGGATTGGAGGATTTGAGCTATAGGGGGAGGCTGAACAGGCTGGGGCTGTTTTCCCTGGAGCGTAGGAGGCTGAGGGGTGACCTTATGGAGGTTTACAAAATTATGAGGGGCATGGATAAGATAAATAGACAATGTCTTTTCCCTGGGATGGGGGAGTCCAGGACTAGAGGGCATAGGTTTAGGGTTGGAGGGGAAAGATGTATAAGAGACCTAAGGGGCAACGTTTTCACACAGAGGGTGGTACAGGTATGCAATGAGCAGCCAGAAGATGTGGTGGAGGCTGGTACAATTGCAACAATTAAGTGGCATTTGGATGGATGTATGAATAGGAAGGATTTGGAGGGATATGGGCCTGGGTGCTGGCAGGTGGGTTAGATTGGGTTAGGATATCTGGTCGGCATGGATGGGTTGGACCGAAGGGTCTGCTTCCATGCTGTACATCTCTATGATTCTATGACTCTATTTGGATGACAATGTACAGGGTATGATTAGTAAGTTTGTAGGTGACACTAAAATAGGCGGTATCGTGGACAGTGAGGAAGGTTATCAGAAATTGCAGCAGGTCCTTGATCAGCTGGGGAAGTGGGCCGAGAAATTAGACTGATAAGTGTGAGGTCTTGCATTTTGGAAAGTCAAATCAAGGTAGGAGTTTCATGGTGAATGGTAGGGCCTAAAGGAGTGTAGTGGCACAGAGGGATCTTGGAATTCAGGTGCACGGTTCTCCGAAAGTGGAGTCACAGGTGGACAGGGCACTGGAGAAGGATTTTGGCACACTGGCCTTCATCAGTCAGGGCATTGAGTGTAGAAGTTAGAACGTTATGTTCCAGTTGTACAGGACGTTGGTGAGGCTGCACTTGGAGAATTGTGTTCAGTTTTAGTCACCTTGCTATAGGAAGGATGTTATTAAATTGGAAAGAGTGCAGAGGAAATTTACAAGGATGTTGCCATGACTCAACAGTCTAAGTTATAGGGAGAGGGTGAATAAGCTAGGACTTCTTTAGCGTGTAGGAGACTGAGACTCTTATGAAAGAGTATAAGATCATGAGAGGCATGGATAGGATGAATGCACTCAGTCTATTTCCCAGAGTTGGGGAATTAAGTACTAGAGGTTATCAGTTTAACATTAGAGAGGAAAGAATAAAAGTGAAGCTGAGGGGCAACTGTTTTACACAAAGGGTGGTATATATTTGGAAAGAGCTGCCAGCAGACGTGTTGAGGCAGGTACATTAACAACATTTAAAAGGCATTTGGACAAATACATGGATAGGAAAGGTTTGGAAAGATATGGGCCAAGTACAGGAAAATGGGGTTAGTATTGGTGGACATTATGGCCGGCATGGACCAGTTTGGGCCAAAGGGCCTGTCTCTGTAGGACTTTAAGACTGTATGACTCTAAATGATCTTGTCCCAAAGTCTAAGGAGTATATTCAGAAGTCGCAGCCTTCAGTCCTCGTACAGCAGGAATAAATACCAACACCAGGAATACCTGAAAGCGAAGACCTTTCGATATTCACAAAGTTTTCACAGTAGTAGATGTGACGATGTATGACTCAATTGGATATTATAGCCATGTGTACAGATTTGAATACAATTAGATAATATAGTCCTGTGAGTAATAAGAGTAAAATAAACATTATTTGTTCGAGATAAAAGCTTGTAAATATGTAAGCTTTTTATGGAAAAATATGTTATCTGGAAAAATAGTGTCAAACTATTGTTTTGCAGCAAGTCAGAGAATTGTGCACCATTTCTGATGTATACACCTCCCATGCTTGCATGAATAAATGCTTAGATAATGAAACCTATTGTTTGATTTGGAGATGCTAGTGTTGGACTGGGGGTTCGGTCCTCATGGGGGTGGCCTCAACTGGGTCCTTGGATTCATGTCACACTACGGGTGACCCCATTGCACTATACACACACACACACATATGCTTACACACACATACACACACACACACACACACACGACAGATACACACACACACACACACACACACACACTCATGCAGACCGTCTCTCATAAGCTCACATATACACTCCCACACTCACACACGGACCCTTTCACAGACTAATACCCCTTTACACCCACACTCACACACATAACACCCTCTGTCACAAACACTCATAAATCTCACCTCCCCTCCCCCCACCCCCGCTCCCATATGTACACACGCACATGCACACATACACATATAAGTTTGTAGGGTGAATCTATACTTGCAGAATTACATTTTATTTTGCTCAAAAACTGCATAAATCCACGTAAGATTCTGTGAATCCATTTTTTTAGATTCGAATCATTGTGGCACAGACAGTCTCACACAGGGAAGCTCCCACCTTCAATGCATTATCTGGGCCGACATGACACCAATGGTTAAAGTTCACTTGAGAATGTAACTTATTTAAAGGTTTTGTGATTTACATATGAGAAAACTGAAACCAACATGGTCATTCTAACAGATGAGAAAATTCAACAAACAATACATAATTTGTTGAATTTTTCAATATATAATTTCAGTTACATCACACTGTAAACATTTGCTATAAATTCTGTGTCTTACGACCTTATTCTTCACAATCACCTGATGAAGGAGCAGCACTCCGAAAGCTAGTGCTTCCAAATAAACCTGTTGGACTATAACCTGGTGTTGTGTGATTTTTAACTAAGTCTTATTTAGTCTTAAAGGGAGCAAAGGGTTAATTTTTTTTCATTCAATACCTGTCAACCTGATGAAGCTGCAACTTATGTGCCAAACAGCATGAGCAGCAGGGGATAAACAGGGCTAAGCCATTCCACAACCAACAGATCAGATGTAAACTCTGCAATCCTGACACATCTAGTTGTCAATGGTTGTGGGCAATTCATAACTCATTGGAGCAGGAGCTTCCACAAGTGTCTCTGTCCTTAGTGATGGGGGAGCACAGGATATCAGTACATACAATATGACTGAAATATTTGTAACAACCTTCAGCCCGGAGGATAATCCATCTTGGCCTCCTCCTAGAGGTCCCCACTGTTACTAACATCGGTCTTCAGCCAGTTTGATTCAATCCATATGATAACGAGAAATTGCTCGAAGCACTGGATATTGCAATAACTATGAGCCTTAAAACGTTCCCTTCCCTAACGCCACTGTGATTCTGCCTACAGAACATGGATTGCAGCAGGTCAAGAGGCAGCTCACCACCAATTTCTCAAGGGCAACTAGGGATTGGCAATAATTGCTGGCTCAGCCAGTGACAGCCAAGTCTCAGAAGTGAATTAAAAATAAAGTTCCCCACATCTAGCAGTCCTTCACTCTTTACCATACACCCCTTTAACAGAGTCGTCGAGCCATATAGCACAGAAACAGGTTTCCTAAACTTCTTTGCCTGTGTTTGGCCCATATCCCTCTAAACCTAACAATATTCCTGTCCAAGTATCTTTTGAATATTGTAATTGTTTTTGCCTCTACCATTTCCTCTGGCAGGTCATTCCATTTACCCACCCACCTCTGTGTCAACAGGATGCCCCTAAAATCTTTCCCCTCTCACCTTAATCCTACGCCTTCTGGTTTCGAAATCTCCTATCCTGAGGAAAAATCTTAGCTATCCACCTTATCGATGGCCCTCATGATTTTATAAACATCAACAAGGTCACCCCTCAGCATTACCCATTCTTGATATCTCACCACAAAATGTCTCCCGCCATTTGTTAGTTTCTCTAGTTAAAATTTAATTTAAAACTCCTAACTTGGTGGAAGTGAGCATTTTAAACACAGCAAGAACTTGGAGAGAAAAGGAGACAGCAAAATGAGGAAAATTTAAATTTGAGCTGTAAGTTTGTACAAAACTATCGAATGAGAGGTGATGGTGTTGAATGACATCATTGGAACTAGCAATTCAGAACCCAGGCTAATGTTCCAGGGGTGTGGGTTTCAGTCCCACTGTGGGACATCGTGGATGTTTAAATAACTCTCATCTAATGGCAACCATGTAACCATGATCAGCTGTTGTAATCCACCTGCACCATTAATCTCCTTTAGGGAAATCTTCCAATTCTACCTGGTCAAGTCTACATATGATTCCAGATCTACAATGATAGTGTGTTATAGAAAGTGGCCTCTTGGTCCATTGAGTTTTTATTGATCATCAAGCACCTATCCATTCCAATCCCAGTTTCCTGCCTTTGGTCCATAGTCTTTTAATCCATAGTGTTTCATCTAAATATTTCTTAAAAGACATGATGCGTTCAGCCTCTTTTTACCTCTACCCTTTTAAACAATGACTTCCCGATACCTGCCAGCTCCTGGGTTAAACAAAATTTCCTCAAATACCTTTGAAAGAACCTACTGACGTTAAAACTCACTGTTGACCACGACGAAGAGGAAAGCAAAGGGAAGGTTGACCCTTCCTGCCCTCTGGACAGTTTGGCACAGTCAATATATTCTGGTCTTACCAGTGATGCTCAAAACCCATTGATAGATGTAAATTTAATCCCACTCATCATTTCACTGACTCCCCTCCCCTCCAGTTTGTTGTTTGATCCTTGGTCCTTACCTGTGCTGCTTCCTTGAAGGAGGAGGGTCTATCAGTAAAGTTCTCCCACTGTCAGCACCTTCATGCAGAGTGACTGCTCCTGCTGCTTCACTGTCCCACACCAGCAACACTGAGGGTCACAGAGCAGAAACTGTTGCACTCAGTCAGCAGATTACTGTATACTGGCCTATGGGAATCACACATGGTGGATGTCCACTTATTGCCTGGGGAGATGACATTTTTATAATTCTTAATTCTTAGAAATATGTTTTTAGGTATTCTTGTCATAAGATGCAGAATCTGTGAACTTTGAGTATTCTGTCCAGCTATATGAAGGGCTTAGAAACTGTACTCCAAATAGACAACACCATTAAATACTGCTGTTGCTTACAATTATAGCAAATCTATAGCACAAAAATGGATCATTTGCCCAAAATAATCTGCACTGGTGTTTATAATCTACATAGGTCTCCTTCCATAGCATGTATGTGACTTTAAAAAGTTATTTTGTTTTTTTTTGAAGAGATGTGAGACAGAGATCGAACTGACAACTTGAAGAGGATTTAAGTAAATAGCTGGTGAGGCCTTTAGATGTTTTTAAAAGTTGGAACAATAGAAGCAACCTGAATGGTTGTGGCCTGCTCTCATCGATCCAAATTTCTGGGTTTAGGTTTTCTCAGTAACCTCAGAAGCTGTTTGGGGTCTCAAAATGAATTACAAGCTTCAGTGAGTGTTTTTTTGGCTGCTACACTCTCTGAATTTTCTCTTGATGTTTCTTCCTCCTGGATTGGAGAACTGCATGTGAGGATCTGTGTCTGAATTTGGCTTAATGCCAAGAGGTTGGTTTATGAGTTGTTACTGTATTAGAACAGTTAATTAACAATAGGTACTATATCTATTATTTGGAAAAGTTTGCCATTAGTTAATTTATTCTAATTTTCAGGCCTGTCTTAGGGATACATTCCTTGAGCAACTAGATGATTTCATCTTAGCATAGACAGAATTTTATGTTGTTTGGCTAAGTGCAAGTTGCATCGTGTGTGTTGGAGGGATTCTCAATGCAAGATCCAGTGGGATCTGATCATGTCAAACACACCTCATTAGCTACTTACCCTGCCCCTGTGGTACCTCTCATTCGAAATTCTATCCACACCTCACCATGCACCATTCTCAGAACAATTCGCTACTCCCAAATATCCCCTGAGAAGCAGGCATCCTGTGGGCTGGTGCCATTGTTAAAAGCCAGACAAGCCACACTTCCTGCAACTTACCCTGGACATGGCACATATACTGCTGGACAGGGACTATCCTGGAGATCCTGCTGGAAGTGGAGGTACACACAGCAGACTTCCTCATCTCCCAGGACCAAGTGTGAAGGTCACCACACTAAACCCTGCCAGGCCGTGGTGTCTGATGGTATAAATTGCCGTCAAAACCATTTGAAGGAATGCACAGTGCTGTAGGAAGAAGGCCAATGACATTTTCCACTCTGCCAGTGCAAATTCCACCTTCTCTCTGATACTCCACACTGCGTCTGTCTCTGCCATTGTATCTACAACTCATCAAGGCTCACACTCTCCTGCTATCACTATTGCTTTCAAAACCTTCTTCACTCACTCTCACCCAATCTAACCCTGAATACCATGAATATTGTACACCCTCAGAGCTGCCTACTCACTTAGCCATACCCTCAACACTACCAACTCTCAGCCATACCCTCAACACTACCTACGCACTCAGCATATCCTCAACAATACTTACTCAGTCACTCATACTCTCAACACTATCCACTCACTCAGCCATACCCTCAACACTATCTACTCACTCACTCATGCCCTCAATGCTGTCTGCACACTCACTCATACCCTCAGCACTGCCTACTCACTCACCCGTACACTTGGTACTGTCTACTCACTCACTTATACCCTCAGCACTGCCTACTCACTAACCCGTACCCTCAGCATTACCTACTCACTCATACCATCAGCCCTGCCTACTCACTCACATACCCTCAATATTACCTACTCACTCATACCCTCAGCACTGCCTACTCACTCACTCATACCCTCAACACTACCTACTCACTCACCCGTACCCTCAGCACTACCTACTCACTCACATACCCTTAATACTACCTACTTACTCATACCCTCAGCACTACCGACTCACTCATACCCTTAGCACTGCCTACTCACTCACACATGCCCTCAACACTGCCTACTCACTCAGGAGCCCTCCCCACCTGCACCAACAGTAATCACCAAGTCACACACTTTCATCCTTCAGAATACCTCCCCTGACGCTCAATCCAGAAATAAAACAGCTCCAGCGGGGCTGATAGAATCAAGATGGTGGTGGGCTGCCAAACATTTAGCACCTGTTACACAGAGGGCATCCTGGACCTGACTGCTCCAAGGGCTGACTGCCTGTGTCCAAGCTCTTGGACTGATATCGGAGATTGGTCTCAATTTACTGTGCTTGGCCCCTCTGAGTGGAGGCAATCTCTCTTAGCCTGTCTGAGGACTGCTGACAGCAAAAAAAGGCTTCCTTGTTGTTGTGTCAGCATTAAACAGTACGCAGTATAAGCTCTGTATTTCTGACTGAAAGAGCAATGTGCAAAAAGACAAGACAGGCTCAGAGTGAGTGAGTGCTATGACAGTGAGTGAAGAGGCTAGAACTGCAGCCTGGTGCAGCCCCTGACCACCACAGTATCATTGCTGTGGAGTTACAATGAGAGTTAACAGTGCAGCGTTGAAATGTTCTGTAAGTGGACCAGAGATATGCCATGAAAGTTCTTGGAGACTGACACATGTCACTGTGAACATAAGAGTACATGTGGACATTACTCATGGACTGTGCCTGAGACATTGGCATCCAATGTCCAACGTGGAAGTCATTTGAAGCAAGCGGTGAACTGAATTGGGAATTCTTGATTTCATAGAATCCCTCCAGTGTGGAATCAGGCCATTCAGCCCATTGAGTCTATACCAACCCTCAGAAAAGCATCCCACACCCCAATCCTATCCTATTCCCATAACTCTGCATTGCCCATGACTAATCCACCCACATTCCTGGACACTGTGGGTAATTTAGGCATAGACAATTCACCTACCCTGCACAGCTTTGGAATGTGGGAGGAAACCAGAGCACCAGAAGAAGCCCATACATACATGGTGAGAGTGTGCAAACTGCACGCAATCACCCAAGGGGGAGTTGAACCCATTGCTGTGGGGCAGCAGTTTAAACCATTGAGACACTATGCACCCTGCCTGTCCAGCTTGTTTGACAGATTTTGGTCAGATAATAAGTTGAATATGAATGAGATGAGTTTGGTCATTGCTGTGGTGTTTATCAATTCATAAGCATGGATATTAGCAATTCACCTCGTGAAAAACTCACCTCGTGAAAAGTATAAAAGATGGCATGAGGCGCACATACCCTTGACGTAGGGGTAGGCCTGTTTAAACTATGGATCGGATTCTGCCACAAACTATATGGTAGCCCATGTCCCTAGCACCCTGATGTGGTTCTATCTATGATGTCTCAGGTCTGATTTCTTTGAGGGGCCTAAGCATTCCAATCCTAGATTTCTGAAGCAAAAGCAGTCTCACAAGCAGGTTCACCATCTTAGCTTTCTGCAGCAAACGAGCTGTTTTTGTACTTGATATGGTTTTTCCATAACACCCCTACCTTAGCATCTTTCTATGCTGTGTCTGACTCCTCGATGTTTTCACTTTATTACTGTAAAAAAGTATGCAAAAAAATCAAGTGATATTAAATTATATGGTTATATGTATGACCTAAATATTGTGATCTGTGCATATCTTTAATATCATTGATTTCGAGTTCAGATTTTTACGATGTGAGTCATGCATATATTTTTTGTACATTGGCAACTTTCTATGACTGCACAAGATAAACAAGCTCCAGTATAGACGTTCAGGAGAAGATCCTCTAAATTTAAGGAATACACCATTAGATAGGAGAGAAAAATTGCTTTTTGAATCTGGTTTGAGTTTTTAGCAGTCCTGAGCAGTTGTTCAATGATGATGCTCCTGAGAAAGGAAGGATATAATGAAACTAGACTACCTTAGAATCGAATTAATGATAGTCCCAGATTAGAAATCTTGGGATAAAACCCTGAAATGGTTATGTAAAGCTGTGTATGTTTAAGCTCAGGTGTAATATAGAGTCATAAAGATGTACAGCATGGAAACAGACCCTTCGGTCGAACCTGTCCATGCCGACCAGATATCCCAACCCAATCTCGGCCCATATCCCTCCAAACCCTTCCGATTCATCTACCCATCCAAATGCCTTTTAAATGTTGTAATGGTACCAGCCTCCACCACGTCCTCTGGCAGCTCATTCCGTACACCCTTTGCGTGAAAAAGTTGCCTCATAGAAGTTACTAGCTGTTCCAGACTATAAGTTTAAGTCTTAAGTCAGGGCAAGTAGATAGGGCTCAAGGCTTAGAATTAATAAAAAGGGGAATTCAGTCTCGGGTCAATCGATCAAACACCAATGCTATTGAGGACAATTTCCTGTATGAGATTCCTTCTGGAGCAGTTGAGGAATCAGCTTGGGAACAGACCATCTTAGGCCTATTCTTATAAAATAACCAACTAATGATCTTGTTGCAAAAGATCCTTTTCGTAACAGGTTTATCATGATAGAATTTGAAAATGATGCAGTTCCATCCAAATCTAGGGTCTTAAATTGAACCAAAGGAAATCATGAAGGTAGGGCCAACAGGATATGTTGCAGCTTTAAATGAATGAATACATGGCTTAGAGAAAACATGGCTTTGAGGCACAAAAACCAAAAACAAAGTCAAAAAGAAGGAAGTTGAATACTATGTTAGATGGAAAAAAATAGTCCGATAATGTCACCAAAAATATAGAAAGCCTGAGGCCTAGGGATTTCTTTTTAAACTCAATGTAAAGGAAACTGATAAAACAAAACTAAATACGCTATGTAAATTGACTGTAAAAGAAAGCTTCTTTAAATGCGCAAAAATGAAGAGGTTTACAAAGATAAGTGTAAATACATTCCATGAAGTGACAGGAGAATTTATAACTGCAACTGTAAAATGACAGAGAAGCTAAATCAATGCTTGGTGACTGTTTTTAAAAAGGAAGATGTAGAAGCTCTGCCAAAAATAGAGATCAAAAGGATGGTTAGGATGAGGAACTGAAGAAAATTGGCATTAATTAGTTGACAAAGTAATGAGACTGACAGTTAGCAAATCCCCAGGACCCATAGATCTAAATCTCAGAATGGTGAAAGCAATGTTTATAGAGAATATGTCATCTTTCAAAAAAAGAATAGATTCTGGAATGGTGTCTGCAGATTGGAAGGTTGCAGATCTAACCCCACTACTTAGGAAAGGTGGAAGACAGAAAAAGGGGAAAGTCAGACCTGTTATGTAAATGTTTGGAAAAACATGAGAATCTATTATAAAGGATGTGATAATTGTTGTGATGATTCACTAGGACAACACATTGGAAACCAAGCTCTACTAATCCCATAGTTGTTGCAAATGTGAAAAGATTTAATTAAACTATCCACTTTAAGGGGTGACACAGTGGTTAGCGGTGCTGCTCGTCAGTGCCAGGGACCCAGGTCCACTTCCAGCGTCTGCGTGGGTTTCCTCCGGGTGTTCCGGTGTCATCCGAAGATATGCAGGTGAGGTAGATTGGTCATGTTAAATTGCCTATAGTCACCCAAGTCTTGAATCAAACCAGGCCCCTAGTGCCGTGAGGCGACAGTGCTAACCACTGAGCCACTGTATCACAAAATGGGTGACCTCTTACTTTTAAACTATAACCCTGAGTTCTAGATTCCCCCACAAGAGAAAACACCCTTTCAAAATCAAACTGGACAAGCATGTATTTGGATTTTAAGTAGGTTTTTGAACAAGTTTCATACACAAAATTGGTAAATAAAACTAAACCATATCGGTTAGGAGATAATATACTTGCACAGATTGTGGTTTAGTGAATCAAGAGAAATCAGAGAGAAAGAATAATTGAACCATTCACAGGTGATAGGCTTTGATTGTGCAGTACAACAAGGATCATTATTGGGGCTGTCACTGTTAACAATCTATATCAATGTTTTGGATGTGGGGACTAAATATAGTTTAGGGTGTAGGCTTGCTCGCTAAGCTGTAGGTTTGATATCCAGATTAAATATAGTCACCAAATTAGATAGAAATGTGAGTTGTCAGGAGGATGCATAAAAGGTTAAAAGAGGATTGAGACAGGCTGTGAGAGTGAGCGAAGAGAGGCAGATGGAATATAATGTGGACAAATGTGAGGTTATCCATTTTGATAGGAGAAAGGGAGGTCCAAAATATTTCTTAAGCAGTGAAGACTGTCAAGTGTTGATGTCCAAAGGCACTAGGTGTCCTTGTCAATAAGTCACTGAAAACATGTGCACATGCAGTAAGAAATTAAGAAAGTAAATGGTTTGTTGAGTTTTATTATAAGAATATTTGAATACAGGAGTAAAAATGTCCTAATTCAATTACATAGAACATTGGTGAGACTGCGCCTGGAGTGTTGTGTGCCCTTCTGGTCCCTTACTTAAGAAATTATATACTTTCCATCAAAGGAGTGAAATGAGGGTTCACCACGCCCTTTCCTGGGATGGTGGAACTATCTTTGAGAAGAGTTTGAAGACACAGGTCTGTATTCTCTTGAGTTTCGAAGAAGACAAGGTGAGTACAAAAATTCTCAATGGACATGACAGATGCAAAAGGATGTTTCACCCGGGCCTTAGGTGTATAAAGCCAGGGGACCCAATCTCGGAATATTGTCTGGCTAATTTCATGCTCAGGTCAGGAGAAATGCCCTCACTAAGAGACCAGGAATCTTTGGAATTCTCTCCCTCTGTGGGTTGTGGAGGCTCAATCATTGAGTATGTTCAAGACTGAGACTTTTCTAGGAACTAATAACATCAAGGAGGTTGGCCCAAAGATAGCGAACTACCATAATGAGACAACAGCCCTAAACTCTAGTTCGTCCAAAGGTGGCCATGGCTCACTGACGCCCTTCAGAGAAGGAAATCTGCTGTCCTCACATGTTCTGGCCCACATGTGATTCCAGACCCACAGCAATGTGTTTTACATTTAAATATTCGCTGAAGTGGCTTATCAAGAAAAGGAATGAACAGATCACCCGACATTAACCGAGGCAACAAAACTGATCCAGTTATGTCAACCCTGACAAGGCCTCTTCAGTCACATATGGGAGAGATCTCCCATAGACCAGTCAAGCAACAAACTAACATTATCATTCTCTTAGATTACGGGCAAAAGCCGGATACCACCATCATCCTCTCTGCACAGTCAACAAGACAGATCAGCCAGAGGCTGTGGTATAGTCAGTCAGAAATTGACACTGGATTGCTCAAAGTTGACTGCAGACCTCATGAAGTTTCATGGCATCAAGTCAAACATGGACAAGAAATGCATTGGCCCCAGCCTACCCCTTCCCTGATATACCTCCATGTTGATCAGAACTTGGAGGAAGCACTGAAGGTAGCAAGGGCACAGAATGTCATTGACCTTTCTGTCATTGCTCCATATGGAGTCAATCCAGTTGATCTACTTTTTGTTGTTCCAACTCTCACCTGGATACTAGGAAACATATTTGCCCATTCCCTGCCACCTCCTGGATGGATTTAATTGACTCTGTCTTCAATCTCATACCATTTGCTCCACCATGCCTCATCTCTATGAGTGTTGGGGGATGTGAAATTTTGTTTGTTTCCCAGTAACTTACTAACGTAATAAGAACATGAGAAATAGGGTAGGCCATTCAGCTCCTCTCAAGTCTCCCAACGGGGCGCAACTTTTCGATATTTCTGAAATCTCTCCCTCGCCTCTTTTTAATACTCCCATTAATCTCAACTCCACAACTCTCTGGGATAGAGATTTCCAGAAATCCACAACCCTGAGACAAGGAGTATCCTCCTGTCTCAGTTTGAAATAAGTGATCCCAATCACAAGACTGCCCAGAAGTGGAAATATCTACACTGTTAAATCCCTTCAGCCCCTTCAATAGCTTACTCCTCATTCTTCTAAACTGTAATGAAATAAAGACCAAACTTATTTCGCTGTTTTCAATGACTCACAACCCTCTGAGAGGATCTGTTATAAATGAGCACCCCCTCGTTCTAGATTGCCCTACAAGGGGGAAACATCTTTTCCACATCCACCCGGTCCAGTCCTCTCAGGATCTTATGTATTTCAATTCAGTCAGCTCTGACTCTTGCAAACTCCAGAGGAGACAGGCCTAGCCTGTCTAGTCTTTCCTCATAAGGTAATCCTCTCATTCCAGATGTCAGTCTAATAAACCTTCTCTGAAGTGCTTCCAGTTCATTAACATCCTTCGATAAGAATGGTGACCAGAACTATACACAACACTCCAAATGCTGTCTCACCAATGCCCTGTATAATTGAAGCATAACCTCCCTACTCTTATATTTAGTTCCCCTTGCAATAAAACATAACAAACCATTAGCTTTCCTGATTCCCTGAATACTAACCTTCACCAAGGCTAGGACAACCAGATCTCTCTGAGATCATCTCAGAGCTCTGTAACTTCTCACTTCTCAGCAAACATTTTATTCTTTTTTGTTTTTTCTGCCAAAATGTACAATTTTGCATCTTCCTGCATTGTGCTCTACCTATTCACTTAACCTATCTATTTCCCTTTGTGGGCTCCCCACGTCCTCTTCACAATTCACTTTCCTCCCTTTGGACAGCAAATTTAGTTCGCATGCCTTGAATCCTTCATCCAAATAATTTATATTGAATGTAAAGAGTTGAGGCCCTAGCAATACAGTGGGATAGAGAAGGAGAAAGAGGTGTTCTCCAAACTCAGTGTTCTACCTATTCAAATCTCATAGTGTGTATCCTTCTCCTCATCCACATCTAATTCATACTTGCATCATTAAAATTTTTTTTTGACATATGACTTTCAGTACAATCATTTTTGCTGGAGTGTGGGCCATATCCACACTCTATATACCCTTTTAAAGTCGATGAAAATGGTCAAGAAATCAATTATGTAGAATCCTTAAGCAATCAAGATTTTAAAATATTCGGCTTTTTAAAAATTGAAGAATAAAAGCTGCCTGCCTGTGTCAGTGTGAGGGGAAAATATCTGTTGTGGTAGTGTCCATAGTTGTTTGTTGACATAACACTATATGGTACCAATACAGCATTATTGAAACTTGATTGCTTTCTATGTGCATCATTAGCACAGATGAAGACCATCTCTTCACAATTTAATTGATGCCTCAAAAAGGTTGAAACATTACATGCATTCTTTGATGTTAGGCTGCTAATACATTTTTTAATATAAGGGATTAGGTACTTGATAATATTTAAATCTGTTGAGTAAGCATTCATAAATGAGTTTTAAAAAATATGTTGTGAAGTCTATAATAAATATTAGAACTAAATTTTATTTCATCTTAGCATGACTCCTGAATCGGCCCATATGGATACTAGATGCATCAGAATGGAAAAGGTAAGGCCAATGATGGTTTGGAGCTGTGAGGGGCTGTGAAGGTAAGCAGGTAGACATAAATTGGCACTAGGTCCATACAAGGGCTTTGATTGGTCAGATTATAGGTCAACATGCTGACAAAACAGTGATGATACAATGGTTTTAAAAGTTGGTTTTTCCTTTCTTTTTTTTTGGAGAGGTTTTAAGGCAGAGGTGACAAGTCTACCAGAACCACTAGGGTAAGTGGCTTATGAGGCCATTTGTTCTTTAAAAAGATGGGAATAATAGAAGTAGACTGAATGGGTGTGGTCACGCTCTCACAGGAACAGGATTTCCAGTTTAATTTTTCAGTTAACAGCTGTTGTTTCTGGGGTCTCAGCAAGGTTGGAAGCTGCAGTAGATCTCTCCCAGCTGCTATACTGTCTTAGAATTTTTACTTGATGTTTTTCCTTCTGGGTTGCTGAAGTTGCATGTGAAACAATGTGTTTTCTAAATTCTACATTGCCTCTTGATAGTCAATGAAGTCATCAGCACTAAATTCCCCACTATCAACATCCTGGGGTTACCATTGATCAGCAACTCAACTGGACTTGCTACATAAACACATAAGCTCCCCTCCAAGCCACTCATTATCCTGAATTGGAAGTATACTGCTGCTCCTTCACCTTCGCTGGGTCAAAATTATGGCATCTACATGAATGTCAAGGGTTCTTGATGGTAGCTCACCTTTACCTTCTTGAGGGTAACTAGAGATTGGCAATAAATTCCGACCAACCAGCGAAGCCCATAACCCATGAGTGAATTTTAAAAGTCTTGTAATGAGAGATAGGCCAATAGTTAATGAGTCTATAGTCCATTTGATCTGGAGTAGTATCAGTGCAATGATATTACGTGAATATTGTAACGTCTCTGGATAGGCTGGTCAAATCCTGTTGATCATATTTGTCTGTATCTTTAACCCTTGGGTCTTGCCTTAAACACTGCATTGTACATTGCCATTACACTATCTAGTGTCTTCAGCCATTTCTTGATATCATGTGGAGGAAATTGAATTGGTTGAAGACTGGCATCTGTGATGGTGGGGAGTACAGGAAGAGGATGAGATGCATCATCTGCTCAGCAATTCTGGCTGAAGATGGTTAGAAATATTCAGCCTTATCAATGGTAACACCATTGAATTTCAAGGGGCAGTGGTAGCTAGTCATTCCCTGGCATTTGTATGGTATGAATGCTACTTGCTACTTTTCAACTTATTGTAGACCAGATCAAACCTCCTCAAAATACATCACAGTCATAGCCTAGACCCTAACTTTTGTCTTATTTAAAGGCAAATATAAAGTTCTGTTTCCAGACACAATTGGATTGATCAAACTACGAGCAAATCACACTTTATTTTTATACTACGGTTAAAATGGGGGAGTCAGTGCTAAAGATTTGATGATATGGATTTTTCTGGAACTTCCTCCTCCAGTGAGTTGTTTAATTGTCCATTTAGTTGTCCACCACCATTTATAATGGCTGGCACGATGGCCAGTGGTCATCACTGCTGCCTCGGTTCCAGCCTCAGGCGACTGTCTGTGTCAAGTTTGCACATTCTCCCCGTGTCTGTGTGGGTTTCCTCCGGGTGCTCCAGTTTCCTCCCACAATCCAAAGATGTACAGGTCAGGTGAATTGACCAGCATAAATTGCCCATAGTGTTAGGTGCATTAGTCAGGGTAAATATAGGGTAGGGGAATGGGTCTGGGTGGATTACTCTTTGGAGGGTTGGTGTGAACTTGTTGGACCAAATGGCCTGTTTCCACACTGTAGGGAATCTGATCTAATCAAATCAGTTAACCGGATGTGCCAGGATTGCAGAGCTTAGATCTGATCCCTGGGTTGTGGGATCTCTTTGCCCTGTTTTGTGCATGTTACTTTGGCAATGTAGTACCTAACTAGTCCTGCTTCTTAGCTTCTCCAGGTTGCTGCCTCATTTTCAAGCACACCCAATTCTGACCCTGGCATGGCCTCTTGCACTCTTTATTAAACCAGTGTTGATAGCTGGATTGATGGTAGAGTGGGGGATATACTGGGGGCATGAGATTTCAAATTGTGGTTGAACACAAGTCTTCTGTGGCTGATGACCCACAGCACCTCCTGAGTGCCCAGTCTTGAGTTGCGAGATCAATTCAAAACCTGTCCCATTGAATATGGGCATGACACAATGTAATGGAGGACAGTCTGAATGTGAAGACAGAAGAACTGCGCAGTGGTCACTCTTACCATTACTATCATGGATGGACAGAAGCATCTGCAATGCATAGACTGTTGAGAATGAGGCCAAGTATGTGTTTGCCTCTTGTTGATTCCTTCACCATTTACCATCTTGCCAGTCCAACAGCTATGTGCCTTTGAACTCAACCAGCTTGGTCAATGTGGATGTCCCTGAGCCATTGGAGATTGGAGTATTAGAACCAGAATATGAGTTCTCTGACTGGGGCTGTTAAACTGGTCCAATCAGGGAGCTCTGGTAGATAGAGAAAAGCAGGAGTGTCAGACATTCTCTTCACTCAAACAGCTGGCTCTGGGAGCTGGATCATTGTCAAGGAATCGCCATGTGTAAATAAAGGGTGACTTGGTGACAGGATACCGGCCTCTGTGGAGTTATTTCAGTGATGATGAGAGAAAAGCACGCTCCTGAAGAAATTCACACACAACAGATGCCTTTGTGTTGGAATAAGCATTTCTGGCATCATGCTGTTATTTGGGAAACTTAGCTCATTCAATCTTGCTGTCAAAGAATGGATCCTGTATGTGGAAAGAATGTGTTATTTTTTTCCAGGCAAACGGCATTGGAGCAGATGCAAAGCAATGAGCAATTCTTCTGACACCTTGTGGACCCATAGCTTTTTCAGTTATTAGGAGCCTAACTTTCCCTGAGGCGGCAGATACTAAAACCTTTCAAGAGTTGACAGATTAGCGAAGGAATATTACAACCCTAGACCACCTGGAATTCTGAGATGTTATTGGTTTTTACTCAGCAACTCGAGAAACAGGGGTATCCATATCAGGACTTTTATTGAGATTAAGACAGCTGGCAGAGATGTGACTTTAACCCATAAGTAGATGCTGAGAGAGCATTTGGTATGTACTATTAATGATGTAAACATACAAAAGCACCTACAAACTGAGCCCAACTGGACTTCAAATAGGCACTGCAACTGACTTTGCCATTAGAAAATGCGGCAAGTGGAGCATATGAATTACGGAGTATGCCAATGGAAGTACAGACCTTTGTTAGTCCCACTGGCAATTACATAGCCTCACTCAGGACATATCTTGAACAGAGAGACTGAAGATCAGCCCACAGCAAAACCCCAAAATAAAGCCAAGCTTCGGCCAAATGGTTAAAATTTTCTCAAGAAATCTCTGCAGATTAAGGGTCTAACTTCAGTTCTGGTCTCTTATGAGAAGCAACAGGTTCGGTCACCAACTGATTTTACTAAAAGGTTTGAACCCTAGTTGCCAGGACAGAATTTGTTGAGAACGATTCACCTCGATTGACTCAATATTTTCCAATTAGAAAATGGCTATCCCAGTGAAATCCTAATTAAGTATCCGAAAACTCTTCAGGAAGATCCAGGGACTATCAAATGAATCCAAGGCTACCTTGAGTGATGACCAGGAAGTAACTCCATGATTCTGCAAGGCCCGCCCAGTGCCAATTGTCTCAAGGGGAAAAGTAGAGGCAGAAATCAGGAGGCTGGAAAGTGAAGATATCATCAAACCAATACAATTTGTGGAATGGGCAGCACCAGTCATATTGATTGTAATGCCTGAAGGGTAGGTTTGCCTTTGTAGGGATTTTAAACAAATGGTAAATCACTTTTTGCAGCTGGATAAATACCCAATCCCTCACATAGAGAACTTATACACAAAACTGACAGGGGTACTATCCTTCACAAAGTTGGACATGAGCAATGCATTCTTGATGACAATTCACATAAAGGTTTGTACCGATATACAAGACTGCCTTTTGGGGTATCATCAGCCTTCACCCTTTTCCAGCAGACTATCAAGAACATTTTACAAGGTCTACCCCAGGCCATTTATCTGGGCATTGTGCTAACAACAGGGAAGGCCGATAAGGAGCACTCAGAGAACTTGGACATAGTTCTTAAACATTTCTCCCAAATGAGCATACACCTTAGAAGGGATAAATGTGTGTTCCAGGCACCCCAAGTGACCTACTTGGGTTACAGAGTCAACAAGATTGATTTACACCCATTGGAAGATGAAGCGAGAGCAAACAAAGGTGCCCTGGCTCCCCTATCTGTACTAGAGCTTATGTCTTTCCTTGGGCTGGTGTATTATTCCAGAAAGTTCATATATAATTTGGCCTCCATCCTGGCACCTTTGTATTAATTTGAAAAATAGATCAGTCTTGGAGATGATTGTGCAGCCAAACTATAGCTTTCAGAGAAGTGAAGAGAGAGCTATCATGCAGTTGGCACATACAATAGTTGGCACATTATGACTCCAAAAGAGAGCTATAATTGACATGCAATGCCTCCCTGTTCCGCACCATGGTAGTATTAGCTCTTAGGTGGGTCAATGAAGAGGGATGCCCAATAGCATATGCATCGAGGACTTTGGCTAATGTAGAGTGTAAATACACCCAGATCGAGAAAGAAGGTTTGGCAATCCTATTTGGAGCCAGGATGTTCCACCAAAATCCTTATTGATGAAAATTTGTAATAATAAATGGCCACAAGCCCTTGCTCGAGTTACTAAAGGAGGAGGACAAGGCAGTGCCACCCATGGCTTCAGACTGAATTCAGCAGAGGGCTCTAATACTGAGTGCATAAAGTTGGAACACAGTCTGGGAGGCCAAATAGCAAATGTTCATGTATTGAGCTGCCTCCCACAGGCAGATACACCACCAGTGGTACTACCACTGGAAGATTCCAAAGTGGTTTTAAATTTTCTGACCACACTTCCAGTCACAGCTGACAATATCAGACTTTGGATGCAGAAAGATTCAATCCTGGCAAAACCAAAACAGTTGGGTTGACAGGGAAACCAGAGGGCCATCACAATCAGAATTGAAGCCATTTTGGACCCAGAGAGACCAGATCACAGCTGATGATGGCATATTATTATGGGGAGCGAGAGTAATTGTCCCAAGCAAAGGTTGCTGCCAGATACTGGCTGAACTCCACCATGGTTATCCAGGGGTTTCCAAAATGAAGATGTTGATGATAAAATGTGCCTGCTGACCAGGATTGGATGCAGCATAGGTGCATTGGTGGGACAGTGCCCAGAGTGCCAGCACAGACAAAATTTACTGCCAGCAGCTCCCCCACATTCATGGGAATGGCCGGGTAAACCCTGGACTTGGTCACACAATGACTATGCAGGTCTTTTCACAGGCTTAATATCCTTAGTCCTTGTGGACACCCACTCAAACCAGTTTGTCATGAGTAGAGTTCATTCGTCAAACATGGGGAACATCTGTGAGCATCTTTTGCAATACACAAACTTCTGGGAGTGTTGGTCATAGATAACGGGCCACCGTTTACCAGCAGGAAATTTGAGTATTTCCTAAAGTTACATGTATTCGCATATAAGGATAGCTCCATACCATCCATTGTCCAGTGGTTTGGCAAAAAGAACAGTCCAAACCTTGAAGGCAGGCTTAAGGAAATAGCCCACAGCTTCACGCGATACCCAAATTGCCCCTGTTCCTATTTGATTATTGGACCAGTCCTCATACAACTGCAGGGATAGCTTCAGGAGTGTTGCTAATGGGGAGACTGCACACCAAGTGAAATTTGATCATCCCGGACCTTGGGAGGGGTGTTGAAATGGCATCAGGAGTGTCAGTGCCCAACACATGACTCCCCTAAGTGAGAGAGATATTTTAATTCAGTGAATGAAGTTTGGTATAGGTACCAGGGGAACGGCCCTGCATGGGTAAGAAACATGGTCGACATGAGGTCACATCCAGTGATGTATAAAATCCAGGTCGGTGCGGCAGTCCTAAACCAACACCTGGGATCTCTTCGGAGGGGTGATATAGATTTGACATGCTGCTTCCTCATTGTAGGAATTCTATGATTGTGCCATTGGAAAATAAGAGAGAGATATCCTGGATGTTTGTAGGAGAATGTGACAGAAATTCTGTGTGGATTCCTGATTGGATTTGAGGAGGTACATCCCAGCTTCTGCAGCTCAGCAGGTCAATTCCATTACTTTTAACTCTACCCACGCATCTGCACATTTTAAAGAGTGGAGAATCGGGATGGGTGTTGCTGTTTTTGAGAATGAACAGTCATTGTGCTCAGAGTTGTTGCTGCAGAGCTTCTGGTGGAGTGCAGTGATGTCATGGGCACCATATCTGCATGTGCAGTGAATGCGCCCCCTGCAGGTGTGTTGGCAGGAAACACAGCCCTCTGGCACATTCTTATTCACTGAGCAACTGGAGAATTAACACAGAGAGCCTTGAAAGCTAAAATAAAACAATGAACTGTGGCCACTGGAGATTTCAAACAAAGACAGACATTGATGGAGGAACTCAGCAGGTTTGGCAGCATAGGTAAAAACAATGACTGCAGATGTTGGAAACCAGCTTCTGGATTAGTGGTGCTGGAAGAGCACAGCAGTTCAGGCAGCATCTGAGGAGCAGGAAAATCGACGTTTTGGATAAAAGTCTTTCATCACAAATACAGGCAGAGAGCCTGAAGGGTGGAGAGATAAGTGAGAGGAGGGTAGGGGAGGGGAGAAAGTAGCATAGAGTACAATAGGTGAGTGAGGGAGGGGATGAAGGTCAAGGAGGAGGGTTGAGTGGACAGGTGGAATAGATGATAGGCAGGTAAGACAAGTCAAGGGGACAGTGCTGAGCTGGAAGTTTGGAATTGAGGTGAGGTGGGGGGAGGGGAAATGAGGAAACTGTTGAAGCCCACATTGATGCCCTGGGGTTGAAGTGTTCCAAGGCGGAAGATGAGGTGTTCTTCCTCCAGGCATTTGGTGGTGAGGGAGCGGCGGTGAAGGAGGCCCAGGGCCTCCATGTCCTCGGTGGAGTGGGAGGAGGAGTTGAAATGTTGGGCCACAGGACGGTTTGGTTGATTGGTGTGGGTGTCCTGGAGATGTTCCCTAAAGCGCTCTGCTAGGAGGCGCCCAGTCTCCCCAATGTAGAGGAGACCACATCAGGAGTAACAGATACAATAAATGATATTAGTGGATGTGGAGGTAAAACTTTGATGGATGTGGAAGGCTCCTTTAGGGCCTTGGATGGAGGTAAGGGCAGAGGTGTGGGCACAGGTTCTGCAATTCCTGCAGTGGCAGGGGAAGGTGCCAGGATGGGAGGATGGGTTGTAGGGGGTGCGTGGACCTGACCAGGTAGTCACAGAGGGAACGGTCTTTGCAGAAGGTGGAAAGGGGTGGGGAGGGAAATATATCCCTGGTGGTGGTTTGGTAGCATATGTGGAGAGAGAAACAGAGTTAATGTTCAGAGTCCACTGGCGCTTCTTCAGAAGGGGAATCAACTTCACTGGGCTCAAAACATTAATTATGTTTGCTTTCCACAGATGCTATCAGATCTCCTGAGCTTCTCCAGCAACTTCTATTTTTGTTTGAAAGCTGTTTGCTGAGGAACTCTCCACTTACCAAGTAGGGATTTCACAGGACAGAGATTTATCTTAAAATCCTGTTTTTTGCCTTGACAAAACACTTTTGCATTCAGAGGATCTTGCTTTACAACTGTTCCCTGTCGGTTGCAGTCAATTTATTTTTAAAAGGGGATGGCAAATATACAATTTGTTCCCAATCAGTTACTTCATGATAAATAGAAACTTGCTTTAGAAATGGAGTTTTTTTAATATTAAATCATATTATTCACAGGCTACAAGTTAAAAGATTTAATAATGTATGTACTTTGGCATTTGCATTATCTTAAAAATATTCAACATATTCAACATTAGGGACAGCCTGGTGGCTCAGTGGTTAGCACTGCTGCCTCACAGCACCAGGGACATGGGTTCGATTCCACCCTCGGGCGACAGTCTGTGTGGAGTTTGCACGTTCTCCCAGTGTCTGCGTGGGTTTCCTCCAGGTGCTCTGACTTCCACCCACAATCCAAAGATGTGCAGGTCAGATGAATTGGCCATGCTAAATTGCCCATAGTGTTCAGGTTTGTTCAGTATAGGTGGATTAGACATGGGAAATATGGAGTTATGGGGATAGAGTAGGGAGAGGGGTCTGCATGGTGTGCTCCTCAGATGGTCTGTAGAGACTTTAAAGGCTGAATGACTGTTTATACACTGTAGGGATTCTATAAATACAGAAGCTTATATTATTTCCTGACTTCACCAAATAATAAGTGTAAATGCAGAAGATGCTCTTGAACAGCAAATGGTGGATGCAGGCACAGTTACATTTGAAGATATTTGGACGAGTACATGAATAGGAAAGGTGTAGAGGGATATGGGCCAAACACAGGCAAGTGAGACTTGTTTAGTTTTGGATTATGTTTGGCATGGATGAGTTGGACCGAAGGGTCTGTTCCTTTGCTGTATGACTCTGCAAGCCAAAACAAAAGATGAACCAAAGTGAATGCATTGCACGTCCAATGAGATTTGAGGGTTCAGGTGCACAGATCTTTAAAATGCCATGAACTGGTGCAGAAATTAGTCAAAAACACTAACGGACTTCTTTCCTTCCTGTCAAAGTATAGGAATGCAGATGTTATGCCACAATTATACAAAACCCTATGTGAGATGCCCCAGAGAACTGTAAGCAGACCTAGGCACCAGACCTGAGGAAGAATGTTTTGGCCCTGGACAGCGTTCAATATACGTGCACAAGGATGATAGCTAGACTTCAGGGGTTACAAAAAGACACTAGACAAATTCAGCCTTTTTGTCTAGACCTTAGATGGTTACGGGGTGTTCTAATTGAGGTAGTCAGGATATTAACAGGAAAGGTAAATATAAACTATTTCCACCGATTGGAGATTCTAGAATCGGGGGCATTGTCTAAGAATTAGGACCAAATCATTCAGGAGAGATGTTAGAAAGCTTTTCTACACACAAGTGTAATGAAGACTTGGAACTCTCTTTCTCAAGCAGTGGTCAATGTGAATTCAATTGTTACATTTCGATCTGAGCTATACGCAATTTTTTATTAAGCAGAAGTAATAAGGGATATGGGGGCCAAGTTAGACATGTGGAGTTAGGCCACAGATCAGCTATGATCATTTTGAATGGGGTTGCCTGTTCCTGTTGCAATGCTCCTACATTCTCTATTGCTTATTATAATAGCTAATATATTTCAGCATAAAAGAAACATGTTTATAACTGCTGAGGTGCGATAAGTATTATCCTGTTATGGAGACCTTGCTGCTCAGAGTAATTTGTGCTCCTTCCTCCACCACTGATTACATTCCAGCTGCTTTAGACAAGCACAGGCTGGATGCGTGGTGGCAGCTAGTAATCTAACCCCAACCACAAGCCACTAGTGGTTGGTACCAACACAACACACAAGATTAAAACCTAATGGCATCAGGGGTTTTTCATCACTCTTCCAAGATTCAGCAATGGATTATAACTGACGAAGAGTCACCTACTCTCTCTCCTTCGATGCTGTCTGACCTGTTATGATCTCCAGTATTTGTTTTCAGTAGAGATTCCACCATCTGCAGTGATTTGCTCCTGGATTAAAATCTAGTGTTTGGAGGTTTGGGGAGGAGGTGTATTGGTGAGAGAACTGAGGGGTGTGAAGCCATGATGTTCGATGGATCAGGGTCAGGGTCAGGTACAAGGTCATTATCTGGTTCAGGTGGAGCCCATTTCATCTCTATAACTCCTTGTCCCAAAACAGGGCCGCTGATCCATCTGAGCATTACAGGCCAGGTTAAACTCGGGTAAATGTGAAGTCAACAACAGCGAGCAGACCGTAGACTGGTCTCTCATTACAGAGAGAGAGAGATGGATGGTGGTGGTTTCACCAGTGGATTACCACGCTTCAGGCGAGGTTCTGAAGGTGGGACCTTCATGGTAACATCAGTCAGTGGGGGAACTGAGCCCACGCTGCTGGAATCACTCTGCAATACAAACCAGCCACCCCGCCAGCCAGCAGAGAGGGAGTCGTAAAGAAGGTTGGAAATAGAGAGCTGAAAGACACCTGGCTTTGAGCTGTAAATGGTGCTTGTACCTTGGGTTGCTCATGTTTATAAGAGAAGAATTTGAGATCTGTAACATATATTCATAAGTACATTTACACATAACAAAAAGTATTTTTGATCAGTCTGTTTGGACTTACTGTAATACAACCCACAATCAATCTGGACATTCTGGGTCAGAGGTAGGGACATTATCAGAGTGTCATAAATATCTTTAGCACAAACTAGAGTCAAACAGCACGGAAACAGACTCTTCGGTCCAACCAGTCCATGCCAAACATATTCCCAAACCAAGCTAGTCCCACCTGCCTACTCCTGGCCTATATCCATCCAAACCTTTCCTATTCATGTACTTATACAAATAGCGTTTAAATGTTGTAATGGTACCCACATCTACCACTTCCTTAGGAAGTTCATTCCACATGTGAACCTCTCTCTGCGTTTAAAAAAAACTCCCCTCACCATTTTTAAATCTCTCTCCTCTCACGTTAAAAATATGCCCTTAGTCTTGAAATACCCATCCGAGGGAATGGACACCACCATTAACCCTATCTATATCCCTCATGATTTTATAAACTTCTGTAAGGTTGCTTCTCAACTTCCTACATGAAATCTTCTGTCCAATCACATATTGCTAATAGATTGGACACAAGTTCTTAGACCATCCCCTCCCCCTCACACCACCCCCTCCCATCACTCCCTCCCTTTCACATCAGCCCTCCCCCTCACACTGTCCCCTACCCCTCACATGACTCCTTCACACTATCCGCTCCCTCACACCATCCCCTCCCATCACTCCATCCCCTTCACACCACCCCACCTCACACCATCCTATTCCCCATATAGCTTTCCCTCCCAACCCCTTACTCAGTCCCGCCCCCTCAGACCATCCCTTCACGCTATTCCCTCTCCCTCTCACCACCACCTCCTATTACTCCCTCTCCTTCACACCACCCGACCTCACACCACCCCCTCCCGTCAATGTTGATGTTTTTAAGCAGCTTGTTGCTATGATCTGGGGTGCATTACTCGACACAATGCTGGAAGCAGATTCACAACTCACTTGACAAGGTTACAGCTGCAGGCTTGTAAGGAATGAAGGGGTGGGGGCTGTAGCTCTGTCATCACGGGCATGGAGGGCTGAACAATTGTACTCTGCATCATAGCATTCACTGATGTGATTTCGGCCCATGTACTGCGTTCCCAGACAGCCCTGTCATCAGCTTCATGACCTGACACTTACTCAGGTAATCCCATCCCTGTCTGCTTCAATCATTCCCACAGATAATATCCCCAACCCTTGGCACACCGTGATGCCCATTCTCAGATAATAACTCTGGTCCATTAGCCCCTCCTCAGTTTGTAACTCCATTTCCATTAGCCCCTCCTCAGTTCATAACCCCATCTCCTGTCACTCCTTGCCCTCTACAGCCTCCTCTCCAAATAATCCCACCCCCAGGCAGGCAGAGAGCAAGACAGCCGCACAGTCTTTTCATCATCTCTGAGGTTTTGTTTTATTACAATGAAGTACCTTTGACCTCATTCCACATGTGCAAAACAAAATTAAAGGAATTTCTTTATAAATCATCTCTTAGGCATCAAACAATAAATAAATCTCCTGGGTTTGCTCTTTATACAACCAAAGTGCTACATACAGATGTAAACAATGTGGAGCACAGTCGGGGGTTCGCAAAGCACAGACATTCACCAATACGTTACTGAGCCACGTTGAAGACAACGTTTCAGTCACATTCCCAGCTCGGAGCGGGAAGAGGCTAAGGCGAATGTAGGAATTCAATAAAGAACATTCATTTAAGTCAAATCTCCCCTGGATCAAGGGTGTTCCAAAGCACCTTACAGCGAATTAGGTATTTCTGAAGCAGAGTCTGTTCTAATGTAGGAAATGCAGCAGCCAACATATACACAGCAAGATCTCAGAAACAGCACTGCAATAATGACCAGACAATTGGACCCAGAGATTGGTTCAGAGATAAATGGTGGGTAAGGGTTTGGTGATTTGTCCCAGCTCCCGCCCCACTCCACCTTCTGCTGCTCTTCCAATAGTGCCGTGGGATCTTTCACATGAATCTGAGCAAGCAGGTATTGCCTTGTCTTAACATTGCATCAAAAAGGAAGCACTTTCAATATTGGTGCACTTCCCCCAGTACTAAACTCAGCTGTGAGACAATGTGTACAAGTCTGAGATGATATTCAAGTTATACGTGTGAGATAATGAGAAAATGAGATAATGTATCTGTCCCATCCTGACACAAAAGATGGGAAAGAGAGACACATTAAGGCCCCAGTCACACAATTAAATTTACAGCAAGTAACCCGGTGACTGTGGTTTATGGCAATCCACTAGAGAATGGTGAAAGGGTTTGGCTGTTTGCACAATATACAGCAGTTGCAGCAGAGCTGACAGCATGCGCTTTGAGTGTGACAAGGGGAAGCAGAGGTGCCAACTCCAGTTTTACAGTCACTACTCCATGAAGCAGGCCAGAGTATGTCCACCAGTGGCTCTCCAAGATCAGAGGCCACTGGGAAAAGTTATGTTGCTGAGCAACGTTCCTGTTAAATGCTGCAAACTAAGCAATCCTAAAATAGGGTCAGAGTGAGCTGTTCTCAGGACGATTGGAAAAATCAAACAGCAATTTTCTCACTGCTCCTAGGACCAGGAACTGACCCAGCCAAGGAGAATTCTGCCAGAATCCAGGAAACTCATCAGGAAATGTACACTGGAGGAAGTGCTTGGTGTGGATGCTACTCCACGTGGGGACTTGCAGATCATGCAATAACCTGATGACTCCCATAAAAATACATTTTAAAACCATGACATTTAATATCAATCATGTATTGTGAGCATTTCGTTGGAAGTCACAGGAAGCGCTGACTATGTTGGGAAGTTGAAGACTTTCAGGTATGCTAAAGCTAATTCTGCATCTGGATATTCCCAGTTAGGTACAGAGTAAAGGCTCTGCTATACAATCCCTTTCAAACACTCCCAGGACAGGGATAGCACGGGGTTAGATACAGAGTAAAGCCTCTTCTACACTATCCCCATCAAACACTCCCAGGACATATTCAGCACAGGGCTAGTTATGGAATAAAGCTTCCTCTACACTGGCCCCCAACAAACACTCCTAAAAGGAGACAGAGTCTATGATTTGCAGACTGTACAGGGGGAAGGTGATCAGTGAAAATCATCCCCTCTCCTTTAAAGGGGCAGCTAATTTCCAGCTGAATGTCTCGATGGCCCTCATCCTTAGATAGCACTGCTGAACTGTGCTGTGATTCATACATTCAGTCCCTACTCTTTAGCACAATGAATAACTCTCTTGGACATGAACACCATTCACCAGCACTCGGGACACTGCAACACACTGAGCAGGAATCACACTTTGGTAAAGATTGACGTTTTGATTGTCACCTTAACATGGTACCACAGATTTATCAGGATAATTCCACAGCCACCTGAACCTTCATTGTCAGAGTCCATCAGGTAAGGGAGCTGTGTCTTGTGTTTGCCTTCTAACCACTGTGAAGCAGAGGACATGGCTTGAAATGGTGATGGTTCATGCAGAATGGGCAATATTAATGAAGGCTTCCCACCATTCAGGGTGAAAGCATAACTTCAAGTTCTGAATTAAATGACAGCTCCCCAACATTATAAAGGCATTGAGTCAGTCACAAAGCCATGATTTAGACTGCTGGAATCACAGGCCTGGGCCAATGAATGATCCATCTTCTTGCGAACGATGAATTCAATGTTTCAGATCAAATCTGATTGGAGCCACAGACGCAGAGAATTACACCCATGCAGCAGTGCTCCAACACTTTGAGCAAAGATCAGTTCTATTCATGGACGATCAGCTATGTGACTCCCTGCCACCGAGAAGCTCCTGTACTCCAAACGGAGGTTCCTGTTAGTCACAGTTTTGCAGCAGTTACAATGGCGACCCCTGCAGCCATGATCAACAGGTGGGATAGGTTGTGAGATGCGCCTGGCCATGCAGTGCCGAAGCCTTAAGGAGGAATTGCACAGGGAAGAAGTTCATTCTCTTTGACATTCAACAACATGGGAGTACTACTGATGTCCTCTAGGCAGCAAAGTCAGGCAAGCAGCCCATGAAGAATCAAAAATCAAATGGTGAAACACATCCCATTACAGCACTTGAAATATTTCAGCAACAATCGCCCTCTGGTTGCTTGTCTGGTTGCTACAAATCAGAGGTGACTGCATTTTGACCGATCTCTTTAATACCATGCAGTATACGTGTCTTGTGGCCCACCTTGGTTGTCCCCGGATCCTTAAAAAAATAAGAACAATGTAATTGTTTCAGGTGTATCTCCTTCACCAAGCAAACAGAATATTCCAGCACATTGGTCAGTTCTTATTGCTAAAATGTAGGACTCCTGTTCCAGATTGTCAAGATGATAAGTTGTCAACTAGGGTGACTGAGGCTCCTGTCTTCTATCACAGGGTGTGACAGGGTGAGGGGGTGAAGACTGATGAGGTGACTGAGTGAGGTATGAACAGTGAGGGGGTGAGGACTGAGGGGATAACGGAGTGAGGTATGAACAGTGTGGGGGTGAGGATTGAGGGGGTGAGGAGTGATGGGGTGCGGAGGTAGGGAGTGATGGAGTGAGAGGTGAGAAATGAGAGGTGTAAAGGGAAAAAGATGAGGAGAGTCATGAGTTGACAGAGAAGGAGACAACTGAAAGGGAGTGGGAGGCATAAAGCATTAATTCATGAACATATTAATACAATATTTTCATGACTGTAGAATATCTTAAAGCAAATGAGCCCATCTTAAGTGTACTCACTGTTGTGTTGTATGAAATGCAACAAACCATTTGGACAAAGCAGGATCCCACATACAGTGATACATAATTATGACCGGCTATATCTCTTAACTGATATTGACTGAGATATACATATTGATCAGCACCAGGGAAGGCTCCCTTGATCCTCTTCAAAACAATATCATGGAATTGTCACCCATTTTGGAAGACACAGAAGGTCTTAGTGTGATGCATCATTTGAAAAACATCACCACATTGTTAAATGTCTTGGTTGGAGCTTGAACCCTTGAGGTTATAACTCAGAGGCAGAATGCTGCACACTGAACCACAGTTAACTATCTCATCAATGACATCAGTATATGTTGGCAAACCGAAGAAAATGACATGCAGATTTATTGATCAAAATTAGCAAGTTTTAACAGAAGTGGAGCAAAAACTTACAGCTGCTTGAATTTCAGATTGCTAGGGAACAAGTAACTAGTGTGCAATTCTAGTCCCCACCCCAATGACACTGATAACAAAAAACACACCATGTTGAACATCATAAAACTGCAGCCACTATTTTGAAATCCATGAAGCTAGATATCCCAGCATGCAATTACATCTTTGTTGCAGACATTTATTCTGATTTGCCAGAATTCTCAAGAGTTTTAAAAGAGCTAAAAGAGAGAAAAAAAGTAATTTCCATTGCTATGGGACAGAGTCAGGGCTGAGGGAGGGCGGACTGGGACATTGCCGGACCCTGACCCTATACTAAAGGACACTGGCTCAGCTATGACAGCTATCAGAGTGCAGTGACCTGGATACAGCTAAAGGATTTGAAAGCTAAAGTGCATGAGGGATTGGAAAGTGCAATGACCACCAGAGCATGTGTCTCACAAAGCACAAGCATTTGAATGATCAGAAATGAAATTGTGTTGAAACACCTCATAGTGTAGACCATGGTGCATTGTAGGGAAGAGTTTATTTGTATCACATTTTCCTTAATTTACAGTTTGAAATGATTTTCTCTCAGGCTGAACACTTACCATACTGGATAATGCAGATAGGAATATTCTAATAGCATGGAGGTGCCTAAGAGTGCAACATGTGATTTGATAACAGGCTGAATTTAATTGCCGATTCTCTAACATTTGAAAACTTTCTGATATGGTTTTGCAAATTTAGCATGAATAAAGCATGTTTACAAAAAGAATAATGAAGGCTTTTCAGTGGAAGTACAATGAAGTGCTAGAAACTGAAGAACCCCTAGGATTAGACAACAGGAAATGTGTGGTATGAGTATCAATTGTAATTAAATTGTACTGAGGCACTGCAATGTGAATTATGCCTCTTGGGGTAAAGTGAAATTCCATTACACGTTCTAAAATTTTCAATGTGAAGTGATTTTCTCTTGGGTTATAAGCCTGAATGAAACGTACATTGTAATTATTAAGATTTTTACAACTATGTTGAGACACCCGAGAGTGAGGATTTTTGAGTGAAGATAAGCTGAATTTTAATGGAAATTTCCATAGTTTTCAGGGCAAAATACTTGGTAATCTCTTTCATAAATTTTCTGAATAAAGAATTCTTTTTGCAGTAAGAAAAAAATGGTACCGAAGGGGTGCATTTCAGAAAGCGGACTTAGATTGTGATGTTAGAGAGCATTTCTGCACACAAAGGCTGTTCATTCTAGGGGAGAACTGTGGTTTTTAAAAATGCCTCAAATAAGGACAAGGAGAAAAGCTGTAGTATAGAGTCAGACACTGGAACTGGTTGAATATCTGAGTAGGCTCATGGCCCTGATTTATCCTCCTTCCATTCCACTAACACTGTTCAGATATGACCACTTAGGCCAAGAATTCCAAGGGTGTGGGAGTCCTGAAGAAACAGAGGAAAGCCAACAATGAAGGAAGAACATAAATCAGACTGCACTGAAGCCAACTCCATCTCAATTTCATAGTTAGACCTTGTGTATCACAGACAGCTTCTTTAAAACATGTCATTGTGACCTGCTTGAGGTCACCATTATTATTATTTGAGTAATTTACAGGAAGGAATGGGATGAGGGAATTGGCCACAGCTATCAGGAATATCAGGTGCTGCCTTGCCAGCTACAAAAGGTCATGATATTCAAACATCTGTTGTGCAAAAATGTCCTTGCAGTCCCTTGGTCTGAAGGACTGCAGCCATACTGACACTTCACTTGTGCCTCATGTCTACACCATCTCAGGGAAGAGCAAAGCCCTGCTTAGCAGCAGCAAACACACCAGCACCCTACGAGATAGTGAATACACTCGATGTCTGAAATAATGGCTTCACTCATGGCCCAGAAAGCTTGCAACACTGAGGTGAGGCTGGAGGAGACTTGGCTTTACCAAACTTTCAGGGTGAGTTCTGGCCTAGCCTTTGCCCCCTGTGAGTTTCCCTAATCTAAACTGCTAGGGCTGAATGGCCTCCATCTGCACAGTTTGACTCTGAGTGGCGTTCAGCATCCTGTTACAAATGTGCTCACTGTCTGCCATGGTAGGTACAGTTTGTTTTCAATGTGAAGTAGGGTAATCAGTCTATAACTGGACTTACACAGTGCACACACTGAGGCAGAAGTACCTGCCACTGTGATAATCTCAAACTGCCTGCCTGACTGCATTATAATCTCACATAGCCCGGCTGAGAGTAAGAAATCTCAAAGGAAGTGATATGGGAAAGACTCCAAAAACAAATTGCTCACATCCCAAGTAGGGACTGAAAAAGTCTGACAGATATTCCTGCCAGTGATGTCAATTCAATAACAAGTGTAGGAACAGTGGCCAGATTTTTGAGGTTGAGTTTGATTTCTTGTTGTTACACGTATTGAGATACAGTGGAAAGTATTGTTTTGCATGCTCGATTCACAAATCATACCATACAGAGTGCATCTGGGTCACAGAACAGAATGCAGATTACAGTGTTACGGCCACAGAGAGAGATCAAAATTAACATTTGAGAGGTTAGTGTAGTGGCCATGCAGACTCTGGTCAGAGATGTGTATGTTGACAATTCCTGATGGCTTCCCTTTTTAAATTTTGTCACAAATTGGTAAGAGTGGAGTGGGTGTTTAGTTTCGGTGGTGACAGATAGTGGGCAGCAGCAGCTCAGCCTGAGGCCATACACACCATCAGATCTAGCCTTCGAAGGTTACTGCACTGGCTGTGGATACTAGCTTGATGGTTGATGTTAAAATTTGAACTACCTGTGATTATATTCCTTCTTCCTTCTATGAATGTGTATCATCACTTCCCCTTTTCAGAACCCTTCAGCTTCCTGTTACAGTTTCTATCATTTCCAGTCACATTGTACACTTTAATCTTGGGGCATCATTAAGATGTTTAAGTAAAAGGTGCCCCAATATGATACTTTTAAGAGATGAGTCATTTCATCTATTATAAACGCTTCACTAGCATCTTGCATGTATTGGGCTTGGTGGCTAAGTTTTGGTGCCCATCAAGAGATGCTAAATATGCTCTTAGCAATAATAATTGCCAGCATTCCAAACTTTTTCCAATTGGTTTTCAGGCTACTTTTGGATATCTGTAATTCTAAAATGTAAGGTAAAACATGAGGGATAATTTTACTGCAAATGGTGATGTGAGCAGAATACATGCACACACCTATCCTTTTGCTAATATTGGTGGATGGAAGTAAACATTCCACTTGTTTTTAAGGCCAGCATTTGATTTTTTTTTTAAATGCCAGAACATGAATGTGTTGTTTCCAAGTCAGTGGATAGTTATTCCAGATTGTTTACCCTAGGGATTAAACTGCTAAGATCCTGAATTGCAATTGAGTGCAATTCTTCCAAAAGCACCCTCACCCCATTGGTCAAGTTGGGTGGGTGGTCAGGATGAACATTTCTCCAAATATTTCAATAATATTCAAAAGGTTCTCAGAGCTGACTCACACCAGGAGAAAGTGGAAGGAGGTCCTTGAGGTTAGACCTTAATTGCGTCAAGTTATTTCATTAAGAGTGCAAACAATTTAATTGCTCTTGTTTTATAATTCTGGACTCACCCAGCAAAGAACTGTTTGATTTTTGCTTCTGGAGTTTCTCCTTTCTCGACATGTTCTTTATTCTTATCTTGATGCTGCTCTTGTTGCTTCCCTTCGAGTGCTCCTGAGAAGAGAAAAAGAAAATTATATCACAAGGACTCTGCCCTTTCATTTGTTCTGAGAAAATAAAGGACGATGAGCAAAGATACTTGGCATATGAAGTTCATTGCCTTATCTCCTTCAGCCTGGATAAACCTGATCACCCCATCCTCCATTCAAACATAGCGAGGTCCCAACAAGACCAGCAATGTACACATGGGCACTTTCTCTCTTCTTGCCTTCATTCCTCATGTGTGATCATAACTTAGTTTAGACTATGCCTACATGATAGATTTATCCAGTCACACACCTGGTATGTCAACCCTCGGACAATATGCTCTGACACTCAAGCCAATGACCCGCAACTCAGTCCTAGTAGCTGATGTTACGATTAGTTACCCTACAGTATGGAAACATGCCCTTCAGCCCAACAATTCCACACTGACACTCCAAAGAGTAACCCACCCATACTCATATTTACCCCTGATTAATGCACCTAACACTATGGGCAATTTAACATGGCCAATTCACCTGGCCTGCACATCTTTGGGTTGTGGGAGGAAACCGGAGCACCCAAAGGAAACCCGCACAGACATGGGGTGAATATGCAAATTCCACACAGACAGTTGCCCGAGACAGGAATTGAACCTGGGTCCCTGGCACTGTGCGACAGCAGTGCCACCCACAAAGGGTTATCTCAAGGGTGAATAAATCCTAGATTCTCTCTTTCAAAAACCAGCATAAGCAGAGTACATAACTTATAATTATGCTGTGCCTGGCAGGAACAGTTGACATGGTAAAACCATCCACCTCTGGGAGACTTCCTCATCTCATCTCAAGCTCCACGGTGTCCTAATTGATCGAGATTGACAGTGATGTCAACACCCTGATTACTGGGAGGTGAGCCAAATGAAAGGTGGTCATCTTACTATGAGCAAATGTAAATCCTAAGCCAAGCTTTGCTATTTGAAGTAATTTCGGATTTATACCATTGACATAAACATTATGCATAAGTCCAGTGTTATTGGGTAAGCTCAAAAAAAGGTGTAAAGACAAATGCAACACATCCTTAGTCATGTAAATTATAGATATGGGACAAGACATTTAGGACTGAGATGAAGAGAAATTCCTTCATTCAAAAAGTCATCAGCCTGTGGAATTCTCTGCCACTGAAAGCAGTTGTGGCCAAAACATTGAATGTTTTCAAGGAAGAACTATATAGGCTTTTTAGAGCTAAAGGAATCAAAGGGTGTGGGGTAAAAGTGGGAACAGGATTGGATGATTAGCCACATCATATTGAATCACAGATCAGCCCCAAAAAACCAAATAATCTTCTCCTCCTCCTAATTTCTCTGTCTCTACAGTTCCTTGCTGTCCATACTATAAATCAGTGAGAAGCTTCCTTTTACTTAAGGTGCATCATAAAAGGGTGGGGGGAGTGATAGATTTAGTCACAATGACCAGGAGGTGAATCATCTTGATTATCCCATTCAGGAACAGACAGAAAGATGCTGGTGTTATTACTATCTGTAAAGGATGATAGCAAGAGAATAAAAAGTATGCAAATTGATCAGGTAATGTCATTAGCAGATATAACATTTTTGAATTGTACATTGGTAGAATTTAGTCAAAAGGAGGAAGTGAGCATTAATTAGTGAATCACTAAACTAAAATTGTCAGGCAGTGAGCATTTTTCATGTGTTTCTGTATATAATGTTGATTAAAGTGTATCAAACTTGGCTCTGATTCTGTCCCAATGAGCTTCCTTGAGTACAACAACATCAGAAATTGATGTCATACAGAGAGAGGCTAGAACGTAGAGAGCTTTGTGGTATCCTGTCTCAAACACATCAAATGAATGACACATTGTGTGTAAGCAGCAGGTGCTATTGAGATCCATCAGCTCCACATTGCCCGAATGAGGGATTAGTTGGCTCTTATCTTCTGGTGAACCAACCTGGACAGACTGACTCACCTCCACATCACTTGTCTGGATAGCATGCCCCAGCCAGTGGAGCTCAGCCAGCTTCTGGAGGTCATTCTCAACATCACTTAGCGAAGTCTGCAATTCCTCTTCAAAGGGGGCCTCCAACTCCTGTATAAAGAAAAGATTTACAAGGATGTTGCCAGGGTTGAAGGGTTTGAGCTATAGGGAGAGGCTGAATAGGCTGGGACTGTTTTCCCTGGAGTAAGGGGTGACCTTCTAGAGGTTTATAAAATCATGAGGGACACGGTTAGGGTAAATAGACAATGTCTTTTCCTTGGAGTGGGGAGTTCAGAACTAGAGGGCATAGGTTTAGAGAGAGAGGGGAAAGATATAAAAGGGACCTAAGAGGCAACCTTTACACACCGAGGGTGGTACTTGCATGGAATGAGTTGCCAGTGGAAGTGGTAGAGGCTGGTACAATTACAGCATTTAAAAGGCATTTGGATAGGTATATGAGTAGGAGAGGTTGAGAGGGATATGAGCTAAGTGCTGGCAGGTGGGACTAGACTAGTTCTGGATATCTGGTTGGTGTGGTCGAGCTGGACTGAAGGGTCTGTTTCCTTGCCGTACACCTCTTTAATTCTATGACTCTACAAATGGAATAAAGTGAACCATTTAACACAGTTCAGAAACAGGGACAAATGGCAGCATTAAATGTTCAGTAATACTCCCAAAGGCCCAATATTGGGCACTATGCAAACTTAGTTTGAATCCAATTCCAAAATACAGTAATCAATCATAAAGCTCCTCAGTTCCATATCACAAGTCAGCTTTTTAGCTCCTGCTAGGACTGGGAATGGAGATGGGTGGGTGCTAAAAGAATCTGATAACGAATGTGTTAGTTCCTCATCTCCATTGAAAGACAGATTCCAAGACTGTGCAGTACAATGTGAACTGGCTTAATTTAATACACAAGAGGGTGCTAGGTTGCTGCTACAATCCTCATCACTCCTTAATGAATGTTATACAACTTAATTACCTCTCCTGTTTTCTATTTACTAACAAATTCATTTAACTGGTTTAAGGGATACCTCCTTTCTTGACTTAAACTTACAGAACGTAGGGAACAAAACTTGGCCTGACATAGCCTGAAGTGACATTTCCTCTCATTAAGGACATGTTTCATCATTGATCATGAATTGAATATTCTCCTTCAAACATTTCTGACAGAACTCTTAAGTGGTTTCAGGCACACTTTACGTTGGAGTAACTATTAGTAACTCATTGATATCCCATCTATCCAATTCATCAGTCTCATTTGATTCTTCTCAACTGTTTCCACCTTCATTGTCCCTGAAGATAAAACATGATCTGTCTGTACAAACCTAACCTTTCAACTTCCAAATGTTTTGACCACACACTAAGGACCACACATGTTTATGACACTGCCCAGTAGCCACTTGATTGGTGACTTCAAGCCATTTCAGGAAAGATAGGTGGGACACCATACCACCAACTCCATCTTGATGAGGCATCAGATACTCACTTAGCTTTTTTCGGACACATTGTAATAATGTGATCAAAATGTCTCCAATTTGTTTTATAAAACTTGAATGCTTTGTCTCCTCTGTCCAAACACCATTGGAATAATCAATTCTCAGGGTAAGTCTAGAAGCAATGCAGGCAGGAATGAAGGCAAATAAGCTGACAAAGGACTGACGTTAAGCCATAGTTATAGTTAGGGTCGACTGCAGAACAGCAAAAAGGCTCTTTGGTACATTGAGCTTGCCAGTCAAAAACAAGCACCTCGCCTGTCCAAACCAATTGACCAACAGTTGGCCAATAGCCTTTCATGTCTTGGCGTCAGGGAGCACCTCTAAATATTTCTTCAATGTTAGAAGGGTTTCTACCTCAATTACACGTAGAGACAGTGAGTTCTAGATTCCCACCATCTTCTGAGTCATACAATCATCGAATCATGCAGCATCAAAACAGGCCCTTTGGCCCACCATGTCTGCACTGACCAACAAACATCAAACTACACTAATCCCATTTACCTGCACTTGGTCCATAGCTAACATTTTAAGTGCTTGTCCAAATGTTTCTTAAATGTTGTAGGAGTACCTGCCTCCACCACACTCTCAGGCAGCACATTCCATATTTCTACCACCCTCTGGGTGAGAAAAAGTTTCCTCAGATCTCTTTGAAACCACTCATCCCACAAGTTAATTTTATGTCTCTGGTCTTAGACCCATCTGTTATGGAGATTAGGTTCTTATAGTCTACACTAAGCCTCTCATAATTTTGTTTACCTCAATCAGATCCATCTTCCCCCCACCAGACCCTCCCTGCTCCAAGGAAAACAAATCCAGCCTATCCAGACTCTCTTCATAGCTGAAATTTCCATCCCAGGCAACATCCTGGTGAATCCCCTCTCCACTCTCCCTCGTGCAATCAGTGGGCGGCAAGGTGGCACAGTGGTTAGCACTGCTGTCTCATAGTGCCAGAGACGCAGGTTCATTTCCTGCCTCAGGCGACTGACTGTGTGGAGTTTGCACATTCTCTGGGTGCTCCGGTTTCCTCCCACAGTCCAAAAAATGTGCAAGTTAGGTGAATTGGCCATGCTAAATTGCCTGTAGTGTTAGGTGAAGGGGTAAATGTAGGGGAATGGGTCTGGGTGGGTTGTGCTTCAGTGGGCCAGTGTGGACTTGTTGGGCCGAAGGGCCTGTTTCCACACTGTAAGGAATCTAATTCCTCCAGTAGCGTAGTGACCAGAATTGCACACACAGTTTCCATCTGTGGCCAATTGATGTTTTATAAAGTTGTAATAAGACTTTCTTGCTCCTATATTCTACCCCACGGCTAATGAAGACAAACATTTCATATGCCTTCTTTGCCACACTGACCACCTGTGCTGACATCTTCAGGGATCTATGGACTTGTACACCAAAGTCCCTTTTTTCCCTCAGTACTCCCTAGAGACGTAGCATTCATTATGTATCTCCTTTCCTTATTATCTCCCAAAATGCATCACCTCACACTTATTAGGATTAAGTTCCATCTGCCATTATATTGCCCAATTTACTAGCTGCTCAATATCAGACTGTAGCTCATCTTCACCACTATCAACAATACTAACCATTTCCCTGTCTGCAAACTCAATAATTATACGCTCTGATTCACATTCAAGTTGTTAATGTACATAACAAAAAGAATCCCAGGTTCAATCCCACTGGTCACAGGCTTCCAATCACAAAATCATTCCTCCATTATCACCCTATCATTCCTGTTTACAAATCAAATTGGATCCAGTTTTCGCACCTCCCTTGGATCCCATGGGATCTTATCTTTTGGAATAATCTACCACGTGGGACCTTGACAAAGACCCTACTGAGGTCCATATAAATCACATCAACTGCACTGCCCTCTCAATATATTTAGTTTTTCAAAAAATTCGACTAAATTAGTCACAGAATCTCCCTCTGACAAGTCCATGCTGACCATACCTGTCCACCTCCTGACTTTTTCAATGTTGATGAATCCTATCCCTCAGAATGTTTTTCAATAATTTCCCTAACATTGACGTCAAACTGACTGGACTTCACCAGTTTCCTCATTTCCCTTCCCCCCCACCTCACCCCAGTTCCAACCTTCCACCACAGCATCATCCTCATGACCTGTCCTACCTGCCAATCTTCTTTCCCACCTATCCGTTCCACCCTCCTCTCCAACCTATCACCTTTAACCCCACCTCCATCCACCTATTGCACTCTTAGCTACCTTCTGCCCAGCTCCACCCCCTCCCATTTATCACCCCACCCCAGAGGCTCCCAGCCTCACTCCTGATGAAGGGCTCCTGCCCAAAATGTTGATTTTCCTGCTCCTCGGATGCTGTCCGACCTGCTGTGCATTTGCAGCACCACTCTAATCTTGTCTCTAATCTCCAGCATCTCCAGTCCTCACTTTCGCCTGGTCTGTAATTACCTGGCCTATCCCTGTTGTCCTTTTTGAACAAGGGAACTACACTAGTTACACTCCAGTCACCTGGCACTTCACCTGTGGCCAACAAAGTATTAAATATCTTCGTCAGGACTCCAGCATTTTCTGTCCATGTCTCCTATAGCAACCTGGGATGCATGTCATCAAGTTCTGGGGATCTATCGCCTTTTAAAATGTCGAATAATCTCTATTTATCATAATGTGTTCTAGATCATGACTATTCCAACTGATATTCACAGCTACATTCTCTTTTTCCTTTGAATATAAAGATGAGAAATATTCATTTAAGACCTCACCCACATCCTCAGGCTCTACACATTTATTACCTCTTTGGTCTCTCTTGGGCCCCACTCTTTCCTTGGTAAATCCCTCCCACTCTTTCCCTGGCAATCATTGGGTGAAAAGGTTTCTCCTCACATCTCCTCTAAACTTCCTGCCCTTTACCTTAAACGTATGCTCTCTGGTTAATCTGTCTAGTCTTCTACCTAATGTACAGTTCCTTCCTGTCTACTCTATCCATGCAGCTCCTAATTTTATATAACCTCTGAAACTCTCCAGCCCAGACAACAAGCTGGTAAATCTCCTCTGCATCCTCTCCAGTGATATCATACCCCTCCTGTAATGTGCATTCCAAAACAGCATAAAATTGTAGCTTACTCAACATCTTGTACAGTTCCAATATAACCTCCCTTCTCTTAAATGTGATGCCTCAACCAATAAAGGCAAGTAAATGATTTGCCTTCTTAACCACTTTGTCCAACTGTTCTGATGTCTTAAAGTCTTAAATACATCCCTCCATGTACCTCTGATGCATGATGCTTTCCAGGATTCTACTGTTCGTCATGTGGAAAGATCGGGGCCAAATGCTGGCAAATGGGACTAGATCACTTTAGGATACCTGGTTGATACAGATGAGTTAGACCAAAGGTTTGTTTCCATGCTCTATAACTCTATGCCTGGATGTATTCCCTTGCCTTCTTTGTCCTGCCCAAGTGCATCACCCCACACTTGTCCAGATCGAATTCCATCGTGGGTCGATCAGCCCTTCTGACCAGACTCTCCATAACCTCCTGTCATCTAAGGCTATACTCCTCACTAGCTACCATCCCGTTAATTTTCATATTATCTGTGAACTTATTCACCAACCCTCCTATGTTTGTACATAAATTACTTATCTACCATAAACAGCAAGGGCAACAATACTGATCCTTGTGGAATCCTACTGGTTGCAGGCTTCCAGTCACAGAAATGTACCTTGACCATCACCCTAAATTGAGTTCTGATTTCAAGCTGGAACTAGGCAGGGCAAATCTCTGACAATGACATGCAGTGGGAGGCTCATTCATCGGGATGTTATGAGATTGAAGGAGCAAATAGTCTGCGATTAGTCTCAGACAATTGCCGGGAAGGGGGATGGAATTGATGGCGAGAGAAAGACACTTATGGCTTGAGCTGAAGATAGTGTCCTCAGTCTCCTTATTATTCAGTTAAAAGGAATCTCCAATTCATCAGAAGTTCAGGACATCTGACAACTGAGAAATACTCCTAGCATAGAGTTCTCATTGTATTATTGAAATTGTTGCAAGAAGTTTACCCACAGCAATCTCCTGCAAATAACAATGATATTCAAGACCAAGTAAATGATTTGAATGAGTAGCGTATAGATCAGTGGCTCGTGTTGGCAGATCCAGCTCACGTACCAGTAATTTCCCATCGAGAAGTACCTTTGTCTCTGTGCACAGGGCTTTTACACTACTGAAGACATCCACAACTGCATTCCTGCTCATAGCCTGAAAGAAACACAAAACCAAGTTATGGGACCAGAAGGCAGAGGTATCCATCATTGTATTTACAAAGATCAGGTGGCATGGTGGCTCAGTGTTTAATTCCAGCCGTGGGCGACTGTGTGGAGTTTGCACATTCTCCATGTCCTCTGGGTGCTCTGGCTTTCTCCCACAGTCCAAAGATGCACAGGTTAGGTGGATTGACCAGGCTAAACTGCCCATAATGTCCAAGGATATGCAAGCTAGGTGGATTAGCTATAGGAAATGCAGGGTTACAGGGAAAGGGTTGGTGGGGTGGGGGAGGTCTGGGTGGGATAGGGTAGATGTGGACTTGAGCTGAATGACCTGCTTCCAGACTGTAGGGATTCTATGAGGAGCTGCTGTACATTGCAGTTCACAAGGCACTACATGTGGAAGAAGGGAAGAAAACTGGCAAAGTGCTCCTTCCCAGAATGTGCAATCGGACTCCAAACAGATCGAAGCCAGAGTGCAAATCCTCTCTTTCCCATGTATCCCAAATTGGCAGAAGGGAGCCGGATGGAGTTTCCAAAGGCAGTGCAAACAAGCTCAAACTTGGTTTCAATTAAATTTATTACTTGCAACTAAATAATAACACGTGCAGTATTTTGAGGTTAGTTGATGAGTCCTGAGCAGAGTTTCTTTGCATTTGCTAATCAAACCGAGTAGAGAAGGTCCTGTGGCATTGTTGTAGCATTCCTAGCTCTGAGCCCATTGGACTCAGGTGTACTCCAGAGATGTGTAATAACATTTCTGAACAGATTGATTCAAAAATGTACATCACCAATGACATATCTGTCATGGAACCACAGTATGGATTTTCACAGGCATCTCATATTTGGGAGAACTGACCATTTTAGGCAGGCTATATTTCTACCTGTACAGGTGGGGGGAGGCAGGGAACATGTGGGAATCTTGAATGCAGAAAGGAGATTTGCACTCAGTGCTGGGGTGAAAACCTTACCCTGTAATGTGACAGTTATATATCATTAGATAGGTCACAGAAGGTGCTGTTTGAAGATAGATCATGTCTGTAGAACTGTGATAATGCAAAGTTTCTAAAATGGCTCTTAAAATTGAAAAGAAAAGCCTGTTCATACCCAGGGGATTTGAAATAGAATCTTTTGGCACCAGATATGGTTGATTCCTTGCGAGCGCCTGCATGCAGATCTAAGTTTCCAATTTCCTACAATCATTCTACTCTCTTCAAACTTAATAGTATACTTTTAAAGTTACTAGTAACTATGACTCACAAACTCTTAACATTCGCCTGTACCTGTGTTTTTGTTTACATATTATTTACTTATCTGTGCTGTTTAACTCTGAGATCTGCCCGTATTGCTCGCAAGACAAAGTTTTTCACTGTGCCCCGGTACACGTGACAGTAAATTTAATTCAATTCAATAATGGTTGTTTGTTGATATAAACCCTAAGTGACATAATTACAGTAATATGAATGCTTGATTGTTATCACAGCCTATCATTATCTCAGTGGGAGGAGGTACTGTCTGTAGGTACACAGTCTGATTGACACTCAGAGGTGTTTAAAGGATTAGCTGTTGTTGTTGTCAAGTTCTGAATATAAATATTTATTTTTATACCAGATTAACTACTTAAGGGAATTTAAATGTTTTGAATGTGCTTTCATGAATGTAATGAGCACTGATTTGTATTTAGAATTTAATTTGATCTCAGTATGGCCCTGACATCAAACATTGGTAGAGATGGGATGAATTAGCATGTAACCTATGAGGGAAAAGGACTGTAGTTAGATAGAATGGGTTGGCATGAGTTGACACTAAGTTGGTCGAAGAGTTATGAGAGGCTACACATTGTCATGTGTTAGCATGTTTGCCAGATTGAGTGGGTATTAGGCATAAAGGATAGAAAGGTGAATATTTAACAAAACAAATAGGACAAAGTCCTAACGAGCTAGTACAGGCCATTCAAAAGCATAATTTGTAGAAGCAGAAGTAGGCCATTCAGCCCATTGTGTCTGTTCTGCCATTCAATAAGATCATTGGTGATTTGAGAATCCTTAACCCCACTTTCCTATCAATCCCCCATAACATTTCATAGATCATAGAACTCCTACAGTGTGGAAACAGACCATTCGGCCCAACAGGTCTGCACCGACCCTCCAAAGAGTAACCCACAGACCCATTCCCCTACCCAATTATTCGACATTTAACCCTGACTACTGCATTTAACCTACACATCCCTGAACACATTGGGCAATTTAGCTTGGCCAATTTAACTAACCTACACATCTTTGGACTGTGGGAGGAAACCAGAGCACCCAAAGGAACCTTTAATTCCTTACTGATTAACAATCTTTCTATTCCTGCCTTGGATACACTTAATGGCCCGACCTTGATAGTCTTCTGTAGAAAAGAATACCACAGATTCACTGTCCTCTGAGAGAAAAAGTTCCCACTCATCTCTGTTTAAAAGGGGCAATCCCTTATTCTGAGATTCTGCCCTCTGGTTCTAAACACTCTCTCAAGGGGAAATAATGTCTTTGCATCTATTCTATCAAATCCACAAGAATCGTGTATGCTTCAAAAAGTTTGCCTTACATTTTTCTAAACTCCAGTGAGTACAGGCCCAACCCACTCAACCTCTCCTCAAATAACAGGCCCCTCCATACCCAGTGTCCACCTAATAAACTGTCTCAGGACTGCCTCTAATGGCAATACATCCTTCCTTTGTCACGGGGCTCAAAGCTTTTCATAGTATTCAAGCTGTGGCCCAATTAGTGGCTTGTATTATTTTAGCAAGGTCTTCCAATTTTTATCAGAAAAAGAAACAGAAATTCAAAGTGAACACAACATAAAAAAAATTGGGAAAAAGAAACAGAAAAAAACTGCGGATGCTGGGAATCAAAAACAAAAATAGAAATTGCTGGAAAAACTCAGCAGGTCAGGCAGCATCTGTGGAGAGAAAGCAGAAGTTAATATTTCAGGTCCAGTGACCAATCTTCACGAGAAGTTCTAAAGAACAGCCACTGGTCCTGAAGCGTTAACTCTGCTTTCTCTCCACAGATGCTGCCTGACCTGCTGAGTTTTTCCAGCAATTTCTATTTTTGTTTCTGATTCCCAGCATCCGCAGTTTTTTTCTGTTTCTTTTACCCAATTTTTTTTATGTTGTGTTCACTTTGAAAGAAAAACCAACATGGCATTTGGTCTTCTGCTGAACTTGGATTCTAACTTTTCATGACTCAGTCCCCAAATCCCTCTGTTCAGTAGCTTTCCGCAGTCTTTCTCCATTTAAATAATATTTGGCTTCTCTATTCTTCTTGGCAAAGCACATAATCTCATACCTCCCCACATTGCATTCCATTTGCCAAGTATTTGCCCACTTGTATAACCTGGGTATATTCTTCTGTAGACTCTTTGTATCATCATCACCACTTGCCACCCCACCTATTTTTTCTGTCACCTACAAGTTTTTTTTCTCAGCCAGGTCCTTCATATATATTGTAAATAATTGTGGCCTCAGCTCTGATTCCCACCCTAAATGCCCCATTTATCCCAGCTCTCTGTTTTCTATAGCATGTGGCTGCCTTTCATCTAGGCCTGGTTTGACTCCATTCTGACTCCAATCTGACTCCATTCTGCACACACATTTCCCTGTCAGGATGAAGTTCCCACCATCCGGGGGCCTATTCTCGCAAGGTGTGTGCCTTAAATCAGGTGTGAAAACCTAATCTATTGAGTCATTGATGATAAGTAGAAGTAATGAAAATAGGAGCAGAAGTAGTCCTTTACCTTACTCTGTCATTCAATAAGATCATGGCTGAGCATCCAACACAGTATCCTGTTCCTGTTTCCTTTGACCCTTTTAGCCCTAAGAACTATACCCAACTCCTGCTCGAGAACATTCAATGCTTTGCTCTCAACCGCTTTCTGCGACAGAGAATTCCACAGACTCCCCAATGTCTGGGTGAAGATATTTCTTCTCACCTCACTCCTAAAAGGTCTACTTTGCATCCTTAGACTATGATTCCTGGTTTTGTAAACCCCGGCCATTGAAAACATCCTTCCTATGTTTACCCTGTCTAATCTCGTTAGAATTTTATAGGGTTCTATGAGCTCAACCACCACCCTCCCCATTCTTCTAAGCTCAAGGAATACAATCTGAATCAATCCAGTCTCTCTACATATGTCAGTCCTGCCATCCCATGAATGGAGTTCAGCCATTTGACCCATTTCCTCCTGACGATGTCTAATGGGATAGTGCAGAAACAGCTTACTTTACATATTGGTCATAACTCCTGATGTTGTTTGAAGGCCTTCTCCCTGGGCTGTCTTGTGATGGATCAAGTGGAGCTTATCAAACCCGTTGAAGGAACATTACCCCATTCCAGGAACCATAGTCTCAGTATTTGGAGCTGGGCGGGGGGGGGCGGCGGAATTAAATAAAGCTAACTTACCTCAGGAGTATTTTGTTTTGGCAAGACTTCACTAAGTACATGGGAGCATCCATTGACTGCATGGGCCAACTCCTGCTCAATGATCTTCTGTCTCTCAGCTGCATGGTGGATCCTGTAAAACAGAAAGAGTGGGGTAATCTCATACTGCCACTAGAAGATATTCAGCATTAATCAGCTGGGGAATGTGATGGTCTCATTGAAAGTAGCTCTGGAGCACCTCAGAAACCGTTCATTTTTTGGATAGCTGACCTTCTCTCACCTCAACGATAATCCCTGATTATTAAATGTACTGCTGTTCCAAGCTTTGTCTCTTGCTGCCTTCAGTCACCAAAGTCTTGCCTGATACATTCTGCCTCTGCGCAGAGGTGAGTACTGCAGATGCTGGAGATTAGAGTCAAGAGTATATAGGTGCTGGAAAAGTACAGTAGGTCAGGCAGCATCCGAGGAGCAGGAGAATTGACATTTTGGGCAGGATCCCTTCATCAGGAAGGGCGTTGATCATTCTGCCTCTGACCTGCACAGATGTTGTGACTCATTGAACTGCACTCTGCACTATAGGCATTATCCAAAATGTCTGATTCTATCAGGTTTCAGGAGATGTCTCAAACTGCCGGGCTTTGGTCCTTGCCCTGACGGCATTTGGCGATATAGACTATCTTTCCCTATACCCCTTCCCTTATTCCCTCCTCCTTTCCCCTGGTGTTATCCTGCGCTGTAGGCACTGACCTTTCCCATGATCTTTCAGAGCAGACTGTGATCCTTCACGGCAATGTTCAGTTTCACATATATTTGACCTGTTTCTGATGGTTTCCTGAATTTCCATCTCTTCCTTTTGGCCTGCATTAGTTTCTCAATAAAAAAATAGTCAATGCCTTGAGCCAAGGATCTCACAGCTCAGGGCAATTGGAAAGAGACATTCCCAATCAGAAAATTGTGACACCGTCCAGACCTCAAACACAACCTTATTTAACTCCAACACGCAAATGGGTTTCTCCCAATCCATTGCTTTCTTCAAGGCACATCAGTGAAAGTCAAGACCTTTGCAGAGATGGGTCTGACTGTGGGTGGGTAATTAATGAATCTCATTAATGATAGTATGTGGGTGATCAATACATATTGTGAACAAAAGAGGATGGGGTGATCGATGGGCATTGTTAAAGATAGTGGCTGATTGATGAATCTCATGTTTGATAATGAGTAAATGATCCATAAATTTTGTAAATGATAGTGGGTGATTCATGAACATCCTTAACTGTACTGGCTTCATCATAAAGATGTACAGCATGGAAACAGACCCTTCGGTCCAACTTGTCCATGCAGACCAGATATCCCAACCCAATCTAGTCCCACCTGCCAGCACCCAGCCCATATCTCTCCAAACCCTTCCTATTCATATACCCATCCAGATGCCTTTTAAATGTTGCAATTGTACCAGCCTACAACACTTCCTCTGGCAGCTCATTCCATACACACACCACTCTCTGCGTGAAAAAGTTGCCCCTTAGGTCTCTTTTATATCTTTCCCCTCTCACCCTAAACCTATGCCCTCTAGTTCTGGTCTCCCCCACCCCAGGGAAAAGACTTTGCCTATTTACCCTATCCATGTTTCTCATAATTTATAAACCTCTAGGAGGTCACTCCTCGGCCTCCAATGCTCCAGAGAAAACAGCCCCAGTCTATTCAACCTCTCCCTATAGATCAAATCCTCCAACCCTGGCAACATCCTTGTAAATCTTTTCTGAACCCTTTCAAGTTTCACAACATCCTTCTGATAGGAAGCAATATTCCAAAAGTGGCCTAACCAATGTCCTGTACAGCTGCAATATGACCTCCCAGAATACTCATGTACTCTAAAAAGGAGAAAAGGAGGAGGAGAGGGGACCTAATTGAGGTATACAAGATAATGAGAGGCATAGATAGAGTCGATAGTCAGAGACTATTTTCCAGGGCAGAAATGACTAACATGAGGGGTCATAGTTTTAAGCTGGTTGGAGGAAAGTATAGAGGGGATGTCAGAGGCGGGTTCTTTACACAGAGAGTTGTGATAGCATGGACAGCAGTTGTGGAAGCAAGGTCATTCGGGACATTTAAGAGACTACTGGACATGCATATGGTCACAGAAATTTGAGGGTGCATACATGAGGATCAGTGGTCAGCACAACATCGTGGGCTGAAGGGCCTGTTCTGTGCTGTACTGTTCTATGTTCTATTATCCAATTGCCCAGAACTGCACAGAACATTCCAAAAGTGGCCTAACCAATGTCCTGGATCAGTGGTGCTGGAAGAGCACAGCAGTTCAGGCAGCATCCAATGAGCAGCGAAATCGACGTTTCGGGCAAAAGCCCTTCATCAGGAATAAAGGCAGTGAGCTGGAAGCATGGAGAGATAAGCTTGGGGAGGGTGGGGTGGTGTCCTGTACAGCCGCAACTCCTATACTCAATACTCTGACCAATAAAGGAAAGCAGACCACTATCTACCTGCGACTCTTCTCATATTGATAATGAATACTCATTCAAAACTTACTAACGGAAGTGATGGGATGGTTAATGAATCCTGTCAATGTTAGTTGGTGACGGAAACTTTTCGAATCATGATACCTACCTGTTGATCAGTGTTTCTGCTGACTGTGCAAACTGCTGCATCTCAGCCATCTCGTCCTCCGTGAGAAACTCCATGGACTGCTGAGAGCTCAGGCGGGCCCGAGTCACCTGTCTCAGGGAGTCACCTTTCCGCTTGTCTTCCCAAGACTTCAAAGTGCTTTCAAAAGCCTGAGGAGGAACATGCGAAGAACTCACAAGGGGTTAGCCGTAACATTTCAGAGCTTCCTACACACATTTCTCTGTAAAGAAACTACCATCTGCGTAACAAAGGTATTTCTCTCCTTTCCTTTTTGTCATTTCCTCTTCTTTTACTAATAATGTTCTTGTCTTTACCTCAGTAGCTTCTTTGGTAAAACATTCCAACATCGAGTCGCCATGGGTCAGAATATTTAATCCAATGTCCTCCTTTATCCTTCCTGAGTACACACATTTGATGTCCAGGTACATGTGACAGGGTTCATTCTACACTCTTCATCACTGACCCTAAATCGTGCTTCATCTGCATTGTTACCCTCCTTTCTGCATCATTATTCCATATCCCTTGAGTAATTTTCCAAACAAGCTTTTTAACCTCACGTGAAAGCTCAATGCTGTGTATTAAGCCTCACTGCCTTTTTCCACTCATTCTGTCACTGAAAGTGTCAACCTTTCAAGATTTATCTTTACTCCTAAGAGATGAAAAAGCATTCGGCAGCCTTAAATGATCTATGTGTTTTCTCATTTGCTTTGAACATTTTTTAAATAAAAATATTGCAGGCGGGGAGTAAAGATTATTTCTAGTCAGAGTCAAGAATTGTCCTTTTAGGTAAAAACTCATCCAATCGGTTTCCAAAGGCGCAGGATACCATGAGGATAAACATATCACAGTTAGAGACAGGAATAGTCTTATTGTCCCTTCATTTTGATTTCGCCTAATCTCCTAACTCTCCACCTTTTTGACCTCTCCCAAACTCTTGACATTCCCTGTGAGATATGTGGACAGGATGGACAGTGGGGATGGGGCAGTTGGATACCAGGTAATGGAATAACCTAAAATACATTCAACTCTTTCTTTTCACTGGAGCAGAGGAGGTGGAGGGATAACCTTATAGAGGTTTGTTAAATCATGACAGGTATAGGTGAGGTAAATAGTGGGTATCTTTCCCCCAGATTGGGGGAATTTCAAGAATAGGAGGCATGTTCTTTAAGGTGAGAGGAGAGAGATTTAGGAAAGACATGAGGGATAACTTTCTTACACAGAGAGTGGCTGGAGTGAACTTCCAGAGGAAGTGATGGATGTGGGTACAGTTATGCAAAGACATTTGGATAAGTACATGAATAAGAAATGTTCAGAGGGATATGGGCCAAGGGCAGGCTGGTGGGACCGGTTTAGTTTGGGATTATGGTCAGCATGGACAGGTTGGGGACTAGAGTTTCTATGCTGTGTGACTCTATGACTCCATAACTAAAGTTGATAAAACTAAGTGCAAGCTTTAAAGGATTTTACATCACTAGCCATGGATCTTTCCACCCCTCCACTCTTACCAGTAAGGGTATATTTAGTCTCATTGTTCACTTCTCGACACTGAGCTGTACATGCATTTGATGATAAACCAAGGTTTCATACAACAGCAGCATTAATAAGGATCCCAAAACTCAGTTGCCCAATTATCATCATGACTCTGCTCAGGGCTTTGCACATCTCACTGCTGCCACCTCGACAGAAATCCCACTCGGTGCACATCAGGAATGATCGCAATCCCCACCAGCACTCTACTGAATGCTGCACATATGGGTTAAAAACAAGAGTGACGACAGTACTGAATACTCACCCTGTCTCTTGTTAACATTTGGGCCCTGTTCTTATGTTGTATCTTGATAATTCCTGGAGGTTGGATCCAGGCTTCACCATCCACCTGAACTGGCACTCCCTCATCCCCACTGATGGTAATCTTCACCATGCGACACTACAAGGCAGGAAATTCAAAACAAGCCTTCATCTTCGGAAAATCAAATTCATTCAACATGGAAGGATTCCATTCAGCCCATCATGCCTGTGCTAAATCATTTGTTAAGCTATCCAATTATTTCCATGCCACTTGTCTATTCCTTTCATCCAACCAAGTATTTATTTTATAAGTACTTACCTAATTCTCTTTTAAAAGCTGCCACTGAGTCTGTTTCTACCACCACCACAGGCGGTGCAATCCAAATGCAGGGAAATTTGGTGAGATGGATCAGAAACTGGTTTCCCAATAGAGCACAAAGTGGAATGAACGAAGGCTGTTTGATTGACTGCAGGCTGGTGTCCAGCGGTGTAGCACAAGGATCAGTTCTGGAACCCTTATTTGTTTGTTATAAACAGAGGATCCTCGATTATCCGAAGGACATGGGCAGGGAGTATTTCGTTCAGTTAATCGAATTTTGGATAATCGAATGCTGGATAACATCATTTCATCGAACATCGGGACCTTGTGATCTTGCTGGATAATGCAATATTCGAATGTCAGAAATTTCAAGGTCCCTCTGTACATAAGCGATACGGTGGAAAATGTGTAGGAATGTTAAGCACGTTTGCGAGATTGATTAGATTCCTTACAGTGTGGAAACAGCCCAAAAATTCCACACAGACCCTCTGAAGCGCAACACACCCAGACCCATTCCCATACATTCACCCCTTCACCTAACACTATGGGCAATTTAGCATGGCCAATTCACCCAACCTGCACATTTTTGGACTGTGGGAGGAAACTGGAGCATCCAAAGAAAACTGAGGAGAACGTGCAAACTCCACACAGACAGTCGCCTGAGGCAGGAATTGAACCCAGGTCTCTGACACTGTGAGGCAGCAGTGCTAACCACTGTACCACCATGCTGCCCACATTGGTAGGGTGACTACTGGTGAAGATGATGTTAGTAAGATGTAGATGGCTCATTCAGATGGACAGACCAGTGGCTGATGGTATTTAACCTGCTAATTGTAAGGTGATGCACTTCGGAAGGAGAAACAAGATGAGAGAATATTTAATGAATGGCAGGATGCTGGGGAGGTTGGAGGACCAGAGGGACCTTGAGGTAATTATTCACAGATCCCTGAAGTCAACAGAACACATGAATAGGATAGTTAAGAAGGCATTTGAAACACTTGCTTTCATCAGTTATGCCATCGAGTATTAGTGCAAGGAGATAATGTTGAAGTTGTACAGAATGTTAGTCAGACCACAGCTGTAGTACTGTGTGCAGTTCTGGTCACCTCACTACAGGAAGGATGTGATAGCACTAGAGGGTTTATAGAGGAAATTCATGAGGATGTTGCCTGGGATGGAGAAATTGAGTTTTAAGGAGAGGCTAGATAGGCTTAGATTGTTTTCTTTAGAGCGGAGAGGATAGAGGGGAGACATGATTGGGGTAAATGAGATTATTACTAATATGGTTAACAGAGAACAGCTGCACCCCTCGGTTAAGGGGTCAATCATGAGGGGGTATAGTTTTAGGGTAAGGGGCAGAAGATTCAGAGAGGATTTGGGAAATAAAAAGCTTTTCGCTCAGGGGGTGGTGATTACCTTTAAAAAATATTTGGATGAGCACTTGGAATATCATAACATTCAAGGGTATGGGACAAGTGTAGGAAATTGCAATGAGCATGCCTTTAGTGGTCCTTATCGTCAGTGCAGACCTAATGGGCTGAACGGCCTTTTCTGCACTGTATGTATCGATGGCCGTGTAAACATAACTCCTGTCCTCTCACACTTGGTTCTTTCCTCAAACTTATTAAATCTATTTCCTTCTGGTTATGGGCCTTACTGTCACTGAAACCAGTTTCTCCCTATGAACTCACTACCCTTCATAGTTTTGAAGGAAGTAGAGAAAGGAAGCATATTTATACTCTTCTTTGAGCTTACATTGATTGAGGGAGATTAAATGGAATTGAGGAATGAGAATGAGAACAAACGAGATCATCCAATCCCCTGTGGCACATACATTCTGGTGATGAACTTCACCTGAGGAAATCCAGCAAGCAATTTAAAATTCTCCAAACTTTAACATGCAAAAGAACTTACATTCCCAGATAGCAATAGAAAGAATGGTGATGTGTAGTTTGGGGACATAATGCCAAACACTTTCCCACTGCCTGAGGAAGACGTGAATCACCGAATCATTTAAATGAAACCATAGAGTTTAAACAGCTCAAGCTGCTTGAAGAAGCACCAATAAACCACAAACCATTGGGAGCAGGTTGGCATGAAGGTGGAGTGACATCCACATTGCAAAACAAAAACAATTTGAGCCAAGCTTGGACGCCTCTACACTCCCATATCAACACTCTCTAACTGCCACAGAACATCCCAAACTACTGCAATTTCACCCAGCATCCCCCAGGCTATGCCACAGCAGCACGCATTTTCCCAGACTCCCCTTTGCTGTCCCGTGATATTGCACATTCTCCCAGACATCCTTGTGCTCTCCAATAATAATTCCCCCTTCTCCCAGACCCACTTGTGCTATCCAACAATACCTCCCCCTTCTCCCAGGCCCACCCATCCTGTCCAATAATACTGCCCCTCCTGCCAGACCCACCTGTCCTGTCCCATAATACTGCCCCTTCTCCCAGACTCACTTGTCCTGTCCCATTATTCCTCCCCCTTCTCCCAGACTCACCTGTCCTGTCCCATAATACTACCCCTTCTCCCAGACCCACATGTGCTATCCCATAATACTGCCCCTTCTCCCAGACCCACTTGTCCTGTCCCATAATACCTCCCCCTACTCCCAGACCCAACTGTGCTGTCCCATAATATTGCCCCTTCTCCCAGACCCACCTGTCCTGCCCCATAATACCTCCCCCTTCTCCCAGATCCACCTGTGCTGTCCCATAACACCGCCCCTTCTCCCAGACCCACCATCCTGTCCCATAACAACGACCCTTCTCCCAGACACCCTGTGCTGTCCTATAATACCTCCCCCTTCTCCCAGACCCCCTGTCTGTCCCATAACACCGCCCCTTCTCCCAGAGGTAAAAAGAATGACTGCAGATACTGGAAACCTGTTTCTGGATTAGAGTGCTGCTGGAAAAGCACAGCAGTTCAAACAGCATCCGAAGAGCAGGAAAATCATCTTTTCAGGCAAAAGCCTTTCATCAGGAATACCTTCTCCCAGTCCCACCTGGCCTATCCCATAATAATGCCCCTTCCCCCAGACTCACCTGTCCTGTTCCATAATACCTCCCGCTTCTCCCAGACCCTTTTGTGCTATCTCATAATTCTGTCCCTTCTTCCACATCCACCTGTGCTGTCCCATAATACTGCCCCTTCTCCCAGACCCACCTATGCTGTCCCATAATACTGCCTCTTCTCCCAGACTCGCCTGTCATATCCCATAATACCTCCCCCTTCTCCCAGACCACCTGCGCTGTCCCATAATACCTCTCCCTTCTCCCAGACCCATTTGTGCTGTCCCATAATACCTCCCACTTCCTCCAGACCCACCTGTGCTGTCCCATAATACCTCCTCCTTCTCCCAGACCCACCTCTGCTGTCCCATAATACAGCCCCTTCTCCCAGACCCACCTGTCCTGTCCTATAATACCACCCCTTCTCCCAGACCCAACTATGCTGTCCCATAATACTGCCTCTTCTCCCAGACTCGCCTGTCATGTCCCATAATACCTCACCCTTCTCCCAGACACACCTGTTCTGTCCCATAACACCACCCCTTTTCCAGACCCATTTGTGCTGTCCCATAATATCTCCCACTTCTCCCAGACCCATTTGTGCTGTCCCATAATACCTCCCCCTTTTCCCAGAACCACCTGTGCAGTCCCATAATACTTCCCCCTTCTCCCAGACCCACCTGTGATGTCCCATAATACTGCCCCTTCTCCCAGACTCACTTGGCCTGTTCCATACTACTACCCCTTCTCCCAGACCCACCTGTCCTGTCCCACAATACTTCCCCTTCCCCCAGACCCACCTGTCCTGTCCCATAATACTGCCCCTTCTCCCAGACTCACTTGTCCTGTCCCATTATTCCTCCCCCTTCTCCCAGACTCACCTGTCCTGTCCCATAATACTACCCCTTCTCCCAGACCCACATGTGCTATCCCATAATACTGCCCCTTCTCCCAGACCCACTTGTCCTGTCCCATAATACCTCCCCCTACTCCCAGACCCAACTGTGCTGTCCCATAATATTGCCCCTTCTCCCAGACCCACCTGTCCTGCCCCATAATACCTCCCCCTTCTCCCAGATCCACCTGTGCTGTCCCATAACACCGCCCCTTCTCCCAGACCCACCATCCTGTCCCATAACAACGACCCTTCTCCCAGACACCCTGTGCTGTCCTATAATACCTCCCCCTTCTCCCAGACCCCCTGTCTGTCCCATAACACCGCCCCTTCTCCCAGAGGTAAAAAGAATGACTGCAGATACTGGAAACCTGTTTCTGGATTAGAGTGCTGCTGGAAAAGCACAGCAGTTCAAACAGCATCCGAAGAGCAGGAAAATCATCTTTTCAGGCAAAAGCCTTTCATCAGGAATACCTTCTCCCAGTCCCACCTGGCCTATCCCATAATAATGCCCCTTCCCCCAGACTCACCTGTCCTGTTCCATAATACCTCCCGCTTCTCCCAGACCCTTTTGTGCTATCTCATAATTCTGTCCCTTCTTCCACATCCACCTGTGCTGTCCCATAATACTGCCCCTTCTCCCAGACCCACCTATGCTGTCCCATAATACTGCCTCTTCTCCCAGACTCGCCTGTCATATCCCATAATACCTCCCCCTTCTCCCAGACCACCTGCGCTGTCCCATAATACCTCTCCCTTCTCCCAGACCCATTTGTGCTGTCCCATAATACCTCCCACTTCCTCCAGACCCACCTGTGCTGTCCCATAATACCTCCTCCTTCTCCCAGACCCACCTCTGCTGTCCCATAATACAGCCCCTTCTCCCAGACCCACCTGTCCTGTCCTATAATACCACCCCTTCTCCCAGACCCAACTATGCTGTCCCATAATACTGCCTCTTCTCCCAGACTCGCCTGTCATGTCCCATAATACCTCACCCTTCTCCCAGACACACCTGTTCTGTCCCATAACACCGCCCCTTTTCCAGACCCATTTGTGCTGTCCCATAATATCTCCCACTTCTCCCAGACCCATTTGTGCTGTCCCATAATACCTCCCCCTTTTCCCAGAACCACCTGTGCAGTCCCATAATACTTCCCCCTTCTCCCAGACCCACCTGTGATGTCCCATAATACTGCCCCTTCTCCCAGACTCACTTGGCCTGTTCCATACTACTACCCCTTCTCCCAGACCCACCTGTCCTGTCCCACAATACTTCCCCTTCCCCCAGACCCACCTGTCCTGTCCCATAATACTGCCCCTTCTCCCAGACCCACCTGTCCTGTCCCATAATACCTCTCCCTTCTCCCAGACCCACCTGTGCTGTCCCATAATACCACATCTTCTCCCAGACGCACCTATGCTGTCCCATAATACTGTCCCCTTCTCCTAGACCCACCTGTCCCCTCCCATAATACTACCCCTTCTCCCAGAACCATCTGCGCTGTCCCATAATACCACCTCTTCTTTGAGGCCCACCTGTGCTGTTCCATAATACTGCCCCTTTCTCCCAGAACCATCTGCGCTGTCCCATAATACCACCTCCTCTTTGAGTACCACCTGTGCTGTCCCATAATACTGCCCCTTCCCCCCGACTCACCTGTCCTGTTCCATAATACTGCCCCCTTCTCCCAGACTAACATGTGCTGTCCCATAATACCTCCCCCTTCTCCCAAACCCATCTGTGCTATCCCATAATACCTCCCCTTTCTCCCAGACTCACCAGTCCTGTTCCATTATTCCTCCCAATTCTCCTAGACCCACCTGACCTGTTCCATTATTCCTCCAACTTCTCCCAGACCCACCTGTCCTGTCCCATAATAGTGCCCCTTTTCCCAGAACCATCTGCGCTGTCCCATAATACCACCTCTTCTTTGAGGCCCACCTGTGCTGTTCCATAATACTGCCCCTTTCTCCCAGAACCATCTGCGCTGTCCCATAATACCACCTCCTCTTTGAGTACCACCTGTGCTGTCCCATAATACTGCCCCTTCCCCCCGACTCACCTGTCCTGTTCCATAATACTGCCCCCTTCTCCCAGACTAACATGTGCTGTCCCATAATACCTCCCCCTTCTCCCAAACCCATCTGTGCTATCCCATAATACCTCCCCTTTCTCCCAGACTCACCAGTCCTGTTCCATTATTCCTCCCACTTCTCCTAGACCCACCTGACCTGTTCCATTATTCCTCCCACTTCTCCCAGACCCACCTGTCCTGTCCCATAATAGTGCCCCTTTTCCCAGACTCACCAGTCCTGTTCCATTATTCCTCACCCTTCTCCCAGAGGTAAAAAGAATGACTGCAGATACTGGAAACCAGTTTCTGGATTAGAGTGCTGCTGGAAAAGCACAGCAGTTCAAGCAGAGTCCGAAGAGCAGGAAAATCGTCTTTTCAGGCAAAAGTACCTTCATCAGGAATACCTTCTCCCAGACCCACCTGTCCTATCCCATAATAACGCCCCTTCTCCCAGACTCACCAGTCCTGTTCCATTATTCCTCCCCCTTCTCCCAGACCCACCTGTCCAGTCCCATAATACTGCCCCGTTCTCCTAGACCCACCTGTGATGTCCCATAATACTGCCCCTTCACCCAGAACAACCTGTGCTGTCCCATAATACCACCTCTTCTCCGAGACCCACCTGTGTTGTCCCATAATACTGCCCCTTCTCCCAGGCTCATTTGTGCTGTCCCATAATACCGCCCCTTCTCCCAGACTCACCAGTCCTGTTCCATTATTCCTCCCGTCTCCCAGACCCACCTGTCCTGTCCCATAATACCTCCCCCTTCTCCCAGACCCACCTGTGCTGTCCCATAATACTGCCCCTTCTCCCAGACCCACCTGTGCTGTCCCATAATACCGCCCCTTCTCCCAGACTCACCAGTCCTGTTTCGTTATTCCTCCCCGTCTCCCAGACCCACCTGTCCTGTCCCATAATACCTCCCCCTTCTCCCAGACCCACCTGTGCTGTCCCATAATACCTCCCCCTTCTCCCAGACCCACCTGTGCTGTCCCATAATACTGCCTCTTCTCCCAGACCCCCTGTGCTGTCCCATTACACCGCCCCTTCTCCCAGACGTAAAAAGAATGACTGCAGATACTGGAAACCTGTTTCTGGATTAGTGTGCTGCTGGAAAAGCACAGCAGTTCAAGCAGCATCCGAAGAGCAGGAAAATCGTCTTTTCAGGCAAAAGCCCTTCATCAGGAATACCTTCTCCCAGACCCACCTGTCCTATCCCATAACACTGCCCCTTCCCCCAGACCCACCTGTGCTGTTCCATAATACCGCCCCTTCTCCCAGACCCATCTGTGCTATCCCATGATACCACCCCTTCTCCCAGACCTACCTGTGCGGTCCGATAATACAGCTCCTTCTCCCAGATCCACCTATGCTGACCCATAATATCGCCCCTTCTCCCAGACTCACCAGTCCTGTTCCATTATTCATTCCCCTTCTCCCAGACCCACCTGTCCTGTCCCATAACACTATCCCTTCTCCTAGACCCACCTGTCCCCTCCCATAATACTGCCCCTTCTCCCAAAACCACCTGTGCTGTCCCATAATACCACCTCTTCTCCGAGACCTACCTGTGCTGTCTCATAATACTGCCCCTTCTCCCAGACCCGCCCGTTCTGTCCCATAATACTGCCCCTTCTCCCCGACTCACCTGTCCTGTTCCATAATACTGCCCCCTTCTCCCAGACCCACCTGTGCTGTCCCATAATACCTCCCCCTTCTCCCAGACCCATCTGTGCTATCCCATAATTCTGTCCCTTATCCCAGACTCACCTGTCCTGTCCCATAGTACCTCTCCCTTCTCCCAGATCCACTTGTGCTGTCCCATAACACCGCCCTTCTCCCAGACCCAACTGTCCAGTCCCATAATACCACCCCTTTTCCCAGACTCACCAGTCCTGTTCCATTATTCCTCCCCCTTCTCCCAGACTCACCTGTCCTATCCCATAACACCGGCCCTTCTCCCAGACCTATCTGTGCTGTTCCATAATATTGCCCCCTTCTCCCAGACCCGCCTGTGCTATCCCATAACACTGCCCCTTCTCCCAGACCCACTTGTCCTGTCCCATAACACTGCCCCTTCTCCTAGACCCACCTGTCCTGTCCCATAATACTGCCGCTTCTCCCAGAACCACCTGTGCTGTCCCATACTACCACCTCTTCTCCGAGACCCACCTGTGCTGTCCCATAATACTACCCCTTCTCCCAGACCCACCCGTCCTGTCCCATAATACTGCCCCTTCTCCCCAACTCACCCATCCTGTTCCATAATACTGCCCCCTTCTCCCAGACCCACCTGTCCTGTCCCATAATACCTCCCCCTTCTCCCAGACCCCCTGTGCTGTCCCATAATACTGCCCCTTCTCCCAAACTCACCAGTCCTGTTACATTATTCCTCCCCCTTCTCCCAGGCCCACCTGTCCTGTCCCATAATACCGCCCCTTCTCCCAGACCCACCTGTCCTGTCCCATAATACCGCCCCTTCTCCCAGACCCACCTGTCCTGTCCCATGATACCTCCCCCTTCTCCCAGACCCCCTGTGCTGTCCCATAACACCGCCCCTTCTCCCAGAGGTAAAAAGAGTTACTGCAGATACTGGAAACCTGTTTCTGGATTAGAGTGCGGCTGGAAAAGCACAGCAGTTCAAGCAGCATCCGAAGAGCAGGGAAATCGTCTTTTCTGGCAAAAGCCCTTCATCAGGAATACCTTCTCCCAGACCCACCTGTCCTGTCCCATAATACTGCCCCCTTCTCCCAGACCCACCTGCGTTGTCCCATAATACCTCCCCCTTCTCCCAGACCCATCTGTGCTATCCCATAATTCTGTCCCTTCTCCCAGACCCACCTGTCCTGTCCAATAATACTGCCCCTTCTCCCAGACTCACCAGTCCTGTTCCATTATTCCTCCCCCTCCTCCCAGACTCACCTGTCCTATCCCATAACACCGGCCCTTCTCCCAGACCTATCTGTGCTGTTCCATAATATTGCCCCCTTCTCCCAGACCCGCCTGTGCTATCCCATAACACTGCCCCTTCTCCCAGACCCACTTGTCCTGTTCCATAACACTGCCCCTTCTCCTAGACCCACCTGTCCTGTCCCATAACACTGCCCCTTCTCCTAGACCCACCTGTCCCCTCCCATAATACTGCCCCTTCTCCCAGACCCACCTGTCCTGTCCCATAATACCTCTCCCTTCTCCCAGACCCACCTGTGCTGTCCCATAATACCACATCTTCTCCCAGACGCACCTATGCTGTCCCATAATACTGCCCTCTTCTCCTAGACCCACCTATCCCCTCCCATAATACTACCCCTTCTCCCAGAACCATCTGCGCTGTCCCATAATACCACCTCTTCTTTGAGGCCCACCTGTGCTGTTCCATAATACTGCCCCTTTCTCCCAGAACCATCTGCGCTGTCCCATAATACCACCTCCTCTTTGAGTACCACCTGTGCTGTCCCATAATACTGCCCCTTCCCCCCGACTCACCTGTCCTGTTCCATAATACTGCCCCCTTCTCCCAGACTAACATGTGCTGTCCCATAATACCTCCCCCTTCTCCCAAACCCATCTGTGCTATCCCATAATACCTCCCCTTTCTCCCAGACTCACCAGTCCTGTTCCATTATTCCTCCCACTTCTCCTAGACCCACCTGACCTGTTCCATTATTCCTCCCACTTCTCCCAGACCCACCTGTCCTGTCCCATAATAGTGCCCCTTTTCCCAGACTCACCAGTCCTGTTCCATTATTCCTCACCCTTCTCCCAGAGGTAAAAAGAATGACTGCAGATACTGGAAACCAGTTTCTGGATTAGAGTGCTGCTGGAAAAGCACAGCAGTTCAAGCAGAGTCCGAAGAGCAGGAAAATCGTCTTTTCAGGCAAAAGTACCTTCATCAGGAATACCTTCTCCCAGACCCACCTGTCCTATCCCATAATAACGCCCCTTCTCCCAGACTCACCAGTCCTGTTCCATTATTCCTCCCCCTTCTCCCAGACCCACCTGTCCAGTCCCATAATACTGCCCCGTTCTCCTAGACCCACCTGTGATGTCCCATAATACTGCCCCTTCACCCAGAACAACCTGTGCTGTCCCATAATACCACCTCTTCTCCGAGACCCACCTGTGTTGTCCCATAATACTGCCCCTTCTCCCAGGCTCATTTGTGCTGTCCCATAATACCGCCCCTTCTCCCAGACTCACCAGTCCTGTTCCATTATTCCTCCCGTCTCCCAGACCCACCTGTCCTGTCCCATAATACCTCCCCCTTCTCCCAGACCCACCTGTGCTGTCCCATAATACTGCCCCTTCTCCCAGACCCACCTGTGCTGTCCCATAATACTGCCTCTTCTCCCAGACCCCCTGTGCTGTCCCATTACACCGCCCCTTCTCCCAGACGTAAAAAGAATGACTGCAGATACTGGAAACCTGTTTCTGGATTAGAGTGCTGCTGGAAAAGCACAGCAGTTCAAGCAGCATCCGAAGAGCAGGAAAATCGTCTTTTCAGGCAAAAGCCCTTCATCAGGAATACCTTCTCCCAGACCCACCTGTCCTATCCCATAACACTGCCCCTTCCCCCAGACCCACCTGTGCTGTTCCATAATACCGCCCCTTCTCCCAGACCCATCTGTGCTATCCCATGATACCACCCCTTCTCCCAGACCTACCTGTGCGGTCCGATAATACAGCTCCTTCTCCCAGATCCACCTATGCTGACCCATAATATCGCCACTTCTCCCAGACTCACCAGTCCTGTTCCATTATTCATTCCCCTTCTCCCAGACCCACCTGTCCTGTCCCATAACACTATCCCTTCTCCTAGACCCACCTGTCCCCTCCCATAATACTGCCCCTTCTCCCAGAACCACCTGTGCTGTCCCATAATACCACCTCTTCTCCGAGACCTACCTGTGCTGTCTCATAATACTGCCCCTTCTCCCAGACCCGCCCGTTCTGTCCCATAATACTGCCCCTTCTCCCCGACTCACCTGTGCTGTCCCATAATACTGCCCCTTCCCCCAGACTCACCTGTCCTGTTCCATAATACTGCCCCCTTCTCCCAGACCCACCTGTGCTGTCCCATAATACCTCCCCCTTCTCCCAGACCCATCTGTGCTATCCCATAATTCTGTCCCTTATCCCAGACTCACCTGTCCTGTCCCATAGTACCTCTCCCTTCTCCCAGATCCACTTGTGCTGTCCCATAACACCGCCCTTCTCCCAGACCCAACTGTCCAGTCCCATAATACCACCCCTTTTCCCAGACTCACCAGTCCTGTTCCATTATTCCTCCCCCTTCTCCCAGACTCACCTGTCCTATCCCATAACACCGGCCCTTCTCCCAGACCTATCTGTGCTGTTCCATAATATTGCCCCCTTCTCCCAGACCCGCCTGTGCTATCCCATAACACTGCCCCTTCTCCCAGACCCACTTGTCCTGTCCCATAACACTGCCCCTTCTCCTAGACCCACCTGTCCTGTCCCATAATACTGCCGCTTCTCCCAGAACCACCTGTGCTGTCCCATACTACCACCTCTTCTCCGAGACCCACCTGTGCTGTCCCATAATACTACCCCTTCTCCCAGACCCACCCGTCCTGTCCCATAATACTGCCCCTTCTCCCCAACTCACCCATCCTGTCCCATAATACTGCCCCCTTCTCCCAGACCCATCTGTGCTATCCCATAATTCTGTCCCTTCTCCCAGACCCACCTGTCCTGTCCAATAATACTGCCCCTTCTCCCAGACTCACCAGTCCTGTTCCATTATTCCTCCCCTTCTCCCAGACCCACCTGTCTTATCCCATAACACTGCCCCTTCTCCCAGACCCACCTATCCTGTCCCATAATACTGCCCCTTCTCCCAGACCCACCTGTCCTGTCCCATAATACTCCCCCTTCTGCCAGACCCACCTGGGCTATCCGGTGATACTGCAGATTAATGACCCTGGAAACCGCCATCTGGATGCTGCCAAACACGGCCACAACCTCCAGCTTCTTGTCATCGAAGGATGGTGCTCCATAATTCTGGAACAAAAGCAACGGGTTACTGGAATGCTTGGCTTAGACCCCAGAACCGATGTCTGGGTCTGTGACAGCCCCTTCCTTAACTGCTGCCCTGCACCTGTGCCTGAACCATTCTGTGTTTGTGCATCATTCTCCCATCACAATCTTCCAGCCCCCTACCTCAGCAATGCCTGACCCCTGCCAATGATGCTTCCTGTTCCTAATTTTCCCCTTTTGAAGAAGCTGGTGCTTCCTGAGAGCAGCTTCCTACTTTCCCTGTGTCTCGCTAAATAGGTCTTATCTGTTCAGTACTGAGTGTCAGTGTACTACCTAACTATGAGGGGAATCCCAACTGTGCTTATCCTCAGATTTTGTAACATTCCAGACAGAAACTAGGCAGTGCCTGCCTGTACATGGAGAACAAGTACACTGCCTAATTATTCACTGTACTCCAAGAGAAACCTCCAAAACCAGCCTCAAAATGAAATTATTACATCCTAATTTGCTATTTCACTAAGACTCACTAATATACTGAAAAGAAACTTTCATCCAGATTAAACTTCCTTCCACAACAATTGCAGGTCATTAGTGTATATGTACATGATGCTCGAGCATACCCTATAGGGAGATATCAATACTCCACCTTTATTGTGAGTTCTGATGTGAAGACTCCCTTGTTAAATTATTTGAATGTCCAAATGCAAAATAGTCCTTGGGTTATATGCTTAAGTGCATTTCTGTGTCACACCAGTGTCTGTACATATTATTCACTTGTATCTGTGTGTAATATATAAATGACCCACACAATGCATGGAAATACTCACATCATTCTCCTTTGTTCCTCCCCAGAAGTTGATCCCACCAGCGTAACTCGGGATGTTAAGCACTGCTAGCCCCTGAAGACTAGGGAGTGAGATGGACACTCCATCACACTGTAACATAAAGACAGAAAGAAATCTGTAGGAATGTCCATCTACACTTCAGAATGGACGGCAAGTGGAAACATTCAGACATCAAACTTTACAAGACCCAGTCAAAAAGAAAATGGAGACAGCAGAATCGTCCAAGATCTGAATACTCAACTTCAACGGCTAATAGTTGGTGTTGTAATGTCTTTATTCTTTAAACCATTTATGTAATTGATTTGTAAGACTGAGCTGCCACGTACTGCAGTACTGCACCATGTTCACTCTCTCACACAAAGTGCAGTGGCAATTTGGGCCTCTCTCCCAAAAGGGAATGGATGTTAGGGTTCCATTAACATACATCATAGCTTAATATGGCAACCACTCTGCTCAGGACTGTCAGAAACTACAGAGAGTTGTGAACACAGCCCAGTCCGTCATACAAGCCAACCTTTCATCCATTGACTCCATCTACACTCCTTGCTGCTTCAGGAAAGCAACCAACATCATCAAAGACCCCTCCCACACCAGATATAATCTCTTCCAATCTCTTCCGTCAGGTGGAAGATACAAAGGCTTAAACACTTGTATCAACAGTTTCAAGAACAGCTTCTTCCCCGCTGTTATGAATGGACTTCTGAATGGATCTTTCAAGTTTTAAATGTTATGTTGATCTCGCTCTTTGTGAACCTTCCCTGCAGGTATTCTTCATTTTGGTCTATTACCCTAATGCACTTTGTATGGTAATGATCTGCCTGTACTGAATGCAAAACAAAACTTTTCACTGTATCGAGGTACACGTGACAATAATAAGCCATGCTGGCACAGTGGCTCAGTGTTTAGCACTGTAGCCTCACAGCAGCAGGGTCCCAGGTTCGATTCCGGCCTCGGGTGACTGTCTGTGTGGAGTTTGCACATTCTCCCCGTGTCTGCATGGGTTTCCTCCGGGTGCTCCGGTTTCTTCCCACAGTCCAAAGATGTGCAGGTTAGGTGAATTGGCCATGCTAAATTGCCCATAGTTTTAGGTGAAGGGGTAAATGGGTCTGGGTGGGTTACTATTCGGAGGGTCGGTATGGACTGGTTGGGCTGAAGGGCCTGTTTCCACACTGTAGGGAATCTAATCTAATCTAAATACTCTCCATGGACTGCCACATCAAACACTCCAAGGATGTGGACAGCACAGGGTTAGATACAGAGTAAAGCTTCCTCTGCACTGTCCCATCACACACTCCCAGGACAGGGACAGCACAGGATTACATACAGAATAAACCTCCCTTTACACTCTGTGTGAAATACTCCATGGATGGGTACAGATGGTTAGAATCAAAGTAAAGCTCTGAAAAGATTGCCTTTTACCATATAGTGATCATTTTTAGATTGTGAAGAGGGGACATATCAAACATAGAAATATCTCTTTTCTATCTGAGCAATCTGTTAGCCAGATTCTAGTTTTTGATAGGGCCAATCCAGTCTGTAAATGTACAACTAGTGTTCAGTCCAGTGTTAGCAGCCTTCCTCTGTTTATATCACATGGAGCACTAGCAACTGGCCATCATACCTCCAGGTGAACTCTCTGTTCTAAATTCTTGTACGTTCTCTGAAGAAGTTCTTTGGTGCCAAGCACTCCATACCACATCATATTCTTAGTCCGGCTCCTGGGGATAAAAAAAATGCACAGTTGCTCATCAAATTACCAATATATTCTGTCTCTAATGTTGTGAGCTGAAGTAATATGTACAACACTGATAACACTGTATTACAGCGTGTACACCAGGCACTGAGTACAGGACAGACCTGTCTCAGTCTGTGTTACACCCTGTACACCAGGCACCAAATCTAACACAGTTTGTCTGTAAGTGTCATTCCAAATACATAAGAACGAGACCACCAAGACAGGAAACTGACATCCTGTACCTGCACTTTTTCGGATGTTCTTCCCTCTTGTTGTTGAACTCCAGTGATATTTTTGCATCTAGTCCAATTCCAAAATAGTTGTTCATGACGCACCTCTCAGAGAAAGACCTAGAACAATAGGCTCAGTATCACACGAATTGTAAAGTTCTAGAATGTTCCAGCACAGAAAGAGGCCATTCAGCCTGTAATGACTGAGTCTTTGTTTTTCGCAGATGTGCTATCTGAATTTGACTCACATCCCAGCTTTCTACCCCATGACACTCCAAATAAACCCTCTTCAAATATATGACTAACGTTGATTAAAATTCCTGTGGATTCTGCTTCTGCTATTCTATCAGTTATTGCATCCCAGATCTTAACAAAGTCAAATTTCCCACAAACTCTCCCAACAAGTTTATCAATTCAAGGATTTGAAATTATGTATATCCAGATCCCTCTGCTTTTGGACCACCTCAAAACACTATGACCTAGATTACTTTGCAATCTACATTACAGAGTGCTTTGGACTCTTTGCTGCTCTCATTACAGTCACTTCAGTAATATTTACATTATGATCGCTACTGCCTAATGTTTCTCCTTCACCACACATGCTTAACTTTGTTGACAGAATGTGATCAGGACAGCCTAATTCCTCATTGGTTTCAAACACGTTCATTAAGAAAGTTAATATTTTAAGAAATATTCACTCTGGAGATCCAAGATGGCGGCGACTCAGCAAGTCTGAGTTTACAGTGCTCTTCCCAAAACCTGGGTAAAGTGAGTTACTCACCCCCACCACACTTACCAAACCACCCAAAAAAATTTCTAACCTTAATTAGCTGTTTACTATTATATTTACGCAGTTTAATATTAAGTGGATAATGAGTAAACCAAAGGGATCCCGCAGCTCTCAGAAAACAAAGACCCCTCCCCCACCCTCCTCTCCTCCTCCGGCTGCAGCTGATGTAAAAACAGGCCTTGAAGAGATGATTGCCAGGCTGGAAACGACACTCGTCAATTTCATCGCAGAATCCAGACAGAGATGGAATGCATTCGAAGAAAAGCTACAAAAGTACAGCCAGGCTCTCGAGGAATTACAGGGCCGAGTGGAGGGGGCGGAGCTAAAGGCCACGACCTCCGAGGCTGCAGCTCAAACAGCTGCAGAACAGGTGCGAGCTCTGGAGCAGAGAGTCCGGGCCTTTGAAATCTACATGGATGACCTGGATAATAGAAATCGGAGAAAGAATATCCGTCTCCTGGGCCTCCCTGAACAAGAAGAGAAGGGACAGTTAGTAGTATTTCTGGAGCGATGGTTGCCCCAGCTTTTAAACCTGGGGGCTGAAACTGACCGGGTAAGGGTGGAGTGGGCCTACCGGGTCGCAGTACGCGGATCTGGCCCAAACCAGCGCCCACGCCCGGTCCTGTTCCGGATGCAGAGTTATAGGGAGAGGCAGATACTCCTGGATGCCTCCAGAAAGCTTGGAAAGGATCCTAAAGCCATGATCCATGAAGGATCCAAGATTATGTTATTTCAGGACTTCTCCCCGGCTTTGGCACGAAGGAGGAAGGCGTTTGATGAGGTGAAGAAATGTCTAAGGAACTTAAATATTCAATACACCTTACGCTACCCAGCGACGTTACGCTTTACCCACGAAGGATCCGAGTATAATTTTAGATCACCAGAAGAGGCTAAGGAACTTTTAGACTCGTTTAAATAAATCGTAAGAGACAATTTATGTTGGCTTGCCTCTTCCACACTCCGTGGGGAGAAATGGATACTTTACTCTACTTTACTTTTGCTTCTGGGAGCAGGGTTGTCTTCTCTTGCTATTTTATGTTATTATACTTAACTGTAATTTGTTGGAGTTGTAATTTTATAGTTATGTGTGTTTGTACGTGGCATTGATGCTATCAGATATACTCAGGTATGGGTGGGGAGGGGTGGGGGTGGGGCGCTCACTGTCAACTCTAGCTCGGTATTATATGTAAATCCTATTAAGGAGCGCCCGGGTCAAGGGTGGGACACTGTTTGGGAGAGGATATGGTGGACCTTTAGAAAGGAAGTAAGGCCCCCTGAGAACAAGGGGGAGGATCTCCATTCAAACATGTTTTATTTTTTTTGTTCTTATTGTTTGGAAATAGTTTTCTTTTTATTATACTGTTATGAGTGTATTAGAGAACATTTTCTCTTGTTTGAAGGATGTAAGTGACTCAACTATACACTCTGGATAATTGTGGATTAGATTAGTAGTTAACTGAGTTTCATTGTTTTTCTTTCTTCTTTAGTATCATTCCTTTGAATTTTGATGATTATATATTTAAGATCTATTTTTATATTAATGTTTGTGCTTGAAAGTTCTGTTTATTTTTGTAAATCTGTCAAAATATTAAATTTCTAATAAAAATATCTTAAAAAAAAAGAAATATTCACTCTCTTTGACAAAGGATGTTCTGTTCCAGTTTAGCAGAATAGATAATGTCCACCTTATTCTTGGAGTAAGATTTTTAACATTTGTTACAATTTGAATATGGAGTTTCTCTTCTATCATATTCTCATGAGTTGGGGGTGGGATTGAGTCAGCACCTAACATGGCACCACAAGACCATAAGACATAGGAGTGGAAGTAAGGCCATTCGGCCCATCGAGTCCACTCTGCCATTCAATCATGGCTGATGGGCATTTCAACTCCACTTACCAGCATTCTCCCCGTAGCCCTTAATTCTTTGCGACATCAAGAATTTATCAATCTCTGTCTTGAAGACATTTAGCGTCCCGGCCTCCACTGCACTCTGCGGCAATGAATTCCACAGGCCCACCACTCTCTGGCTGAAGAAGTGTCTCCGCATTTCTGTTTTGAATTGACCCCCCTCTAATTCTAAGGCTGTGTCCATGGTCCTAGTCTCCTCACCTAACGGAGCCAATTTCCTAGCGTCCACCCTTTCCAAGCCATGTATTATCTTGTAAGTTTCTATTAAATCTCCCTTTAATCTTCTAAACTCCAATGAATACAATCCCAGGATCCTCAGCTGTTCCTCGTATGTTAGACCAACCATTCCAGGGAATATCCGTGTGAAGCTCCGCTGGACACGCTCCAGTGCCAGTATGTCCTTCCTGAGGTGTGGGGACCAAAACTGACACAGTGCTCCAAATGGGGCCTAACCAGAGCTTTATAAAGTCTCAGTAGCACAATGGTGCTTTTATATTCCAACCCTCTTGAAATAAATGACAACATTGCATTCGCTTTCTTAATCACGGACTCAACCTGCATGTTTACCTTTAGAAAATCCTCGACTAGCACTCCCAGTTCTCTTTGTACTTTGGCTTTACGAATTTTTTCACCGTTTAGAAAGTAATCTATGCTTTTATTCTTTTTTCCAAAGTGCAAGACCTCGCATTTGCTCACGTTGAATTCCATCAGCCATTTCCTGGACCACTCTCCCAAACTGTCTATATCCTTCTGCAGCCTCTCCACTTCCTTAGGACTACCTGCCTGTCCACCTAACTTCACATTATCGGCAAACTTCACTAGAATGCCCCCAGTCCCTTCATCCAGATCATTAATATATAATGCGAACAGCTGTGGCCCCAACACTGAACCCTGCGGGACACCGCTTGTCACCGGCTGTCATTCCGAAAAAGAACCTTTTATCCCAACTCTCTGCCTTCTGTCAGACAGCCAATCCTCAATCCATACCAGTAGCTCACCTTGAACACCATGGGCACTCACCTTGCTCAGCAGCCTCCTGTGTGGCACCTTATCATCCTTTGGAAGTCTAGATAGACTACGTCCACTGGGTTTCCCTGGTCTAACCTACTTGTCACCTCTTCAAAGAATTCTAGAAAGTTTGTCATACATGACCTCCATTTACTAAATTCATGTTGACTTGTTCTAATCAGACTCTGCTCTTCCAAGAATTTAGAAACCTCATCCTTAATGATGGATTCTAGAATTTTACCTACCCGAGGTTAGGCTAATTGGCCTATAATTTTCCATCTTTTGTCTTGATCCTTTCTTGAACAAGGGGGTTACAACAACGATCTTCCAATCATCCGGGACTTTCCCTGACTCCAGTGACTTTTGAAAGATCTTAACCAATGCTTCCGCTATTTCCTCAGCCACCTCTCTCAGGACTCCAGGATGTATTCCCTCAGGGCCAGGAGATTTATCAATTTTAAGACCTTTTAGCTTTTCTAGCACTTGCTCTTTTGTAATGGCAACCATACTCAACTCAGCCCCCTGACTCCCTTTAATTGTTGGGAAATTACTCATGTCTTCCACTGTGAAGACTGACGCAAAGTACTTGTTAAGTTCTCCTGCTATTTCCTTATCTCCCATCACTCGGCTTCCAGCATCAGTTTGAAGTGGCCCAATGTCTACTTTTGCGTGTCGCTTGTTTCTTATGTATTGAAAGAAACTTTTACTATCATTTCTAATATTACTGGCTAGCCTACCTTCATATTTGATCCTTTCCTTCCTTATTTCTGTCTTTGTTATCCTCTGTTTGTTTTTGTAGCCTTTCCAATCTTCTGATTTCCCACTGCTCTTGGCCACTTTATAGGATCTCTCTTTTTCTTTAATACATTTCCTGACTTCCTTTGTCAGCCATGGTTGTCTAATCCCTCCCCAGATAATCTTTCTTTTCTTGGGGATGAACCTCTGTACAGTGTCCTCAATTATACCCACAAACTCCTGCCATTTTTGCTCTACTGTCTTTCCCGCTAGGCTCTGCTTCCAGTCTATTTTTGTCAGTTCCTCTCTCATGCCCTCATAATTACCTTTATTTAACTGTAACACCATTACATCCGATTTTGCCTTCTCTCTTTCAAACTGCAGACTGAACTCTACCATATTGTGATCGCTGCTTCCTAAAGGTTCTCTTACTTTATGATCTTTTATAAAGTCTGGTGCATTCCAAAGCACTAGGTCCAGAATAGCCTGCTGCCTTGTGGGCTCCATGACAAGCTTTTCCAAAAAGCCATCCTGTAAGCATTCCATGAATTCCCTTTCTTTGGATCCACTGGCAACATTATTGACCCAGTCCACCTGCATATTGAAGTCCCCCATGATCACCGTGACCTTGCCTTTCTGACATGCCTTCTCTATTTCCCAGTACACATGTTGCGCCCCTGGTCCTGACCAGATCCCAAAGCAATGTGTAACAAAGCAATGAGGTAGCAACTTTGAACATTCTAGTGTATCACTCCTGTTGCAGCACGTCATAATTTATTAGTGATTATAACTTTTTTCTTCTTCTTTCTGAAGACATTTTAATGGGGAGTATTTTGTTCCCAGCCCAACACCACTTCAGTTCACCTTGCTTTATTCCTCTACGCTGCTGCTCCGATTTCACCTCTATGGTTTCTATACTCCTTGGCACTACTTCTCTGCTGCTATAAACTGAACCTTCTCATTAATCATTTTTAACTGTGCAAAACCAGGAGAAATGTTTGATGGGGGACAGTATAGAGGAAGTTTCACTCTGTATCTAACCCTATGCAGTACCTGTCCTGAGAGAGTTTGGTGGGGACAATATAGCGGGAGGTTTACTCTATATCTGATCCCATGCTGTCCCTGTCCTGGGAGTATTTGATGGAGACGATGTAGAGGGGACTTTACTTTTAGTTTAAAACAGTAGGGAAGCATTTTTTGTATTTAAAGCAGTGCCTGTACTTGGAGTCTTTGATGGAACAGCGTCAAACAAGCTTTACTCTGTACCTCACCCAGAGTGTTCCATAACCCCTCCTCACCCCTGGAAATATAGTCTTTCTATTGATGAGGATAAATATACAGAGCAGTTTTCCATTCAAAAGCTGCTGCCTTGGAGCTATATTCACCAAACTTTATGGATGCTTATTTCTGATACAAAGTTAAAAATCACAAACACCAAGCTGTAGTCCAACAGGGTTATTTGGAAGCACTAGCTTTCAGAGTGCTGCTCCTTCATCAGGTGGTTGTCGAGTATAACATTGTAAGACACAGAATTTATAGCAAAGGTTTACAATGTGGTGTAACTGAAATTATATATTGAAAAAGACCCGGATTGTTTACTAAGTCTCTCACACGCTCACACACACACCCTCTCACAGACTTATACCCCTTTACACTCACACACATGCACACACCCTCTTACAGACACTCATAAACCACACTCCTCCCTAACACACACACACCCACACCCACATGCACACATACACATAATCTGTTTTTTAGATTAGAATCAGTCTGCCCATTGTGTGCAATCTCACACAGGGAAGCTCCCACCTTCAATACATTATCTGGGCCGACACGACGCCAATTGTTAAAGTGCACTTGAGAATGTAACATTTTAAAATGTTTTGCGATTTACATATGGAAGAACTGAAACCAACATGGTCATTCTAAAAGATGAGAGACATAATAAACAATCCAGGTCTTTTTCAATATATAACTGCAGTTACATCACACTGTAAACTTTTGCTATAAATTCTGTGTTTTATAATCTTGTACTCCACAACCACGCGATGAATGAGCGGTGCTCCGAAAGTTAGTGTGCTTCCAAATAAACCTGTTGGACTATAACCTGGTGTTGTGTGTTTTTTAACTTTGTACACCCCAGTCCAACACTGGCACCTCCAAATTATTTCTGATACATATTCCAATTCCTTTGCAGTAAACAAAGAACCAAATAGGAAGCAAACAGATGGTCTCGATATGATTTCGAGATTCTGAGTTTCAGTCAGTCTGGGATATTTATGACAAGTTAACTTACATTGTACTGGGATCTTCGAGGAAACTGAGAGTGCTGGTTCCATCAGATTGGTCAAGGAATATGGTGGATGTCATCGAAGTCACTGTTGCCCTTCTTCCCCCTGTTAGTGCAACAGTCAAACAAGGATCAGGTTAGAGCTACATACTGTCCCAGTGAGGGTCATCCGTGCTGGCCCAGTGACGGTCACTCCGCACTGTCCCAGTGAGGGTCACTCCGCAGTGTCCCAGTGAAGGTCACTACACGCTGTCCCGGTGAGGGTCACTCCACACTGTCCTGGTGTGGGTCACTCCACACTGTCGGTGAGGGTCACTACACACTGTCCCAGTGAAGGTCACTCCACACTATCCCAGTGAGGGTCACTCCACACTATCCCAGTGAGGTCACTCTGCACTGTCCCGGTGAGGGTCACTCTGTACTGTCCCTGTGAGGGTTACACCACACTGTCCTGGAGAGGGTTACTCCACACTGTCCTGGAGAGGGTCACTCTGCACTGTGCTGGTGAAGGTCACTCCACACTGTCCGTTGAGGTCACTCTGCACTGTCCTGATGAGAATCACTCCACACTGTCCCTGTGAGAGTCACTCCGCACTGTCCCGGTGAAGGTCACTCCACACTGTCCGGTGAGGTCACTCTGTACTGTCCCGGTGAGAGTCACTCTGCACTGTCCCGGTGAGGGTCACTCCGCACTGTCCCAGTGAGAGTCACTCTGCACTGTCCCAGTGAAGATCACTCCACTGTGTCCAGTGAGGTCACTCTGCACTGTCCCGGTGAGAGTCACTCCGCACTGTGAGAGTCACTCCACACTATCCCCAGGAGGGTCACTCCGCAATGTCCAAGTAGGGTCACTCCACACTTTCCAAGTGAGGTCACTCTGCACTGTCCCGGTGAGAGTCACTCCACACTGTCCCAGTGAAGGTCACTCCAAGTGAGGTCCCTCCACACTTTGCAAGTGAGGTCACTCCAAATTGTCCAAGTGAGGGTCACTCCACACTTTCCAAGTGAGGTCACTCCGCACTGTCCCGGTGAGAGTCACTCCATACTTTCCAAGAGAGGTCACTCCGCACTGTTCCGCTGAGAGTCACTCCACACTGTCCCAGTGAGGGTCACTCCACACTGTCCCAGTGAGAGTCACTCCACACTAATCCCAGTGAGGGTCACTCCGCACTATCCCGGTAAGGGTCACTCCACACTGTCCCAGTGAGAGTCACTCCACACTGTCCGGGTGAGAGTCACTCCGCACTGTCCCGGTGAGAGTCACTCCGCACTGTCCCGGTGAGAGTCACTCCGCACTGTCCTGGTGAGGGTCACTCTGCACTGTCCCAGTGAGGGTCACTCCGCACTGTCCCAGTGAAGGTCACTCCGCACTGTCCCAGTGAAGGTCACTCCACACTGTCCCAGTGAGGGTCACTCCACACTGTCCCAGTGAAGGTCACTCCACACTGTCGCGGTGAGGGTCACGCCACACTGTCCCAGTGAGGGTCACGCCACACTGTCCCTGTGAAGGTCACTCCGCACTGTCCCGGTGAGGGTCACTCCACACTGTCCCAGTGAGGATCACTCCACACTGTCCCGGTGAGGATCTCATCTATAACCGTTCTGTGATGGCCGTCACCCCATCACGGAGTTAAAGTTTCTTCTTGCTGCCCTGCTGCTGTCCTTTCGAAGTGACCTGTCCAGCCATCCAGCTCTGATCAAATGCCTGAAATGTTGACATTTTCTTTTCTGGATGTCACTATTTAAGAATTTTATTTTTATTTTGTGCAATTTCAAATACCTCCTCTTTTCTGTCAGGGTCTGCATGCATAATGTTTAGCTCATGTCTTAGTCTTTATATTTCAAAGAATCCTACTTTCTTCCTGATATCTTTACCTATTCCAGATTTCTGAGACATTCAGGAAGGTGGAAAAATGTTCAAAGTATTTTCTTAGTCTATGTTTTCTTGCTGTTGACACACCCCCTTCAGCTTAACAACATTATTTCTGACTCTCTATCCTCCTTCTAAATTCAGCATCGCATCTGTCATTAACTATCATCATTTATCCGAAAGAGACAAATGTATTGACATGTCCCAGTGCCATGCCATCCATTTCAAATCCGTTTCTTCTCATGTATTCTTTCTATTGCAGTTTTAGTGATTTTGGTGTAGATACTAAATCCATGTTCTAAATTTCTGGACTTCACTTAATCCACAATACTCTGACAAGTTTACCCCAATGCCACCCCCAGCGCCCCCCAACTCCCCCCCCCCCACACACACACACACATCAGACCTTGTTAGCACATAGTCTGCTGTTACACGACCTATTCTTAGCCACTAACAGTCCACACACACACCCTCCTAGCCAGATCATTTTCCACTCCTCTGTTCAACTGTTCTTCTCACTTTTTGGTAGTTTTTTTTCCTACCTACTGTTTCCTCCTTATTACCCCCTGCCTCCACCCTATCTTCTGCCCATAAACTGACATTTTCCTAGCTACCATCAGTTCTAGATTTGAAACATTAACTCTGATGTCTCTCCACAAATGCTGCCAGACCTGCTGAGCTTTTCCACCTTCTACCTTTGTTTCTGTCGGGCTTCTCCTGATTCAGGAAGTCGCTCTGTGCCGTCAGTCTACTGAGTGTTTGTTACGTTCTTGCCTCCAATTTCTATCATCATCTGACTCGCTGACTAATTGTTCTCTGTCATGGCTGAATACATCTGGCAACAGTTCACAGCCTTTTTGTACTCCCCTCTTTTATTGGAAACATGTTTGATTATCCTTCTAGATTCATGCTTGCCGTTTGATTCAGTTACAGACTCTGAAAAATCTCACAGCTCCACTGTCAATGTCACAGTTTAGCAACATATCCACCAACTCCTGGTGACAAACACAATCAAGTACTTTTTCATAGGATATGAATATTTTTCTTAACTTCTGGATATCAATTGAAGACTGTTCACATTCCAGATCTAATTTCAGATTTTGCTTCAAGAATCTGTGATTCGATTGTGTTATTATTGCTTTGGATTATGATTTGCAAGAGCACTTTATTGAGTCGACTCACAGAGGTATCAGTTTTAAAATACTTTATTTCCACTGTTTCTGGTTTACTAGATAGCTTTAATGAATAATGAATGTCTCCAGTCATTTAGTTATAAAGATATACAGCATGGAAACAGACCCTTCGAACCAACCTGTCCATGTTGACCAGATATCTCAGCCCAATCTGCCAGCACCTGCCAACACCCGGCCCATATCCCTCTAAACCCTTCCTATTCATATCCCTGTCCAAATGCCACTTAAATGTTGCAATTGTACCAGCCTCCACCACATCCTCTGGCATACATATACATACCACCCTCTGTGTGAAAAAGTTGCTGCTTAGGTCTCTTTCATATCTTTCCCCTCTCACCCTAAACCTATGCCCTCTAGTTCTGGACACCCCGACCCCAGGGAAAAGATTTTGTCTATTTATCCTATCCATGCCTCTCATAATTTGGAACATTTCCTTTGGTTTACATAAAATTGCAAGTTTCTGTCAGTCTGCAGTCAATCTGACTGGTCACAACAAACATCACAAACATCTCTATTACAACGCAGTCGTTGAAAAGTGGTTATTGTCATTCAAGAATTGTGAAGTATTGAAGTATGAGCTGGTTGGCCACTTTGAATGTTAAATGGGAATGGATCAATAACATGATAACAAGTTTTTTTTTATTCACTCTTGGGACATCTGTACCACTGCCTGGGCCAGCATTTATTGCCTGTCCTTAGTTGCCCTTGAGAATGTTATAAGAGAGCTCTTAGATGGTGAATGTCAAGGAAAACCATCTTGCTGTTCTAGGTACATTAAGTCTATGTAAACGTTGTTCTACGGTATCATTGGGTGGCCCAGCAGGATGGCTACTGCCACACGAGGAGAGTCCAGCTTTCGGTCTAACAATGCGGTTCAAGAACAAGAGGGCACAGATTTCAAGTGATTTGCAAAAGAAGCAAATCTGAGGCGAGGAAATTTTTTTTCACACCGAGTGCTTCGGTCTGGAACTATTGTGGTGGCGGGTTCGGTTGAGGTATCCAAGAGGGATTTGCATAGAAGCAATGTGCTGCGGTACAGGGAAAAGGCAGGAGCATGGCACTAAGTCACAATGCTCAATTGGACAGCCAAGTATAAGCGCGGTAGGCCATATCTCTGTGAATGCTGAGGGCTCCTGGTCTCCAGCAGGACTTCTTGCTCAGCTCAAAGCAATGACGCTCTCCAAGGGGTCAAGGGAAAGTCAGGTGCCCAGGCTCCCGGAGATCACACAGCCAATTCAGTCCTAACAGTACACTAGAGTGCACTTCACCGGCAGGTACAGAATCTGGGCACATACACAGAGAAGGAGACCGCCTCCATTTTGACATCAGAAGCTGTATGAGGTTACACAGAAAAGGCTGGTATAAACAGTATCTTTTTCCACAGTGGGGCAGGAGCTCAGAAAGGCCACATGTCCCACTGACAGACAGATCCACTAGCTCTCATCCCCACATGACCACTTGTTCTCAGCACAGAATGACTCACCTGTCCCGCCTGCTTTTGGTCTCAGCTCCTCAGAACTCTCTCCCTCGACTGAAGTGCCAAGAAGGTTAAAGTTTGCAGAAGAGCTGCGTATCACCTGACTCTGTCTGTTTTGTTCATCCAGCACTATGAGGGGATACAAGGGTTTAACAGTGAGCTTCTGATATCGCATCCCATCCATTCTGTACATGACTCAGTGTACAAACACACACCACAGTCTGACTCAAATCTCCATGTGAGCCAGTGTACAGACACACATTACAGTCTGACCCATATCTCTATGTGACCCAGTGTATAGGCACACATTACAGTCTGACCCATTCTGTATGTGGCCTAGTGTACAGGCAGACATTACAGTCTGACCCATATCTCTATATGACCCAGTGTACAGGCACACATTACAGTCTGACCCATTCTGTATGTGGCCCAGTGTACAGGCAGACATTACAGTCTGACCCATTCTGTATGTGGCCTAGTGTACAGGCAGACATTACAGTCTGACCCATATCTCTATATGACCCAGTGTACAGGCACACATTACAGTCTGACCCATTCTGTATGTGGCCCAGTGTACTGGCAGACATTACAGTCTGACCCATTCTGTATGTGACCCAGTGTACAGGCACACATTACAGTCTGACCCATTTAGTATGAGACTTAGTGTCCAGAGAAACATTACAGTCTGACCTATTTCATGCTGGTGCAATATAGAGGAAGCTCCAATCCTTTGTCCTGACCTTGTCCTAATCCCTTGATTGACAAAGCATGGAGAGAGCAACCATTTTGTGACTGTACCTTTTTCTGTTTGTTCGATAATCTGTCGTAATGCTTTCTTCAAGCTGTTGGCTCGCAACATAAGTTGCTCCTTTGACTTGAAGATTTTGGGTACAGCATTTGCATCTGGAGCCTTTTCTGGGTGCCCTCCATTTTCTGTCCATTGCTTCTTTTCCTGTCCAGCAGTAGTTGGTGGGGAGATGCCAGCGGGGACAATAACAGCTTCTGCCTCATCAGTCAGAGCCTTCACCAATGAGTCCAGCTTCTGGGTTAACGTGGCACACTGAGTGAGAGAAACACAGTCACCTCAACCCCATCAGGAGACATTCTGAGTTGCTATCGAGCGAAGTCTGGTCACCCTTCTATAGCAGGAATGTTATTAAACATGAGAGAGTGCAGAAAAGATTTACAAGGATGTTGCTGGGACTGGACTGTTTGAGGTGTTGGAAGAGGCTGGATAGGCTGGGGTTTTCTTCCCTGGAGTGTCAGAGGCTGAGGGGTGACCTCATAGAATTTATAAAATCACGAGGGGCACAGAAAAGGGTGAATAGCTGTGATTTTTTTCCCAGGGTAGGGGAGTCCAAAACTCGAGGGCATAGGTTTAAGCTTAAGGAAGATGAGGATGAACTCTATTTAAGTACTTCATTTTTATTCCTTTTTATCTCTAAATGGCACTGGATGACAGAACACCTTTCGCTGTATCTCCCAAGATGGATGCAATAATAAATCATTCAATTCATTCATTCAAAGTGAGAGCAGTAAGACTTAAAAAGGACCTGATGGCTAACTTTTTCGCATAGATCATTTCCTGGTTTGTATATAGGAACAGAGCTGTGGGTTTGGTGTCCCTAGCTCTGGGCTAGAAGGTCTTGGTTCAAGTCCTAGTGGCCCAAGAGAGTGTGTCAGAACATTTCCAGACAGGTTGTTTGAAATGTACACTGTAGAAAGAGTCTGCTCCAGTGCTTGACTCTATAGTTCAAATTGGCTACTTCAGTTTTTACCCAGCTCACAGCATTCCGAACTGGAAAAAGACAATGCTGTCGAGGGGAATACTGAGAATCAGGCTATTAGAGGAGATGGGATTGAGGTTCACAAGGAGGAGGTGTTAGCAATTCTGGAAAGTGTGAAAATAGATAAATCCCCTGGGGCGAATGGGATTTTTCCTAGGATTCTCTAAGAAGCCAGGGAGGAGTTTGCAGAGCCATTGGTTTTGATCTTTATGTCATCATTGTCTACAGGAATAGTGCCAGAAGACTGGAGGATAGCAAATGCTGTCCACTTGTTCAAGAAGGGGAGTAGAGACACCCCTGGTAATTATAGACCAGTGAGCCTTACTTCGGTTGTCGGTAAAGTCTTGGACAAGGTTATAAGTGATAGGATTTATAATCATCCAGAAAGGAATAAATTGAGTAGAGATAGTCAATACGGGTTTGTGAAGGGTACATCATGCCTCACAAACCTTATTGAGTTCTTTGAGAAGGTGACCAAACAGGTGGATGAGGGTAAAGCGGTTGATGTGGTGTAAATGGATTTCAGTAAGGGGTTTGATAAGGTTCACCATGGTAAGGTATTGCAGAACATATGGAGTTATGGGATTGAGGGTGATTTAGTGGTTTGGATCAGAAATTGGCTAGCTGAAAGAAGACAGAGGGTGGTGGTTGATGAGAAATGTTCATCCTGGAGTTCAGTTACTAGTGGTGTGGCGCACGGATCTGTTTTGGGGCCACTGCTGTTTATCATTTTTATAAATGACCTGGATGATTGCGTAGAAGGATGGGTTAGTAAATTTGTGGATGACGCTAAGGTTGGTAGAGTTGTGGACAGTGCTGAAGGACATTACAGGTTGCAGGGGGACATAGATAAGCTGCAGAGCTGGGCTGAGGGTTGGCAAATGGAGTTGAATGTGGAAAAGTGTGAGGTGATTCACTTTGGAAGGAGTAACAGGAATAAAGAGTACTGGACTAATGGTAGGTTTCTTAGTAGTGTAGATGAGCAGAGAAATCTCAGTGTCAATGTACATAGATCCCTGAAAGTTGCCACCCAGATTGATAGGTTGCTAAGAAGGTGTACAGTGTGTTCGCTTTTATTGGTAGAGGGATTGAGTTTCAGAGCCATGAGGTCTTGTTGCAGCTGTACAAAACTTTGGTGTGGCCATACTTGGAGTATTACGTACAGTTCTGGTCACCACATTACAGGAAGGATGTGGAAGGTTTGGAAAGGGTTCCGAGGAGCTTTACTGAGAATTTGCCTGGTATGGAGGGAAGGTCTTATGAAGAAAGGCTGAGGGACTTGAGGCTGTTTTCATTAGAGAGAAGAAGGTTGAGAGGTAACTTAACAGAGACATACAAGATAATCAGAAATTAGATAGGGTGGACAGTGAGATCCTTTTTCCTCAGGCGGTGATGGCTAGCATAAGGAAACACAGTTTTAAATTGAGGGGTGATAGATAGAGGACAGAGGTCGAGGTAGTTTCTTTACTCAGAGAGTAGTAACGGTGTGGAACACCCTGCATGCAACAGTAGTACACTCACCAGCTTTAAGAGTATTTGAATGGTCAGTGGATAAACATATAGATGAAAATGGAATAGTTTAGGTTGGATGTGCTCCATTTTGGTTCCACAGGTCGGTGCAACATCGAGGGCTGAAGGACTGTAAAGTTCGATGTTCTATCTTATTTTCATCACCAAAATACCCACCTTGTTGGCCATGGTGTCAGCTTCTTCCTTGTTATCCTCAGCTTTCTTGTAGGCTTTACCAACCTCAGCAATGAAGTCACTGACTGTCCCACAGAGAAACCTGCAGAACCAGCAGGAGGGAATCGTGTAAAGAGGAAGAGGGGATTAATACCAGGGAGGGGTGCAGAGTGACGTAGATGCAATATTGACCTGCCAGCATGAAGCTGCTCTGTCAGAGAGGTATCTTCTGGACTGACATGAACCCCTTCTGCACCCAGATCTCCAGTTCCAACAGAGTGAGTGACCAGGATTAACTTCATCTCTACTCTGTCACTACGAGTAACTGGAGCGTGCAGTAATGCTCTGACTTTGTTACTAATGTGTAGCCAATGACTGGAGCTTCCAATGAGGTTCTGTATTCCAGAAACTGTCCTGATTTTAACCATGCAATGTCATTGGAGCCCTTATATTTTACAGAATAGCATTTTGTAAAGGCTGGTAGAATAGATGGCCTCAGTGCCCTGGATGGGCCCTGAATCATTGACACAGTACTATCCTCTGACATGCGACAGGACCTAGGCGGTCTGACCTCTTTCAAACTATCTCCAACCCGTGGCTTTACTTTCAAAGACAATTCACACATCACTGCTGGTGACTGTACCTGCATCAATGTACCGTCTGTTGCCCAGGGCTCTTTGCATTGACAAGGCAGGCAGACTCTGTGATCTCTGCCTCTACTGCAAAGGCTTTCTCCACAATAAGCTGGGGCACTCACATGGGCCACTGCTGGGGGCGAGACCTTTTCCACTTGCCCCTGAAAGCTGACACTCACCTCACGCATGAACCCACAGGGACCACACAGAGGTGTCAAGGCACTTGACTCTGAAAGGTCTTGATAGAGACATTGAGGCTTCAGAGTTGATCATGTCCTCCCAACACCTCCTCCGTGCTCAATGCCAACTCTAGGCTCCCATTGCAACTGGGAGTCCTGAGGGGAATCTTGTGGTAATTGTGCTCCTGTACCATACAGCTACCCTCTGAAATGGTGAATCTATCTGAGTGCAGTTAGAGATGAGCATTAAATGTTGGCATTGCCCACACACTCTGGGAGGAATCTCAGACCATTGCAGTGCATAGATTTTTATCCTGACCCCCTTCATGGTGACCCATGCGGATAGGGCATGGGATGCATGGTGTATCACAGCACAGGATTGAGGTGAATGATATCCACCATCAAGCCCTGGCAAGGCCAAACTCTCCAGGATCATAGCAACATGTGGGAGCGGTTCCTGTCTGCGCGCGCTTGCTGAACAGCCCCTCTTTAAGCAGTTTGAAAACCAGGAAACCTACACAGTGTTGAAGCTTAAACAGCAAGTTTACCTGGCAGAGGAAATCACATCAGAGTGTTGATCAGAATCGAGGACTTTTGTTAAATGATAAACAACCGAATCGGCATATTGAGAGATTGGATCCTAGAAAAAGACAACAGCAACAGAACGGATTATCAGACTAACAACCATGACCCCTCACCATATTCATATTGTCCAACAAGGACTGTCGGAGAATTTGACTGTGCAATAGGTATTATAGGAGACAATGACTGTACAACAGAGAATATAGGAAGTAATGGTTGCACAACAGGGACTGTACAATAATGCCTGCAGGAGAGATATAACAGGAACAAAAGAATCATAGAATCCCTACAGTATGGAAGCAGGCCATTCGCCCCATTGAATCCACATCAACATCCCAATAGCATCTCCTACAGACCCACTCCCCAGACCCACCCCCCTACGTATCCCTGTAGCCTGCATTTCCCAAAGCGAATCCCTGAACACAAGGGACAATATAGCTCAGCACTGTCCCCATGACCTGTCCTACCTGCCAATCTCCCTTTCCACCTATCCGCTCCACCCTCCTTTCTGACCTATCACCTCCATCGCCACCCCCATTCACCTATTTGTACTCTTTGCTACCTTCTCCCCAGCGTCACCCCCTCCCCCGCCATCCCCACCCCCCATTTATCTCTCCACCCTGGAGGCTTCCTGCCTCTATTCCTGATTAAGGGCTTTTGCCCGAAAAGTCGATTTTCCCGCTCCTTGGGGACCTGCTGTGCTTTTCCAGCCCCACTCTGATGTAAACGGCATGGTGGCACAGTGGTTAGCACTGTTGCCTCACGGCGCCAGAGACCCGGGTTCAATTCCTGCCTCAGGCGACTGACTGTGTGGAGTTTGCACGTTCTCCCCGTGTCTGCGTGGGTTTCCTCTGGGTGCTCTGGTTTCCTTCCACAGTCCAAAGATGTGCGGGCCAGGTGAATTGGCCACACTAAATTGCCCGTAGTGTAAGGTAAGGGGTAAATGTAGGTGTATGGGTCTGTTGCGCTTCGGCAGGTCGGTGTGGACTTGTTGGGCCGAAGGGCCTGTTTCCACACTGTAAGTAATCTAATCTAATCATCTAATCTAAACAATATAGCATGGCCAATCCACCTAACTCACACACCTTTGCGTATGAGGCACTTATTTCGCAACAGATATTGTAGGAGACACTTTCTGCACAATAGATAGATGTTTGAGATACTAACTGTACAATGGTATTGACTGTATAACAGAGACTGTAGGGACAAGCTGTACAATAGGTTTTGTAGAGACATTGACAATAAGAAGTGAACAATAAGAACAATTCCTGGCTCTCTTCCTCTTATCTACCCAATGACAATGCAATGATACTGTGCCTCGATGCCAAAACCTGATGTTGTAAGTTCTGTGGAATGAAATTGTCTGTGTGTTGGGTGTTGTGGAGCTATAATTTTCTGAAATGCATGATACCGGGCACACAAATGTAAAACTTGTGCCTTTTTTCTGTCCCCATACGTTTCTCAGATAAATGTTGGACTCTCTTAACAATAGTTTATAACCCATGCGAATCTCATATCTGCACCTGGGAATTGTAAACTTCATCTCCTGTTATGATGGGAAGTGGTTTCGTGGCCGCTTCGTAAGTCATGATGCTCCACCTAGGGAATAGAAAGTAGAGAAGCCAGTCATCACAGTCAGACATTCCTCGGCTCACATTAAGCAGAGCAGTGGGGGTGAAGGTGCTGTCCTCTGTCTCAAAACTATTTACCACATGAGTAGCCCCATTCCCCAATTAAACAAACACCCATCATTCATCTGGGATGGCTCCTAGAGGCATGACAAGCGGAGCATCATTATACTTTCACAGAAGGAGAGACAGGGTCAATCAAGGGTATTCCAAAACGTGAAACTCTCTGTAATAGGGGACAGTGATAGCGGTGTTCTCTCTGTAATGGGGGGCAGTGATAGCCGTGTTCTCCCTGTAATGGGGGCAGTGATAGCGGTGTTCTCTCTGTAATGGGGGCAGTGATAGCGGTGTTCTCTCTGTAATGGGGGCAGTGATAGCGGTGTTCTCCCTGTAATGGGGGGCAGTGATAGCGGGGTTCTCTCTGTAATGGGGGCAGTGATAGCCGTGTTCTCCCTGTAATAGGGGGCAGTGATAGCGGTGATCTCTCTGTAATGGGGGCAGTGATAGCGGTGTTCTCCCTGTAATGGGGGGCAGTGATAGCGGTGTTCTCTCTGTAATGGGGGCAGTGATAGCGGGGTTCTCTCTGTAATGGGGGCAGTGATAGCGGTGATCTCTCTGTAATGGGGGCAGTGATAGCCGTGTTCTCTCTGTAATGGGGGCAGTGATAACGGTGTTCTCTCTGTAATGGGGGCAGTGATAGCGGTGTTCTCTCTGTAATGGGGGCAGTGATAGCGGTGTTCTCCCTGTAATGGGGGCAGTGATAACGGTGTTCTCTCTGTAATAGGGGACAGTAATAGCGGTGTTCTCTCTGTAATGGGGCAGTGATAGCCGTGTTCTCTCTGTAATGGGGGGCAGTGATAGCGGTGTTCTCTCTGTAATAGAGGGTAGTGATAGCAGTGTTCTCTCTGTAATGGGGGCAGTGATAGCGGTGTTCTCCCTGTAATGGGGGGCAGTGATAGCGGTGATCTCTCTGTAATAGGGGGCAGTGATAGCGGTGTTCTCTCTGTAATAGGGGGCAGTGATAGCAGTGTTCTCTCTGTAATAGAGGGCAGTGATAGCGGTGATCTCTCTGTAATAGAGGGCAGTGATAGCAGTGTTCTCTCTGTAATAGGGGGCAGTGATAGCAGTGTTCTCTCTGTAATGGGGGGGCAGTGATAGCCGTGTTCTCTCTGTAATAGAGGGCAGTGATAGCGGTGTTCTCTCTGTAATGGGGGGCAGTGATAGCGGTGTTCTCCCTGTAATGGGGGGCAGTGATAGCGGTGTTCTCTCTGTAATGGGGGCAGTGATAGCCGTGTTCTCTCTGTAATGGGGGCAGTGATAGCGGTGTTCTCCCTGTAATAAGGGACAATGATAGCGGTGATCTCTCTGTAATGGGGGCAGTGATAGCGGTGTTCTCTCTGTAATAGGGGGCAGTGATAGCGGTGTTCTCTCTGTAATAGGGGACAGTAATAGCGGTGTTCTCTCTGTAATAGGGGACAGTAATAGCGGTGTTCTCTCTGTAATAGGGGACAGTAATAGCGGTGTTCTCTCTGTAATAGAGGGCAGTGATAGCGGTGTTCTCCCTGTAATGGGGGGCAGTGATAGCGGTGTTCTCTCTGTAATGGGGGCAGTGATAGCCGTGTTCTCTCTGTAATGGGGGCAGTGATAGCGGTGTTCTCCCTGTAATAAGGGACAATGATAGCGGTGATCTCTCTGTAATGGGGGCAGTGATAGCGGTGTTCTCTCTGTAATAGGGGGCAGTGATAGCGGTGTTCTCTCTGTAATGGGGCAGTGATAGCGGTGTTCTCTCTGTAATAGAGGGCAGTGATAGCGGTGTTCTCTCTGTAATAGAGGGCAGTGATAGCCGTGTTCTCTCTGTAATGGGGGGCAGTGATAGCGGTGATCTCTCTGTAATGGGGGCAGTGATAGCGGTGTTCTCCCTGTAATAGGGGGCAGTGATAGCGGTGTTCTCCCTGTAATGGGGGGCAGTGATATCGGTGATCTCTCTGTAATGGGGGCAGTGATAGCGGTGTTCTCCCTGTAATGGGGGCAGTGATAGCGGTGTTCTCCCTGTAATAGGGGGCAGTGATAGCGGTGTTCTCCCTGTGATGGGGGCAGTGATAGCGGTGTTCTCCCTGTAATGGGGGCAGTGATAGCGGTGTTCTCTCTGTAATGGGGGCAGTGATAGCCGTGTTCTCCCTGTAATGGGGGCAGTGATAGCAGTGTTCTCCCTGTAATAGGGGGCAGTGATAGCGGTGTTCTCTCTGTAATGGGGGGCAGTGATGGCGGTGTTCTCTCTGTAATAGGGGGCAGTGATAGCGGGGTTCTCTCTGTAATGGGGGCAGTGATAGCGGTGTTCTCCCTGTAATGGGGGGCAGTGATAGCGGTGTTCTCTCTGTAATGGGGGCAGTAATAGCCGTGTTCTCCCTGTAATGGGGGGCAGTGATAGCGGTGATCTCTCTGTAATGGGGGCAGTGATAGCCGTGTTCTCTCTGTAATGGGGGCAGTGATAACGGTGTTCTCTCTGTAATAGGGGACAGTAATAGCGGTGTTCTCTCTGTAATGGGGGCAGTGATAACGGTGTTCTCTCTGTAATAGGGGACAGTAATAGCGGTGTTCTCTCTGTAATGGGGCAGTGATAGCCGTGTTCTCTCTGTAATGGGGGGCAGTGATAGCGGTGTTCTCTCTGTAATAGAGGGTAGTGATAGCAGTGTTCTCTCTGTAATGGGGGCAGTGATAGCGGTGTTCTCCCTGTAATGGGGGGCAGTGATAGCGGTGATCTCTCTGTAATAGGGGGCAGTGATAGCGGTGTTCTCTCTGTAATAGGGGGCAGTGATAGCAGTGTTCTCTCTGTAATAGGGGGCAGTGATAGCAGTGTTCTCTCTGTAATAGAGGGCAGTGATAGCGGTGATCTCTCTGTAATAGAGGGCAGTGATAGCAGTGTTCTCTCTGTAATAGGGGGCAGTGATAGCAGTGTTCTCTCTGTAATGGGGGGGCAGTGATAGCCGTGTTCTCTCTGTAATAGAGGGCAGTGATAGCGGTGTTCTCTCTGTAATGGGGGGCAGTGATAGCGGTGTTCTCCCTGTAATGGGGGGCAGTGATAGCGGTGTTCTCTCTGTAATGGGGGCAGTGATAGCCGTGTTCTCTCTGTAATGGGGGCAGTGATAGCGGTGTTCTCCCTGTAATAAGGGACAATGATAGCGGTGATCTCTCTGTAATGGGGGCAGTGATAGCGGTGTTCTCTCTGTAATAGGGGGCAGTGATAGCGGGGTTCTCTCTGTAATGGGGGCAGTGATAACGGTGTTCTCTCTGTAATAGGGGACAGTAATAGCGGTGTTCTCTCTGTAATAGAGGGCAGTGATAGCGGTGATCTCTCTGTAATGGGGCAGTGATAGCGGTGTTCTCTCTGTAATAGAGGGCAGTGATAGCGGTGTTCTCTCTGTAATAGAGGGCAGTGATAGCCGTGTTCTCTCTGTAATGGGGGGCAGTGATAGCGGTGATCTCTCTGTAATGGGGGCAGTGATAGCGGTGTTCTCCCTGTAATAGGGGGCAGTGATAGCGGTGTTCTCCCTGTAATGGGGGGCAGTGATATCGGTGATCTCTCTGTAATGGGGGCAGTGATAGCGGTGTTCTCCCTGTAATGGGGGCAGTGATAGCGGTGTTCTCCCTGTAATAGGGGGCAGTGATAGCGGTGTTCTCCCTGTGATGGGGGCAGTGATAGCGGTGATCTCTCTGTAATGGGGCAGTGATAGCGGTGATCTCTCTGTAATAGGGGGCAGTGATAGCGGTGTTCTCCCTGTAATGGCGGGCAGTGATATCGGTGATCTCTCTGTAATGGGGCAGTGATAGCGGTGTTCTCCCTGTAATGGGGGCAGTGATGGCGGTGTTCTCCCTGTAATAGGGGGCAGTGATAGCGGTGTTCTCCCTGTAATGGGGGCAGTGATAGCGGTGTTCTCTCTGTAATGGGGGCAGTGATAGCGGTGTTCTCTCTGTAATGGGGGCAGTGATAGCGGTGATCTCTCTGTAATGGGGGCAGTGATAGCGGTGTTCTCCCTGTAATGGGGGCAGTGATAGCGGTGTACTCCCTGTAATGGGGGGCAGTGATAGCGGTGATCTCTCTGTAATGGGGGCAGTGATAGCGGTGTTCTCCCTGTAATGGGGGCAGTGATAGCGGTGTTCTCCCTGTAATAGGGGGCAGTGATAGCGGTGTTCTCCCTGTAATGGGGGCAGTGATAGCGGTGTTCTCTCTGTAATGGGGGCAGTGATAGCGGTGATCTCTCTGTAATGGGGGCAGTGATAGCGGTGATCTCTCTGTAATGGGGGCAGTGATAGCGGTGTTCTCCCTGTAATGGGGGCAGTGATAGCGGTGTACTCCCTGTAATGGGGGGCAGTGATAGCGGTGATCTCTCTGTAATGGGGGCAGTGATAGCGGTGTTCTCCCTGTAATGGGGGCAGTGATAGCGGTGTTCTCTCTGTAATGGGGGCAGTGATAGCCGTGTTCTCCCTGTAATGGGGGGCAGTGATAGCGGTGTTCTCTCTGTAATGGGGGCAGTGATAGCCGTGTTCTCCCTGTAATGGGGGGCAGTGATAGCGGTGTTCTCCCTGTAATGGGGGCAGTGATAGCGGTGTTCTCCCTGTAATGGGGGGCAGTGATGGCGGTGTTCTCCCTGTAATAGGGGACAGTGATAGCGGTGTTCTCTCTGTAATAGGGGGCAGTGATGGCGGTGTTCTCTCTGTAATGGGGGGCAGTGATGGCGGTGTTCTCTCTGTAATGGGGGGCAGTGATGGCGGTGTTGTCTCTAAAATATGGAGCAGTAATGGTGGGATTCTCTCCGTAATGCGTACTTTGATGGAAGGATTCTCAATGTAATAGGAACAGTCATGGCGGACTCGCTCTGTAAAAGGGGGCAGTGATAGGGGGATTCTCTCTGTAGTAGAGGCAGTGATGGGGGAAGTCTCTATAATAGGGACAGTGATGGGGGAATTCTCTTTGTAATAAGGACCGTGATGGGGGGAATTCTCTTTGTAATAGGGACAGTGATGGTGGGATTCTCTCTGTAATAGGGACAATGAGGGGATGATTCTCTTTGTAATAGGGATAATGATGGTGGGATTCTCTCTGTAATAGGGACAGTGATGGGGAGGATTCTCTTTGTAATAGGGACAGTGATGGTGGGATTCTCTCTGTAATGGGGGCAGTGATGGGGAGGATTCTCTTTGTAATAGGGACAGTGATGGTGGGATTCTCTCTGTAATAGGGACAGTGATGGGGAGGATTCTCTTTGTAATAGGGACAGTGATGGGGGGGATTCTCTTTGTGATAAGGTCACTGATGGTGGGATTCTCTCTGTAATAGGGACAATGAGGGGATGATTCTCTTTGTAATAGGGATAATGATGGTGGGATTCTCTCTGTAATAGGGACAGTGATGGGGAGGATTCTCTTTGTAATAGGGACAGTGATGGTGGGATTCTCTCTGTAATGGGGGCAGTGATGGGGGGATTCTCTGTGTAATAGGGAGAACTGATGAGTGATATCTGGCCATTATAAAGTAGTCTGATTGTGAAACCCTTCATTCAATGTATGTAATACACAGTGCATGGAGAGATACTATTTGGTTTACTTGGGGTCTGATGGGAATGACTGCTGTGTGTGGACCAGCAGAGGGAGTCCTGCACCCAGCCCTGATCACACTGCAAGGTGAGCACTTCAGAATATTGCCAGGATGTTTGCTCTTGTCTCACCCTGTACCTTCTTTCTGCAAGGTGTTCTGGGGAAGCCTTGTTGTGTAGCGTACACCCCAGGTGATGGTGGAAGAGGTAATGATTCTGAAGAAAGAATGGCTGACGTGTGGGTTTACAAAATGAGCAGAGTGTCTGAGGAAAGGTGGGACGAGGTGAACAGGAATTGACGGAGGATGCTCTGGGATTCTGCAGTGAGGGTGTAGGAAAGGGGAGTGGGAGTTCAAACAGAGTTCAGAGATTGTGTATAACAGGGGTTTAAAAAGCAAGGAATTTTAACAGACTAAATAAAGGTCCATGTTGAAGATAATTGGCCAAAGAACTGGAGGGGTGATCCTAATGTGATTGGTTTGGGTCTGGCATGTAATGTCTTTAAAGAATGATGAAAGCAGATTCAATTCAAACTTTCAAACAGAAATTGGATAAATAAAAAAGTGCGGATGCAGGAAATCGGAAACAAACAAATTGCTGGAGAAGCTCAGCAGGTCTGGCAGCACCTGTGGAGAGAGAAACTGAGTTAATGTTTCGAGTCTGATGCATTGTGCTTCAGGACTGTCAATCTTTAGTCCCAGAGAAGAATCACATTGAATTCAAAATGTTATCTCTCTCCACAGATGCTGCCAGACTTGCTGAGTCTCTCCAGCAATTTAGGAGTTGGTTAAATACTTTTTGCAAATGTTTTCAGGGTTATGGGCATAGAGCAATAGGAATTAGGGGAACCAATAGCTCACTCAGAGTTGGCACCAATACAAGAGGCCAAATAGCCTCTTTCTTGTATTGCGAGGCATCATTTCTAAAGGAAGGAGGCTGCCTGTCAGGGAGGATGGTCATGGGACAGGGATACACCAACACAAGCAAACCTCCCCGTTACCTGTCCAGCATCTTGGTGGTGGCACGCTCCAGTTTGGCCACAACCTGAGGAAGTTGTGCATCGTCGTCACATAGTCCACCCCAGCCGAGTACCCTCGCCAGGTCATTGCCTGTCCCCAGGGGCAGCACGCCCAGCTTACACTGGCAAAGAGAGAGTGAAACACTTCAACAATCGAGACTAGCTCACAGTCAGATATCTGTCAGACAGTTCTGAGGAAGGGTCACTGGACCGGATATGTTAACTCTGCATTCACTCGCAGATGCTGCCACGCCAGATGAGTTTCTCCAACAATTTCTGGTCTTGTTTCTGTTCTTCACTGTCTGCTCACTCTCAGCCTCCATCACTGTCTGCTCACTCTCAGCCTCCATCACTGTCTGCCTCCAAGTCCTGCCCTTGTCTGTCTCTCTCTCTCTGACACACCCTCACCTCTCTGTCTATCTGTTTGAGTCCCACCATCTCCTGTCTGTCTCAGTCCCATCATCTCCTGACTGTCTGTTTGTCTCTCAATCCCAGCTCTCATTGCAGTCTGTCTGTCTCTCAGTCCCACCCTCTCCTGTCTGTTCGTCTCAGTCCCACTGTTTCCTGTCTGTCTGACTGACTCTGTCCCACCCTCTTCTGTCTATCTTTCAATCCCATCCTCTCCTGTCTGTCAATCTGTCCATCTCTCCGTCTCATATTCTCCTGTCTGACTGCTTGTCCAACTCTGAGTCTCACCCTTGTCTGTCAATCTCAGTCCCACTCTCCCCTGTCTGTCTGTCTATCTCAGTCCCACTCTTCCCTGTCTGTCTATTTCAGTCCCACTCTCCCCTGTCTGTCTATCTGTCTCAGTCCCATTCTCCCCTGTCTGTCTATCTCAGTCCCACCCTCCCCGTCAGTCTATCTCAGTCCCACTCTCCCCTGCCTGTCTATCTCCATCCCACCCTCTCCTGTCTATCTCAGTCCCACTCTCCCCTGTCTGTCTGTCTCAGTCCCACCCTCTCCTGTCTATCTCAGTCCCACCCTTCCCTGTCTGTCTCAGTCCCACTCTCCCCCGTCTGTCTGTCTCAGTTCCACCCTCTCCTGTCTATCTCAATCCTACCCTTCCATGTCTGTCTCAGTCCCACTCTCCCCTGTCTGTCTGTCTCAGTCCCATCCTCTCCTGTCTGTCTCAGTCCCAATCTCCTCCGTCTGTCTGTCTCAGTTCCACCCTCTCCTGTCTATCTCAATCCTACCCTTCCATGTCTGTCTCAGTCCCACTCTCCCCCGTCTGTCTGTCTCAGTCTCACCCTCCCCTGTCTGTCTCAGTCCCACTCTCCCCTGTCTGTCTGTCTCAGTCCCACCCTCTCCTGTCCATCTCAGTCCCACCCTCCCCTGTCTGTCTCAGTCCCACCCTTCCCTGTCTGTCTCAGTCCCACTCTCGCCTGTCTGTCAGTCTCAGTCCCACCCTCTCCTGTCTGTCTGTCTCAGTCCCACTCTCCCCTGTCTGTCTGTCTCAGTCCCACTCTCCCCCGTCTGTCTGTCTCAGTCCCACCCTCCCTTGTCTGTCTCAGTCCCATTCTCCCCTGTCTGTCTGTCTCAGTCCCACCTTCTCCTGTCCATCTCAGTCCCACCCTCCCCTGTCTGTCTCAGTCCCACCCTTCCCCGTCAGTCTCAGTCCCACCCTCTCCTGTCTGTCTGTCTCAGTCCCACTCTCCCCTGTCTGTCTGTCTCAGTCCCACTCTCCCCGTCTGTCTGTCTCAGTCCCACCCTCCCTTGTCTGTCTCAGTCCCACTCTCCCCTGTCTGTCTGTCTCAGTCCCACCCTCTCCTGTCCATCTCAGTCCCACCCTCCCCTGTCTGTCTCAGTCCCACCCTTCCCTGTCAGTCTCAGTCCCATTCTCGCCTGTCTGTCAGTCTCAGTCCCACCCTCCCCTGTCTGTCAGTCTCAGTCCCACCCTCCCCTGTCTGTCAGTCTCAGTTCCACTCTCGCCTGTCAGTCTGTCTCAGTCCCACCCTCCCCTGTCTGTCTGTCTCAGTCCCACTCTCCCCTGTCTGTCTGTCTCAGTCCCACTCTCGCCTGTCTGTCTGTCTCAGTCCCACCTTTGTCCGTCTCTGCTTAGTATTACATCAACTAAACACGAATCAAAAGAGTTAATTAAAAGTAAACCAGTTCTCCAGATTAAGCACATAAAACACACCGAGGCCGGTATCACTCACTGACCTGTTTGTGTAAACCCATTTTATCGATTTCAGACAAGACCCAGCCCACGCTCCCATCTCCTCCGCAGGCCAGAATTCGGAATGTGGAGAACTTCTGGAATAGACGGAGGCTGCCAGGGAACAAACACAGTTACAGCTCCACTCCAGACCGGGCAAGGAAACGACAATAATCACACGCCCCGAATGTTGTAGTAACCTCACTCCTTCACCCATCCCACAATTTCTTGACAGTGGCTCTTGTACTGTGTTGGAAATGTGCACAGAATGCAGCAGTAATTGCTGATGAAGCTCCAACATTAAATAGGAATAGCTTCAAGTCAACCCCACATCAATCTCCGCAAACAGTTTGAAAAGATTTGTATTTGTCTTTGCATAATGGAAAACCAGGTTCAGTCATCCCATCAGCAAATTCACTCTGATATCTTGGCCAAACAGTTCCATTGGAAGTAATGATAGAGTTGCCGCACCAGCACAGTATTAGACCTTGAGGACGTGTGCCTACAGGTAGATAGTCCAGTACTGAGATTATGTTGTACTATTTCAGGGGCTGTACTGACGGAGTCCTGGACTGTCAGAGGGCAAACGTAAAGGGGTGCTGCACACTCTGAGGATCTGTACTAAATAAGGGCTGCAATGTTGGACTATCTGAGGGGCTTATAATGAAGAAATACCCAGTGAGGAGGGCTCCACACAGAGGAAGTGATGTGCAGTCAGAAGGTCACTACAGAAGAAATTCTGCACTATCAGAGGGGCAGTATTTAGGGAATGCTGCAATATCAGGCAGTTAGTACCGAGGGAGTGTGCAGTCAGAGTCAGTACAGAAAGAGTGCTACACGGCCGGAGGGTCCATACTGAGGGAGTACCACACTGTCAGAGGGCCAATGCTGAGGGGATGATGCACAGTCAGAGGGTCAGCACTGAGAGAGTGCCGCACTGTCAGAGGGTCAGTGCTGAGGGAATGATGCACCATCCGAGGGTCAGTGCTGAGGGAATGATGCACCATCCGAGGGTCAGCGCTGAGGGAATGATGCACTGTCAGAGGGTCAGTACTGAGGGAATGATGCACCGTCCAAGGGTCAGCGCTCCGGGAATGATGCACTGTCAGAGGGTCAGCGCTGTGGGAATGAAGCACTGTCAGAGGGTCAGTGCTGTGGGAATGATGCACTGTCAGAAGGTCAGTACTGAGGGAATCATGCATCATCCAAGGGTCAGCGCTGAGGGAATGATGCACTGTCAGAGGGTCAGTACTGAGGGAGTGCTGCACTGTCAGAGGGTCAGTACTAAGGGAATGATGCACTGTCCGAGGGTCAGTGCTGAGGGAATGATGCATTGTCAGTGGGTCAGTACTGAGGGAATGAGGCACCAACCGAGGGTCAGTCATGAGGGAGTGCTGCACTATCAGAGGGTCAGTGCTGAGGGAATGATGCACCGTCAGAGGGTCAGTGTTGAGGGAATGATGCACTGTCAGAAGGTCAGCGCTGAGGGAATGATGCACCGTCAGAGGGTCAGTGTTGAGGGAATGATGCACTGTCAGAAGGTCAGCGCTGAGGGAATGATGCACTGTCAGAGGGTCAGTGCTGAGGGGATGATGCACAGTCAGAAGGTCAGCGCTGAGGGAATGATGCACAGTCAGAGGGTCAGCGCTGAGGGAATGATGCACTGTCAGTGGGTCAGTACTGAGGGAATGATGCACCAACCGAGGGTCAGTACTGAAGGAGTGCTGCACTATCAGAGGGTCAGTACTGTGGGAATGAAGCACTGTCAGAGGGTCAGCGCTGTGGGAATGATGCACCATCAGAGGGTCAGTACTGAGGGAATGATGCACCGTCAGAGGGTCAGCGCTGAGAGAATGATGCTCTGTCAGAGGGTCAGCGCTGAGGGAATGATGCACAGTCAGAGGGTCAGTGCTGAGGGGATGATGCACAGTCAGAAGGTCAGCGCTGAGGGAATGATGCACAGTCAGAGGGTCAGCGCTGAGGGAATGATGCACTGTCAGTGGGTCAGTACTGAGGGAATGATGCACCAACCGAGGGTCAGTACTGAAGGAGTGCTGCACTATCAGAGGGTCAGTACGTGGGAATGAAGCACTGTCAGAGGGTCAGCGCTGTGGGAATGATGCACCATCAGAGGGTCAGTACTGAGGGAATGATGCACCGTCAGAGGGTCAGTACTGAGGGAATGATGCACCGTCAGAGGGTCAGTACTGAGGGAATGATGCACTGTCAGAGGGTCAGTACTGAGGGAATGATGCGCTGTCAGAGGGTCAGTACTGAGGAGATGCCGCACTGTCAGAGGGTCAGTACTGAGGGGATGATGCATATCAGAGGGTCAGTGCTGAGGGAAAGATGCACTGTCAGAGGGTCATTACAGAGGGAATGATGCACTGTCAGAGGGTCAGTGCTGAGGGAATGATGCTCTGTCAGAGGTTCAATGCTGAGGGAATGATGCTCTGTCAGAGGTTCAATGCTGAGGGAATGATGCATTGTCAGAGGGTCAGTGAGGGAATGATGCACTGTCAGAGGGTTAGTGCTGAGGAAATGATGCACTGTCAGAGGGTCAGTGCTGAGAGAATGATGGACTGTTAGAGGGTCAGTGCTGAAGGAATGATGCACTGGTAGAGGGTCAGTGCTGATGGAATGGTGCACCGTCTGAGGGTCAGCGCTGAGGGAATGATGCACTGTCAGAGGCGTCATCTTTCAGTTGAGTTAAAAGATTCCAGTTAACAAAGGATAGATGTCTCTCTCCCTGCCTTGGCTAAGATTCCTCCTTCAATAAACAGCACCAAAAAAAACAGCTGAGTGTTTCGTTTGCGTCACAGTTGCTGATACTAGTGTTAAGTAGCTGATATGAAACTGCATGAACAAAGTGAAATGTTAAGTGGAAGTCCTGAGGAATGTTTAACAATGATAAGCCACGAGACAGCCGGTGCACAGATGGTAGCTGGACGTACCCGAGGTGGGGCCCACCGATCATCAGGTCGAATACCTGCGCTGGGTTCAGCAGCTGTTTGAACTTCCTGAGGAACTTCACGCCCTGGTTATCACCACTTTTGGAATTCACCAGGACCAGGAGGGGACTGCTGCAGGATGAGGAGCAAGTGGCCTTCCAGAACCCTGAACAAAGGCAAGGACAGAACACAAGGCTCAGCAATGTTACTCCGACTGAGAGAATTAAGAAAAGACACTAAGCACAACAGCAATAAGGTAGGCTGATCGGGAAATTCCCAGGCACATCACCAGAGGGGAAAAATAGAGAAACCCAATCTTAATTGGAAATGAATGTTGGCATCCTGGAGATCCGTTTCCAGATATCCACGATGAGACATTCATATTTTCTACTGTTCCTTTGCTCTGGGTAAGGTCAGACATCCAGGGGATGGTCCCCAGGACCAGAATCTAACAGATAATGACGATATTTGGGAGGTCATCCTTTCCAGCCCATTATGGAAAGAGGGCCTTACCTGTGACAGTACCCCACAGCAGTTCCAAGCTCTGACTTCCTTGGCCTATGTGCTGAGGCGTAGCAAAGGCCCTAATCCTTGAGAGGGGAGATGTCAATAAGCGCAAGGGGATGGATGACCTTGATGCTCCATCAGTTTGGGCTGAGCCAGCTTTAAGGCAGAAGCCCCCTCTCAAGTACTTCCCTCCAAGGCCAGACCTCATTCCCCCACATCATCCACACTGTCCCTTCTTGAAAACAATGTAGAAGAAATTCAAAAGGATTTGGTTTTGAACAGCACTGTCATGCATCACTTCCTTTAGGGTCTCAGCCCTTCCAACCTCCTGACAATTCCTTATGCAGACAGCTGCCTCATTCATTCATGCAGGAACACCCATTGAACAATGAGAAGGCATTTAGCACGCTTGCCTTCATTGCTCAGACCTAGGAGAAAGGGAGGACAGCAGATGCCGGAGATCCGAGTCGAAAAGTGTGGCGCTGGAAAAGCACAGCCAGTCAGCCAGCATCCGAAGAGCAGGAGAGTCGATGTTTCGGGCATAAGGCCCCTAATGAAGGTGTTCCTGATGAAAGGCTTATGCCCAAAACATTGACTGTCCTGCTCTTCGGATGCTGCCTGATCTGCTGTGCTTTTCTAGCGTCACAACTTTTGACGTCATTGCTCAAACGTTTGAGTATAGGAGTTGGGACGTTATGTTACGGTTATACTGCACATTGCTGAAGCCTCTCCAGGAGCACTGTGTCCAGTTCTGGCCACCCAGTTATAGAAAGGATATTATTTAGCTCGAGAGGATTCAGAAGAGATTTACCAGGAAGTCGCCAGGAATGGAGGGTTTGAATTATAAGGAGAGGCTGGCTAGGCCAGAAATATTTTCACTGGAGCATAGAAACCTGAGGGATGACGTTATAGATGTTTATAAAATCATGAAGCGCATAGATAAGAGGAATGACAAGTGTCTTTTCCCTATGATGGGGATTTCAAAACTAGGGAGTGTACCTGAATTAAATTGAATTGAATTGATTGTCACAAGTACTTTTAAGGTGAGATGAGGAAGATTTAAAAAGGACACAAAGGGCAATTTTATTACACAGAGAGTGGTTCGTGTTTGGTATGAACTTCTAGAAAAAATGGTGGATGCGTGTACAGTTACAATTTGTAGCTCAGGTTGAGGTTGTAACATCACCACAGGAAATGACATCACCAACCCAAAGAAACCCAAACATATAAATACAAAACAGGAATTTTCAGCATTGCTTCATGTGAGGTCCACTGAAGATGTTACCTAATAAGGTAACAAAAGGTCTGGAAATGAACCTTTCAGCTCAGCGAGCAAACCTACATCCAAAACAGATACAAAGTTTAAAAGACATCAGGATAAGTACATGATTAGGAAAGATATGGAGGGATACGGGCCAACTGGGACTAGTTTAGTTTGGGATTATGGTTGACATGGACTGATTGTATCCTATGGTCTGTTTCTGTGCTGTATGACTCTATTACCCTGATTTTACAGGTATCAGTAAAGTAAATGCAACTCACAAGGTCTGTACATTTATTCATAGTTCTTCTCAATTCCAACCCATAAAGCAAGATGAACTTTCCTTAATGACTCCCTCACAACCCACAGGGCAATATTCTCACACACACGGCCACAAACTAACACACGATCCCAGAGGGAAAGTAAGTCATACTTGGGTATAGATGTACTGGCCATAACTGAGCTCTTTTTCAAGTAAGTGTCACTCAACACTTTTACTGGTTCTTCCTTCTGGGAACGATAGTCACACACACAGGGCATCGTACGTAACCTTTAGGCTAAACGCAAGTTGCACTGATATTTTTGCAGGGATTATCCAGTGGCAATTATTCCTGAGCAGTGCACAGTGACCTCTAACAATGGACATATAATCTCAGCACTAACCAGCCTCTGCCTGGGACTGAGTTGATTTTGATTTATTGTTGTCACATGTACCTAAGTACAATGAAAAACTTTGTTTTGTGAGCCGTACAGGCAGATCACTGCAAGCATGGTGCTTAGACAGAGCGAAGCACATAAGGTTATGGCTGCACAGGAGGTGTGTAAGGCAACATCAACATTAGGTTTGAAATTAGAGAGTTGAAAATGCGTTGCTGGTTAAAGCACAGCAGGTCAGGCAGCATCCAAGGAATAGGAAATTCGACGTTTCGGGCATAAGCCCTTCATCAGGAATCTTATGCCCGAAACGTCGAATTTCCTATTCCTTGGATGCTGCCTGACCTGCTGTGCTTTAACCAGCAACGCATTTTCAACTGTGATCTCCAGCATCTGCAGACCTCATTTTTTACTTGAAATTAGAGAGGTCCATTCAGCAGTTTAATAACAACATTCAGTCAGTTCACTGCTGTGTTAATTCAAAATGAAACTATGTACAAAAAGCTTACAGTGAACCAGGAGATATAGGTGAATGCTGTTCAGCCTCTCGCTAACTTCACAGCAGTGATCAGACTGACACTTCCCAAAAGTCTCACCATTCCCTATCTTCTGTGAGATAAAGCCCCAGGTCAATGTGGTATAACTGACTTCTTCCACGACCCCTTGCATGTGCTGGGGAAACAATCCTGACTGGAATTGCTCCTTTAACATATTAGAAATAGGCAAGCCAGATCAGACATGAGTTGACTAAATGGCCGAGGTGGGAGCATTATGCGTCATGCTCCAGTCATGTTTAATCTCACTATATTGTGTCATTTATGTCTTCACTACGTTGAAGCATGTTTCCATAGCAACCATCAGACTTGATAGCTCATTGCTGCATGGCTGAGTCAGAAGTCATTTTTAAAAACCAATCTGCGAACACTCACGGTACCAAAGTGGAGATTCCCTCCCTAACCCAGAGTGAGAAGTTTAGATTTAGAAAGCAATTTTTAATCAGAGCTGGGTGTCGCTGTGTGCTGACATAAAACAACACTTGCTCTGTGCAAAAATAAAAGGATCATAAAATGGGAAAGTTTACATCATACAAAGAGTTTCCTTCCCAGGATACCATTTATGAAGGGAACCTCAGCATCACAACTCCTTTCAAAGAGACAATCTCACCATAAGGATCCCTTGTAACATTTAAGTCTTTAAGCAAATCCATGTGTCTCCCTCCCTCCAATCAACATGCACTTACACTGCATGTGGGTGCTTACAATTTTGCATGATTATATCATTCCATGTTTGTCTGTGTGTATTTAAGTGCATTTCTGGGAGCACCTATGTACATATGGGCATTTGTTTGTATCATTTTACCTGTATCTGTGTGTGAACGTGTCTGCCGATTAGTGTTTGCGAATGCCTATGTATTTGAACCTATCACTCTGCGTGTGTGCTTGCGCATCTGCCTGTCTGTTTGTCTGTGTCTGTGTCTGTGTCTGTGTCTGTCTGTCTGTCTATCTAGAATAGAATAGAATTCCTACAGTGTGGAAACAGGCCATTTGGCCCAGCAAGCCCACGCTGACCCTCCGACGAGTCACACACCCAGACCATCCCCCAACCCTATTACTGTGCACTTACCCCTGATCAATGCACCTAACCCACTCATTCTTGAACACTATGGGCAATTTAGCACAGCCAAAACATCTAAATTGCACATCTTTGGATTGTCTGTCTGTCTGCCTGTGTCTCTGTTGCCTGCATATGTGTCTGTGTCTCTGTGTATGTGTGTGTGTGTGCCTGTATCTGTGTGTCTGCGTTTGTCTGTGTGTGTCTGTGCGTCTGTGTGTGTATGTGTCTGTGTGTCTGTCAGTGTTTCTGTGTGTCTGTATGTCTCTGTGCGTGTGTCTGTCTGCCTGTATGTCTTATGTCTGCTCTGTGTGTAATGTCTATGTCCATGTGTATTCTGCACAAAGCTCTTCTGCTGGCATTGAACCAATTGCTGTTCACCTCCATTGGTTTGATGGATTGAAGAGAATGGGATGACAATGCTCAGTTACTGCGGGACTTCTGCCTTTTCAGTTACTCACCGTCTGGGTCGATGCTGTTCAGGGCTGTTGGAGGAATGACAGACAGCTTGCACTGGCCCAGCGGGCATTTCCTGTCTAACTGCTCCTTGCATATATTGTGGACCTGAAAAACAGGGCACACATGCTCAAACAAAGCTCCCCATACAGATTTCCAGTAAAAATCACAACAGGAGAAGGCCTGGGTCACATAGAAGACAACAGCAGATTGTCACTCTCCACACCCAGCCTCATATAAACAAAATTCCTTGCAGGCTTATGAGACTACTATCTGTGTTCACAGCACATCAGGAAGAGGGTCTGATTATGAAAGATCTTATTTATACTTAAAGAAGATTAAAATGATCCAAAGATTGATCTTGAGAGTGGAAATGAGTTTAAAGGAATCTGTTTTCTCTCTCTATTCCATTTGAATAAATGATGTGGGGATTGATAGGAAATGTGATAGAAAGGAATAGAAGGATGTGTTGATCAGACGAAATGAAGTGACATAGGACTCTAGTGTGGGACAGAAACAGCAACAGTGGGGCTGTATGCTGTCAAATTCCATACAACTCCATGAAACAAGAATGGAGCATTACAGATATCACCATCTCGATTGACTTCTGAAGCCTTCAAAAAAATCACTCCATAAATAGCAGTCAATTAAAGGATGATTATAAACATGAACCACGTGCGTGCTCAACATTCTAAAATGTCTTCATCAGCTGACACAAGGGACTGGTTACTACGTGCCCCTATTGGGTGGGTTTTCAAGTGGGAAGGGGGCATGCAGAGCAGAAGGGTGCACCTTCTTGTTTATCCCTGAACTCAGCCCCATGATACAGATAGTGGGCACGCATCAAAATTGCTAAGTCACCATTATATACACATGGATAATTAAGAGTTAACCCCATACCTGAGGAGTACCAGATGGGGACAGCATAGAAGGAACTTCACATTTACTTTACAGGGGTAGAGGAAGCTGTACTGTGTCTAACCCCATGCTGTAATTGTCCAGAGCGTGTTTGATGGGAACAGTATAGAGGAGCTTTACTCTATGTCCCATCCTGTGCTGTCCCTGACCTGGCAGTGTTTAACAAGGGAAATGGTGAAGAAGCTTTACTAACTGGTAACTGTTGTGCTTAATCTGACTGCATTTGCATTTGTTATACAGTTTCCAAATAGCCCACACCCCTTCCAGAACAGAAGGGTGTTGGAATTATGACCTTGAGTTCCATTCAATAGAACTGCACTTAATGAGTTCCTTACTCAGCGGAGAGAATGTGCTGAGCCCCACACCTTAGTGGTGAGGTCAGTGAGAGGATTTCCGGAGACAAGGTGATGATTTCATTGCTAATTTACTGATTGAATTGGCTCAGCTTCTGTATGACACAATGCTTCTTGAATGCTCACTTGAGTGAATGCCAGGCTCATAGAAAATTATTTTTGGCAACTGCTATCAGATGGCTCTTCCCCAGTGTCAGCCCAATCAGGATGTAGGGGAGGAGGGGGGGGGGTGGAAGCAACAGCTACTGCCATCTCCCTTACCGTCTGGACCCTCAAGGTGATAGTAGCAATAAGATAGTCCAATATTCTGGGTATCACATGTCAGATTGCACAGTTTACCCTTGAAGGTGTACAATGTAGATTCATGAGAATTATATTAGAGCATCTATGGTTAAATTATATGGATAAATTATTTCAATTTGGCTGGCATTTCCACAAACATAGAAGAACGAGGTCATGTCCTTTTTTAAATAAAGTAATAGATTTTGACACATAGGAATGAGTTCCTCTAAATGGTGAGTACAGAACATGGGACAGAATTAGAAACGGGCTACTGAGGAATCTCTTCGCAGCTTCTGGTTTCATTTAAGATGCTCTCAATCGATGTACCGCCACCAATCCTTCCCCTTTTAAAAAAATTAGCCTCAGTTACTGATATCAAATGGGGAAGGAAGCCCACACGAAAACTTCAGTAAAAAGCCAGTCTCACTCTTGTTGAGCAGAATAGGGTTATACTGGATAATACCACTTGCATCTGAGTTATATGATAGCTTCTTGTGAGAGCTCAGCCTAGAGTTAAGAGCTCTTTAAGTAAGAAGTACTCGTATTATTTAAGAGCCAGTACATATTGCTATTTCACTTTATCATATTTTTAAATCAACATGTTCAGGCACTTCACGACACACTGTGCAGCAGGTGGGAGGGGAACTCAAGCCTTTGAGTCTGAGGGAGGAATGACCACCACTTCACTACAAGAGCATCTGCAATTTAGTTTCATGGAATATAGCCCTTACAACAACAGTTTGGTTAGCTCCTCCCACAAACAGTACTTCATATCCTGATGGGCAGTGCCTACCTGGTGACATCAGTTAACCCCTTCAGGGATTAATTGTCCAAAATGACAAAATCCGGAAGCACTTCTCACACATAGGGAAATCTGGAACAGTTCCAGAAGGCTGTGGATTCTGGGACAGATACAACTGTGATCACTCAGATGCTTACTGGACAAGGGGGAGGGGGGGGGGGGGAGGGGGGAGTGTTTGGTCGTGGGAAAGTCAAAAAATGGGATTGAGGTAAACGCCAGCGATGAATGGACATGACAGCGAAGCAAACTAGCTTCTGATTAGTGAATGAGATGACACTGTGCAGACCAACTCTTTGGAAGACTTGGGACGTCAATCCAGCACGACCCACACTGACCCTTGCTGGACTTGCATGTGTTCAGACTTGGACAGACAAGGCTGAGTTCTGATTCGCATGATCAGAAACGTAACATTGATACTGATCCCCCTCTCTGTCTAATTTCTCATGTGAAGTAGAAGAGGGCTCAGTAATCCTCAATCCAGGAGGCGAGAGAGGTCCTGGTCATGAAAGAAAGCGGGAGTGGACCACATACACAAAACTAATAAGCCCAATTACCCCCTGGCAGCAGGGGAGATTAAATCTGCCATTGCAGCATTGGCAACCATTGCAAAGTGACCAGAAATGTTTTCAGGTGAGGTATTGGAGGATGGGGTGAGAAGGAAATTGAGGAAGTAGGATTAAGGGAATAAGGAAGAAAGGGAGAGGTAGAAAAATAATTCAGGGATTGGAATTTGCGGGGAGATGGGGAGGACAGGGAGATTGGGAACAGGGATCTGGGAATCATGAGCAGAGGGAAACTGGGAATCGTGGGAGGTGGATATGAGGAGCAGAGGGAGACCAGGAATTATGGGAGAGGGTATCAGGAGCAGAGGGAGACTGAGAATGGGGGGAGAGGGGGGTATGAGGAGCAGAGGGAGACTGGGAATCGGGGGGGGTATGAGGAGCAGAGGGAAACTGGGAATCAGGGAGGGGGGTATCAGGAACAGAGGGAGACTGAGAACAGTGGGAGAAGAGGTATGAGGAGCAAAGGGTGACTGGGAACAAGGGGGAGAGGAGGTATGAGGAACAAAGGGAGACTGGGAATCGGGGGAGGGAGGTTTTAGGAGCAGAGGGATACTAGGAATCGGGGATGGGGTATCAGGAACAGAGGGAGACTTGGAAAAGGGAGAGGAGGGATATGAGGAGCAGAGGGAGACTGGGAATTGGGGGAGGAGGGATATGAGGAACAGAGGGAGACTGGGAAAAGGGGGAGGGGGAGTAAGAGGAGCAGAGGGACTCTGGGAATCGGGGGAGGGGGTATCTGGAGCAAAGGGAGACTGGAAATCGGGTGAGAGGGGGTATCAGGAACAGAGGGAGACTGGGAATGGGGGAGGGGTATGAGGAGCAGAGGGAGACTGGGAAAAGGGGAGGCGGGTATCAGGAACAGAGGGAAACTGGGAATGGGGAAAGTGAGTATCAGGAACAGAGGGAGAATCAGCACAGGCAGTAACACTAGTCATCACTAGAACCACAGCACTGCTCGTACATTCGAGAGGGACAGAGAGAGAGATGGTTAGTGGTGGTTTAATGTGAGGGTCACCACACCTCAAGGGTGAGGTCAAGAAGATGGGACCTTCAAGGTCACCTCAGCTGGTTCGGGAATTGAAGCCAAGCTGTTGGCGTCATTCTGTATTGCAAACCAGCTTGAGTTGGTTAGCGTCGTAAACCCGTACTGAACACTTGCAGTGCCATACTTTCACTGTTAGCCTGGCTCACCAAATTATTTTCCAAAAGTGAGAGTACTGCTTGACTTGTCTTTCTCATGTTGGAATCATAAAGTCAATTTTGTTTTAACTTATTTGTGGATTATGGTTGGCAAGGTCTGTATTTACAGCCTTTCTTTATACAACTGAGCTGCTTCACCACATAACTTCTGAGGACAGTCAAGGTTCAAGTGCATTGTTGGATGTAGAGTGAGATGTGGTCAAACCAGGCAAAAATGACAGTTTTCCTTCCCCTAGGGATATGAGTGAAGCAATTGAGTCTTAGAAAAATCTTGTATTTTTTGGGTCTCCATTACACCAGCCTTTTCAGTCCAGATTGAATTAATTAACCAGAATTAAATTCCCTGACTGCTGTGATGGGATTTGATCTCACATTTCCGGACCATTAGCCCAGGCTTGAGGGTGATTAGTTCAGTGACATAACCACAGTGCTACCATATTCACATAATTATAGCACTCCTACTGTTGCACAGACTGAGACCTGCTATCGCAGCACAGATTATGTATTCACCCCAGTCAGAGTTACAATTAAACCATTTCTTTTCTGAGTCACAGAGCAGCTGTCCCATTTCAAATCAATCCTCCCAATTTGCTGACTCACTTTTCACAGAAACAAGTGAGTGCATCGAGCTGATAGCTGTGCTGGCAATTTAGTGGATAATCTGTACCACACAGTGCATCACACAGGAAATGTAGAGAGAGAGAGAGGAACATCAAGATGGGTGAATGGTGGGTCCAGAAGAGAGGCCTCCGATTAAACCCCTCTTCATACAATTGGAAGCAAAATCAAACAGAACCCATAACTGATCATTTGATTGGTCATTTCTGAGTCATAACATGTGGGTCGAAGTCAAACTCCAGAAACTAGAGTCCCTGCATCACCATCACCACCACAGTACCCAGGCCCAACACTGATCCTTCCATTAACATGATTAAAAACAGTCTGTGTGCTCATTATAGTTCATGGGAGCTTGTGGCACATTACTTGACATCATTAGGGATGCCCTGAGTGAAGATTTTCATTTTTACATGGGCAAGTTTGTTCTGTTCTGACTCTAACTTGCCCATCAGCATCTGCTGCCCAGGGAAAGAGAAATGTATCCCACTACAGGGAGTCATCCTTGGGGCAAATCACACGGTGTGGTACCCCCCTCCCCTGGGGAAAATCACACTGTGTGGTAATCCCCTCCCCTGGGTCAAATCACACTGTGTGGTACTCCCCACCCGTGGGGCAAATCACACTGTGTGGTACCCCCTCCTTTGGGGCAAATCACACTGATACCCCCCTCCCCTGGGGCAAATGACACTATGTGATAACCCCCTCCCCTGGGGCAAATCACACTGTGTGGTACTCCCCACCCGTGGGGCAAATCACACTGTGTGGTACCCCCTCCTTTGGGGCAAATCACACTGATACCCCCCTCCCCTGGGGCAAATGACACTATGTGATAACCCCCTCCCCTGGGGCAAATCACACTGTGTGGTACTCCCCACCCGTGGGGCAAATCACACTGTGTGGTATCCCCCTCCCCTGGGGCAAATCACACTGTGTGGTATCCCCTTACCTGGGGCAAATCACACTGTGTGGTATTCCCCACAAAGGGCAAATCACAATGTGTGGTACGCCCCTCCCTGGGGCAAATCACACTGTGTGAGCCCCCTCCCTGGGGCAAATCACACTGTGTGGTATCCCCCCTCCCATGGGGCAAATCACACTGAGTGGTACTCCCCACCCGTGGGGCAAATCACACTGCGTGGTACCCCCCTCCCCTGGGGCAAATCACACTGCGTGAGCCCCCTCCCTGGGGCAAATCACACTGTATAGTACCCCCTTCCTCTAGGGCAAATCACATTACGTGAGCCCCCTCCCTGGGGCAAATCACACTGTGTGGTACCCCCTCTCCCTGGGGAAATCACACTCTCTTGTACCCCCTTCCCTGGGCAAATCACACTTTGTGAGCCACCTCCCCGGGGCAAATCACATTGTGTGGTACCCCCTCTCCCTGGGTAAATCACACTCTCTTGTACCACCCCCTCTCCTGGGGCAAATCACACTGTGTGGTACCCCCCTCCCCGGGGCAAATCACACTGTATGGTACCCCCTCTCCCTGGGGCAAATCACACTGTGTGGTACCCCCTCTCCCTGGGGAAATCACACTCTCTTGTACCCCCTTCCCTGGGCAAATCACACTCTGTGAGCCACCTCCCCGGGGCAAATCACATTGTGTGGTACCCCCTCTCCCTGGGTAAATCACACTCTCTTGTACCACCCCCTCTCCTGGGGCAAATCACACTGTGTGGTACCCCCCTCCCCGGGGCAAATCACACTGTGTGAGCCCCCTCCCGGGTGCAAATCACACTGTATGGTACCCCCTCTCCCTGGGGCAAATCACACTGTATGGTACCCCCTCTCCCTGGGCAAATCACACTCTGTGAGCTGCCTCCATGGGGCAAATCACACTGTGTGGTAATCCCCTCCCCTGGGGCAAATCACATTGTGTGAGCCACCTCCCTGGGGCAAATCACACTGTGGTGGTACCCCCTTCCCATGGGGCAAATCACAATGTTCAGGCATTCTGCCTCCACTCCAGGGCAAATCGACTGTGCTTCCTGATCCTTACCCAATCCCACTCCTTTGGCCAGAACCTTCCAGCTCCAGTTCCAGCTCTCGCTCCCTGCTGACCAGCTCCCAGTCACCAGTGCCCTTCTCATTGTTTACCCAATCATACGGTTGTTCGGCCCCGGTTGCTGCTTATAGACTCACTGAGGAGAGAAGCAGTTTGGGATTGGCTGAACAACCCCTCGCAGATTCTGACCATCCCATTGGCTGGATGCCCCCATGAGGGACAATATTGGGAGAAAATTCAACCCCTGCCCGAGATTGTGCATTGCTATCTCCTTTTCTGTTTTAAAAGATCCTGTGTAACCGTGCCATCCGTGATTGAAAATACCCACTCAATCAACATTCCGCGGAAACTCTTACAATTGCTTTGCACCACAGGCACCTCCAGTCCTGCAGTCTCCGGACACTGCCACAGGTTTTATCGCAGACAGCACATCGGGCACTGACGGGCAGGTTCCCCTCCAGCCACTGGTGAGGCATGGCAACCTGCAACAGAGCAGAGCTCGAGGTGAGTTCACCATCACAACGCTGTATCTGGCACCCACATGGTCTCCAAGCCCACCAATGCCTACTGTGTATACATTAATGCAATGTTAATGCATCTTTATATGCACCAACATCAATCAAACCATCAGACACACCCACACCCCATTGTGTTAGTGAGCAATTGTAAATAACAAGTGACAGAAATATCACCTGGCTTCTAATGGAAGCACAACACAGAGTTTAGAAGCAATTCTAGTGGAGCCCAATGCTTCAGACTCTCCACTCCCCATGCTAGTGCCAACCTTCCAGACCGAAGTGTCCCATTGATATTGGTGCTGGCGAAACCTCAGCCCCAGGTGCACACTGGCCTTAACATTTTCTGCTTTTGAAGTCCCATGTCACTTGGACGTTTCTACATTCTAAGAGGAGTTTGTCTCCTGATCCTTGACAGGTTCAGCCTCTAGCTGAGATATTGATCCCACCTCTCGGACAATAACACATTAGCTTGTATGGTCATGTCAGAGTTGGGAGGAGCAGGGGAAGTGAGCAACCATTGGGTGTTAACTCTCGGGGCATCAGTGGTCTCAGTAAGTAAATGGAACCTATCAGAGGAACTGCATGCAAATGATGTGATCTGCTTGATTTCAATGCTGTGAAAATCATAGTTTCCCTACACTGTTGAAGCAAGCCATTCAGTCCACACTGACCCTCCAAAGAGGATCCCATCCAGACCCTTACTCTATCCGCATAACCCTGTATTTCCCATGGCTAACCCACTTAGCCTACACATCTTCCGACTGCGAGAGAGAACAAGAGAACCTGGAGGAAACCCACGCAGACAGGGGGAGAATGTGCAAACTCCCACAGCCAAGGCTGGAATTGAACTCAGGCCCCTGGCGCTGTGAGATAGCTGTGCTAACTACTGAGCCACTGTGCTGCCCCCGTGAGGATGAAGGGAAAGGTAGTACATAGATGAGCTAGTGATGAGAAAGCTTGAGAAAAGAATCTTCAGAGATCAATAAACAAAGAATAGGGAGATGAAGGATCAAGGTGAGTGAGGGATCTCCAATCATGTGGGATGCATTCATTATTATCGAGTCATTTTTGTCAAAAATTGATTTTTAATTTAGAAATAATGAATGAATTTACTAAGCAGCCCTTTTTAAACTCTATTAATAGAACTCAATGGATGTCACCATTGTACTTACCCCATCCTCATCTTCAATGATATCACTTCCTACAGAGGCCAGTGTGGTCCATTTGCAGTTGTTGATCGCTCTAACAGCACATCGCTTGTGAGCTTTAAACTTACACACTGTCAATTTAAAAGCAAAGGTTCAGTGTGTTGTCTTTAGCAGCAGACCCACTACATGCTCAGCCTAACAGCTCCCAGTTAAGAAAGCCATGGCTCAGAAACCCCACATACTCTGAGGCCATTTGATACGTCAGGCAGGATTAAACTGATTTGTACAGAATTACCAATCTGTATAGTACCTCACCATTACAAATAACCTTGATAGCCAACATTAATTCGACAACAACAACTGATCTTTATATAGTACCTTCATATAGTGTAATGAAAAGCTCCAAGCCACTCTGGAGGAGCATTTTAGTACACATTTTGACCCAAAGTTGCATTAAGTGATATTAATGGAGATGGTCACCAGTCCATAGGCTGGTCAGGTTACCAACTGTGTTTGGAATATATTAGTGAAGACATCAACACAAGGCTTCCTGCCTCCAAAATAAGTTAGACATTGCACCCCTACTTCACCATCTCCCAATCCCAACAACCCAACTTGACTACAATCAATATGGTCGCTGAAACTCCCAGAATCCTCTGTGCTGCAGAAACTGGTCAATCCTTGTTGCCAGAACGAACATATGTCATTTTGCAATCTGGGTGCATTGCGACCTTGCTATTCTACTTTAAGCCCAACCACAGTGTCTTGCGGTCAATCACAGGAGTCCCCATGAGATAAATCTTCAATGGCAGGAGGCTCCAAGCCAATCCTACATGCTGGGCCAGACCCTGACTTGCATTGCATTAAAAAGAAATGGTGCTACACCTAACCATGCCTTGTGATAAGATTATTGATCAAATTGCCCATCTTCATTCTGACCCCAATTCTGCCATCTCTGGTAAGGGATATAGGTTCTTCCATCCCTTTAAATGGTCATTCTGCTATCTCTCACTACCTGCGGCTCCATTCACCCCAAGCTGCTTCCTGCTGTGAATTGTTCCCTCCATCCTATGATTGATACTGCTGAGGACTGAGCTGGCTGTTTTCCTGGTGAATTGTTTGGACATTCCCAAAATGTTACACTTAATGCTAACACAGTGTTTGGATGAAACATCCTGGCAACATAAGGCTGTGGAGCCAAAGAAAAATAACTTCCCAGGTAATTCCAGGTGTCAACTTTTAAAATATTTGCTCCCTACTGTTTTGTGATGTTGATGTGACAGTAATCAAGGCAATGAAGTCACTCAAGCTCATAGTAAGGACCCTCCTACCTTCACAAGAGAGCCCGTGAGAAGTCATTCCTGACAGGGCCTCCCGGCAGACATTGCAGAAGGTGGGGCGGGCGTGGGATGTCGCGTACCAGTTGTGCATCCCTGAGAAATGCTCCATGTTCAGCTGGCTGGCCTGAGGAAGACCCAACAACAAACGTGCTCAGTTTGAAGCTCAGAGGGAGGATGTCAAATGCAGAGGTAAGACATGTGCTTTCAAATACCCAGCCATGGTCACCACACCCTGAGCGAGAAGCACCACTTAGTGTAGTGCATAGACACTCAGCATTTATGTAGATGTCTCTAAATAGGAATGATCATCCATCCATCCACTCTCTTCCTTCCATTGCCTCTCCACTATCACGCACTCTACTTCAACATTAATTCCAGAATGCATTTAAACTCCATCCTATTATTAACTGACTCCCACACATCTAATCAGCTCTGTCGTTCTCTGTGCACTCTGATTGTCATTGACTCTATTCCGCACATTTAAACACATTTCCAGAGTCCATGTATGTGGTGCCCCCTCTTAAATGTAAACACAGACACAAAAACACCATGCAGGCAGACAGACATACGGCTACATATCTAGGTACATATTCTCACACAGATGCACACACACACACACACACACACACACGTCACAGACACATGTCACAGACTAGATTTACATGTTCACACAGGGGCACTCAGACACACCTACACTCACATACATGCACACAATCACATGCACAAACAAGAACACAGACACAAAAACACGTGTGGAGCTGTGTATATAAACCCTCACAGGCAGCCACAGCGTGGGAGAATGAACAGCAGATTGACAGTTAGGGTGCAATGTTCCAGGGACGGACCAGATGTCATTTCTGACAGAGTGTGAAAAGAACTGACACTTCTATTTCCTTACCTCATAATTCTCAAGTTTTTGGACAGACTTCAGTGCAGTGATCCAATCCTCCATCTCTTTCCTACTCTCTGCACACAGGATTAATTTTCGGAAAGGCGTAATGATCTGAAAATAAAGCTCAATTTAGAATACAGAACCCTTTTTCTGATGGAGCCTATGTTTAGCCCTGGGTGTCTCTATCTGAGTTTGAACAGCGGTTAATTCTGAGATCTCAGGGAACAGGTACAGACATTATGGCCAGTTCCATCTGAAAAGGCATAAGTGGAACCAACAAATGTCCAAACACAACGATGCTTCCTACATATTAACGGTGTTTTCTACAATCTTCTTCCAAGCTACTTGTTGGGCTCAGAAAACCGAGGAGACTGAATGTTGTTCTGCACTATAAAACAATCCACCGTCTTTAAAACTGATAAAGAGTAGGTAATGATGCAAGAATTGTAAGGGATAAAACCAGTAGTAAAACAATACATTGTATACAAACTGCACTATCTTAGAGCTTTCAATATCTCAGGGATCTGGAGGGAAGGAGACTGGAAACAGGTGAAGAACTTGGTAAAATGACTAGACCATGCAGGTCTGAAAGGCTGAACTTCACTTGAATAGATATTTTCTAGTGCTGGGATTCCACATTGTACCTTTTCCTTTCCTAACTCAATGTGAAGGGACTACTTATCAGGAGATAAGGTTATTTCAGTCTCTACACAGCAAATTAAAGTCTATTAATGAGAGCCAGTGCTGTACCTACTGACTCAAAATGACAATTACCCTGAAGCCATGCCGCTGGTCAGAAGACTATACCATTGTCTGTGTCCGTCAAGGAATGAGAAGCTACTTTGGCAGCTCATCACTCAGTGGCTTATCACTGAGTCAAAGGTTGTACATTAAGGCCTCACTCCAGACACTTGAACATAGTTAAGGTTGACAATCGAGTGAGGTGCTGGGGCAGTGCTTCATTGTTAGCTGTGTCAGTGACATATTCAACGAAGGTCCTGCCTACTATCTTAGATGAATGTCAGAGGCTTCCCGTCACTGTGAGAAAAGTGTAAAAGGGTTTTCCATGACACGCCAACTGTTTGTGAGTTTAACCTGAGGGTCACTATGCCTCAGACAAGAAGTGAGATCCAGAAGACAGTAAAGCTTTTATAGTGACCTCAGCCAGGACTGGAATTGAACCTACATTGCTAACATCACTCTGCAGTTCAGTTCTAGCAGTGAACTGGTTAACTGACCTCCACCGCAGGGGAGCATGTTGGCTCAGTGGTTAGCACTGCTACCTCACAGTGCCAAAGACCCAGGTTCAATTCCAGCCTCGGGCTACTATCTGTGTGAAGTTTGCACCGTCTGCCTGGAGCTCTGGTTTCCTCCCACAATCCAAAGACATGCAGGTTATGTGGATTGGCCATGCTAAATTGCCTGTGGTGTGCAGGCTGGGTGGGCTAGCCTTGGGAAATGTGGCATCACAGGGAGAGGTTGGGGAGTTGGATCTGGGTGTGATGCTGTTTGAAGGGTTGGTGTGGACTCATATTGCACTGCAAAAAGTTTGTGATTTAGTCTTTGACCAATATCAACAAACGTTTGCATCACATTGCTTGCTTGTTGGTGTTGTATTTCCTACATGGCAATATTCTTCAAAAGGACTTCATTGCCTCTGAAGAGCTTTGAGGCATCCTGATATTGTGGGAGGTGCCACACCAACACATGTCTTCCTTGGTTTAATTTCCAGCCAGTCAATGATTAACCCCTTGGCGGGTGGGTGAAATCAGCTGCCCCCACCAGTGTCAACCAGAGTGAAACCTTCTCATAATCTTTTGGTTGCTTCATTTGGGTAGATTGCTGGCTCAGTAGCTGATCGTGTGCAGAGACACAGCCTGTCCCTCATGGTAGAGTGCTTAGCAAGCCTGCTTCATGAGAAGGTACTCCCTGTAGTTGCTGACTCTAACTGTGGGTGATTAACTGGGGGTCACCATGAGTCACAGGGTGCCATCACATTGGACAATTTAATACCCACAATTATGAAAAACTTTGACTTCAACAGGAGCAGCCTTCCTATATCTTAGCACACTCTCCAGCTCACAGTATTTGACCCTCACTGTAGAGTAATTGCCAGAGACATAACACAGAGAGATTTATTTTGGCCACCATGAGATAACTTCACGACTTTTAATTGGGAGAAGGTTACAGGGACTTCAACATAATTCCAGATTCAGAGAGAGGATTCTTTTGACACTATGGGAAAGACAGTACAGTGGTCACTGCTCAACAGAGAGATTAAATCAGGAAAAAGCAACGACTTACGGTAAAACTGTTGTTAATGTTTTTAGTGCTGGTCTCAGCAACACTGGCATTAGACAGGTCAACCTCATCGAATATTAAGGACTGGAATGAGAGAAACAAAACAAATCACAATCAGAATACAGGTTGAACCAGGAGCAGGACTTCGGGTGCAGGTGAATAAGGCAGACTAAATCAGAATACAGACTAAATCAGAATACAGGCTAAATCAGAATACAGGCTAAATCAGGAGATGGGTGACAATCAGAATATGGGCTACAGCCTAAACAGGAATCATCAAATTAGCATGGGCTTGAGGTTAGGTGTGAGAGAATACTTAATATTATACTTTGGGTAATTAGATCAGAAATAGTGTGGGTCAGAGGACCAACACTGAGGGAGTGCCACACTGTCAGAGGACCAGCACTGAGAGAGTGCCGCACTGTCAGAGAACCAGCACTGAGGGAGTGCCGCACTGTCAGAGGACCAGCACTGAGGGAGTGCCGCACTGTCAGAGAACCAGCACTGAGGGAGTGCCGCACTGTCAGAGGACCAGCACTGAGGGAGTGCCACACTGTCAGAGGACCAACATTAAGGGAGTGCCACACTGTCAAAGGACCAACATTAAGGGAGTGCCACACTGTCAGAATGTCAGAACGCAGAGTGTAATCTGAATAAAGGCTAAATTAGAATACAGGCTACAACCAAACCAAAGCTACAATCAAAACACAAATTATAATCAGAATACAGCCTAAACAGGAATCAGCAAATGTGGATGGGCTTGAGGTTTGATGTGAAAAAGAGTACTTTATATTGTACTTTGGGTAATTGGGCAATGGGTAGTCTCTGAACTCAAAGATTATGGGTTCATGCCCCAATCCCAAGATTTAAACAAATAACCCAGACTGTCACGTCAGCGCTGAGGGAGTGCTGCACTGTCAGAGGGTCAGTGCTGGGGAATGCTGCACTGTCAGAGGGTCAGTGCTGAGGGAGTGCTGCACTGTCAGAGGGTCAGTGCTGACGGACTGCCACACTGTCAGAGCGTCAGTACTGAGGGAACACCGCACTGTTGGAGGGTCAGTGCTGAAAGAGTGCTGCACTGTCAGAGGGTCAGTACTGAGGGAGTGCCACATCATCAGAGGGTCAGCACTGAGGGAGTGCCACACTGTGAGAGGGTCAACACTGAGGGAACACCTCACTGTTGGAGTGTCACAGTGTTAAGAGAGTGCTGCATTGTCAGATGGTCAGTACTAAGGGAGTGCCACACTGTCAGTGGATCAGTGCTGAAAGAGTGCTGCACTCTCAGAGGGTCAGTGCTGAGGGAGTGCTGCAGTGTCAGTGGGTCAGTGCTGAGGGAGTGCTGCACTGTTAGAAGGTCTGTACTGAGACAGTGCTGCGCTGTCAGTGGGACAGTGCTGAGGGAGTGCTGCAGAGTCAGTGGGTCAGTGCTGCACTGTCAGAGGATCAGTACTGACAGAGTGCTACGCTGTCAGTGGGTCAGTGCGGAGGGAATGCTACACTATTAGAGGGTCAGTGCTGAGAGAATGCTGCACTGTCAGAGGGTCCGCACTGAGAGAGTGCAGCACTATCAGAGGGTTAGTGCTGAGAGAGTGCTGCACTATCAGAAGTACTGTCTTTCAAACAAGGCATAAATTCTTCCCTTCCAACTCTACATAAAACTTCTCTATTCAACAAGAGTACAGGAGAAAAATGAGGGAAGATGGAAGAAACAAAAGCTAGAGTTGGAACAGGGATGTAGGTTTTGGAGAGTGTACTCCTCGACATATCGATGTAACAGTTCTGGCTGATGGAGCTAATATCGGGACTGATTCCTGGCAGGAAACATAGGAGCTAGAAAAGCAGCCACAGAATATGTTGGAATCGGATAAGCTTCATGGAAGGTCATGGAAGTATGTCTCTTTGCCTTGCCCTGTGCTGGATACAGCGTGGTCTTCCTCAAGCAATCTAGCAGTGACGGCAGATCTTTCATTGTACTGCTTTGTGATTCTTAGTCATCAGACAAACATACCAGACAGCTTTCCCATCATTCCTGTTTTTGATGAAGGAATCAGAGAGAGTTCTTAGGGATAAAGGAATCAAAGGAATGGGGAGAAAGCAGGACTAGAATGCTGAGTTGGATGCTCAGCCTTGATCGTGCTGATGGGGGGGTCAGGCTTGTAAGGCCAAAGAGCCTATTCCTACCGCTACTTATGTCTCTGCAATAAACATACAAAACTTATAAAACAAATGAACCCACGGATCATCTTTAATGATATGACTTTCAATTTGTTGACAGAAGACACTTTTAATGCTGACAGTCTTATAAGATTGACAATTGTTGCATCCTATCACCCGAACTGTTTAAAACGAATAATTTCCTAAAAGAGGTCGTGGAAAATTAGATGCTTCTGCTCTGTTCCTGACTGACACGTCACCCAAACAGCCTGTGTTGCCTTCAGCTGTCTACCTGTGAAGAAGGCTTGGCAACCTTCTGCAAACGAATGTGTATGAGAGGGCTGTGAGCATAGATTATCTGTTGTAGACCCAGGTACATGACTGAGTCTGAAATAATTTTGCTGCAAGTATTTGCAAAGTTCATGTTCAGGTGCTGACACTTGGACCTACTGGAATTGCCATGTGTTGAATTGTTAGAATAGTCATGTCAAAAATTTGAGCACCAAGAATCAGGAATTGCATTGGAATTTCCTGGATTGGAATTGTCAGGAATGACACTGGATTTAATTTATCCAGATCGGAATTGTCAGGATTGCTACTGGATTGGAATTGTCTGGGTTGTAATTGTCAGGAATGGCATTGGTATGGAATTATCAGGATTTGAATTGTTCGGGTTGGAATTGTCAGGAGTGTTATATGATTGGAATTGTCTGGAGTTGAATTATCAAGAATGATATTATTAGGATTGCCATTATCCTTAATGACCCAAGCAACATTCCTGCTCAGTCACCACCAGATTACAGTATCCGCCCAACTGCTGATTATGTATTGCTGCTGAGTTATGTCTGTTAGCAAATTCATGATACCATTCAAGATGATTAATATTTGCAAGGTGATTTGAGATAATTATGTTGATAGAATGTAATGCTAATGCCCTCCATATTATGTTACAGTGAGGATTGGTTAGCAACAGTCCTAAGTGTTAGTGAGTCTGGGTGAGATTCCTTATCAACTCATTGGAAAATGATGAGCAACATGCCTTGCTTCAGTTGACAAGCGTGAACAGTGTCAGCCCTGATGGCTTTACCTTTGAATCCTTGGCCCAGTATAGAGTTCGTCCTCTGAGCTTAAAGTATCTTTTCTTCCACCTCTGGAATGAGCTGGTCTGCTTCAGTAACAAGCCTTCATTAATGCTTTTCTGTTAAAAGAAATTGGAATAAGGTTCATGAGTAATTTTAAAAGAAAAGCTGTGATATGATATGGACTACGATAGCATTTGCAGAGCGAGTCTTTACTCTGTTGGTTAAAAATGGATTAAATGAGTCCAATCCTTTGTAATGCCGTGAATGAAGGTGGGCAGAGAGTATGTTATTTGTTGCTTGTCATTCTGTTTGCATATAAACAATATATCTCAAAAATTAGTGAACAAATTTCTACAAAAGTTAATACATAGACAGGGTAAGAGCCAAAGATGAGTTGATTAGTTTCTGCTACAGGTGCAGATCCAAATTGGCATCTTGGACTTTTCAAATAGACCATTAACTTGGGGAAGGGGCGAGTTGTTTTGTTTATAAGAATGCTCAGTATTGTTGAATGGAAAGAAAAAGCAGTTCTGACATTTCAGCTGAGTAAACCTTCATCAGGGCGGTTTGTCTGAGATGTTGTGTGTGTCCCACTTTCTCCGCTTTCTCCTTTTAGCACCTTAATGATCAAAGACAGATCATCTATTGCTCCTTTCTTTGACAAAACTAGTCCTATTCCACAGGAACATGGTGTTATGTTCAATCCACATCACCCCTCCTCTTCCCCCCCACCCCCAACCTCACAGTTTTGTTTCATATCCATGGAAGTGCCATTTGCCAGCACCTAATAATATGAGACATCACCCTCACCCCAAATCACAAACAGGTACAGTTGGAGGCTTCAGAAAATTCCATGCAGCAAATCTCACATACTCTCAGCATATAGCAAGAAAGTTTTGAGATGTATTAAACTGAATGTGGTATGACATATCCACCACAATGTCCCCTTTCCATCCTCTCTCTGAAAATTGGAATGGTTCTGAATGTCTTGGATCTGTTCTTAGAGAATGGAAGGAGAGAAGGAAGGAAGACCAACTGTTGATGAGACTCTCCAACATCTTCTCCTTGTTCTGTTTGGTGAGACTTATGATACAGGATTCTGAATTCATCCTTTGAATGTCTCTCAATGTTGGTTTATCATCACTTTTCATCAGCACCTATCAACACTGTCAGACTCCTCATCCACAGTGGTGTTAAACACTTGCAGGGCATATATAGACCAATACAAAATAAAGCCCATTCACCCAATTACTATCCCATCAAACACTCCAGGGCAGGTACAGCATGGGGTTGAATACAGAAGTAAAGTTGCTTTTACACTTACCCCATCAAACACTACCAGTACAGGTACAGTGCAGGGATATATAAAGGGTAAATTTCCTTCCTGACTGTCCCAATTAAATACAGCCAGGGATCCATATCTAGCCCTGTGCTGTAGTTGTCCCAGGAGTGTATGATGGGACTCTCTAGAGGGAGTTTTACTTTCTATCTAACCTGTGCTTCACCAGTCATGGGATATGACAGTGTAGAGGGCATTTTACTGTATATCTGACCCCATGCTGTACCTAGCCTGGGAGCGTTTGATGTGACAATGTAGAGGTTGCTATACTGTATTTCTGTTAGATTCAAATCTCCCTCTAATCTTTGAAAATTGAAAGGAAAGTTCCATCGACGCCATCGCCATCCGACACCCCTGGGACACAGACAGTGCAGGGGTTAAATCCAGTATAAAACTTGCTGTACTCTTGTAAACTAAAAAGTACACAGAAAGTAAAGTTCTCTTGGCACCGTCCCAATCAAACAGTTCCAGGATAGGGAAAGTCCAGGCTTAAATCCAGAACAAAGCTTGCTCTACTCTTTTAAATGAGATGTAAACAGAAAGTCAAGTTCCCTCGACACCATCCCCATCAAAAACTCCTGGGACATGGTCAATACAGGTTAATTCCACATGAAAGCTCACTCTTCCCTTTTAAACTGAAAGTAGACCTCCCTTGACATTTTTCCACTATACACTTGCAGGACAGGCACAGCACAAGGTTAGAGACAGTGTAAAACTTCCTTTACACTGCCCCATGAAACACTCCCAGGACAGCTACTGCACTGTATTCAATACGGAATAATGCTCTCTGTATACTGTACCCATCAAACGCTTGCAGGGCAGGTTCAGAACAGGGTTAGATACAAAGGAAAGCTCTCTCTTTTCTTAAACTGAAAGCAAAGCTCTCTCAACTCTTAAACAAAAAAGTAGAGCTTGCCCTACTATTTTAAGCTAATTAAATCTCACTCTACTCTTTTATATTTTTTTTTAAAGTAAAGTTCACCCTGCTCTTTCTAATCTGAGAGGAAGTCTCCTTCCATATTGTCCGCATCAAACACATCCAGGAAAGGGATAGCTCATTTTTACATAACACTGTCAAACACTCTCAACACCCTCCTCTTCAAATACACCCAAAGCAGGAACAGCAAGGTGTGAGATCCAGAGTAATGCTTCTGGAGTGATTTTAACAAGGTCAGGGTGTTGAACCTCATAGAATATGGGTTTCCTAACTGGGGTTGTTAATCTAGTCCAATCAGGGAGCCTTGACTAAAAGGTAGTAACAAGGAGTGTCAGACATGCTGGTCACTCTGAGAGCTGGCTCTGAGGGAATTGGATCAGTGTCAAGGGCTCTTGGTGTGCAAATAAAGAGTGATATATATTCTAGCTCCTTGAAAACCGCATTCGGGTATTGGAACTGGATGAACTTCGGATCATTTGGGAGGCAGAGGGAGTAATACAGAATATTTGCAGGGAGGTAGTCCCAGCTCGGGTACAGGGAAAAGATAGATGGGTTACGGAAAGAGAACAGGCAGACAGTGCAGGGATCCCCTATGGCCATTCCCCTCAATAATAAGTATACCATTTTGGATACTGTTGGGTGGGGAACCTGCCAGGGGAAAGCCACAGTGGCCAGGTCTCTGACACTGTGGCTCAGAAGGGAAGTGGGGAGAATAGAAAAGTGCTACTGGTAGGAGACTGAATAGTTAGAGGAACAGACTGGAGATTCTGTGGTCACGAATGGGACTCCCAGAAGGTATGTTGCTTCCCAGGTGCCAGGATCCAGGATGTCTCTGATTGAGTCTACAAGATTCTGAGGGGGGCCGGTGAGCAGCCAGAAATCGTGGTGCACATTGGCACCAATGACATAGCCAGGAAAAGGGATGATCTGAAACATCATTTCAGGGAGTTAGGTTGGATGCTAAAAAGCAGGATGAGCAGAGCAGTAATCTCAGGATTACTACCGGTGCTACATGCTGGTGAGATGAGGACAGGGAGCAAGTGCAGCTAAACACGTGGCTACAGGGCTGGTAGAGGAGGGAGGGCTTCAGATATGTGGATCATTGGGGTACCTTCTAGGGAAGGTGGGACCTGTACATGAAGGATAGGTTGCATTTAAACAGGAGGGGCACCAATGTCCTAGGTGGAAGATTTGCGAGAGCACTTTGGGAGGTTTAAACCCATTTGGCATGGGGATGGGAACCAGAGCTACAGAGCTACAGGAGAGGGTAGTTTTTGAATGGGCAGAAATAGAATGCAGAGAGTCTGTAGAGAAGAATACACAGTTGATAGGGCAAAGGGATGGGTTAAAGTGTGTCTGTTTCAATGCAAGGAATGTCAGGAATAAGAGTGATGAACCTAGAGCATGGATCAGTATTGGACCTATGATATTGTGGCCATATTGGAGTCATGGATTTGATAGGAATGGTTTCTGAATGTTCCAGGGTTTGGATCTTTTAAAAAACACAGAGACGGGAGTAAAAGAGGAGGGGGAATAACATTGTTAATTAGAGAGTGGATCACAGCTGCAGAAAAAATTCCTCCCACAGTCCAAAGATGTGCGGGTCAGGTGAATTGGCCATGCTAAATTGCCCGTAGTGTTAGGTAAGGGGTAAATGTAGGGGTATGGGTGGGTTTCGCTTCGGCGGGTCGGTGTGGACTTGTTGGGCCGAAGGGCCTGTTTCCACACTCTAAGTCTAATCTAATCTAATCTAAAAGGAGGTTGCTGAGGAGGGTTTGGCTACTGAGTCAGTATGGGTGGAAGTCAGTAACAGGAAAGGAGCAGTCACTTTATTGGGTGTTTCAGAGAAATGGAAGAACAGATTGGACAGCAGATCTTAGAAAGGTGCGGATGTAACAGAGTTGTTGCTATGGGTGACTTCAACTTTCCCAATATTGATTGGAACCTCCTTCGTACAGATGGTCTGAATGGAGTCGATTTTGTCAGGTGTGTCGAGGAGGGACTCCTGACTCAATATGTAGATAAGCCGACTAGGCGGGAGGCCATGCTGGATTTGGTGCTCGGCAATGAGCCAGGCCAGGTGACAGATTTCTCAGTGGGAGAACATTTCAGTGACTGTGACCACAACTGCCTCACCTTTACCATAGCCATGGAGATGGATAGGAACAGACAGTATGGGAAGGTATTTAATTAGTTAAGGGAAATCATACTGCTATTAGACAGGATCTGTGGAGTATAAATTGGGAAAAGTTGTTTTTTGGGAAATGCAAAACTGAAATGTGGAGGATGTTTAAGGGAGACCTGTTGCGAGTGTTGGATAACTTTGTCCATTAGAGACAGGCAAGGAATGGTAAGGTGAAAGAGCCTTGGGTGACAAGAGCAGGGGAACTTCTCATCAAGAAGGAAGCTTACTTGAGGTTGAGGAAGCAAGGCTCTGGCACAGCTTTATAGGATTACAGGGTAGCTACGAAAGAACTCAAAAATGGACTGAGGAGAGCTAGGAGGGGGCATGAGAAAGCCTTGGTGGGAAGGATTGGGGAAAAGCCAAAGGCATTCTACACTTACGTGAGGAATAAGAGAATGATCAGAGGGTAGGGCCGATCAGGGGTAGTGGAGGGAACTTTTGCCTGGAGTCTGAAGAGGTAGGGAGGCCTTAAAATGAGTTTTTTGCTTCAGTATTCACGGGAGAGAGGGACCTTGTTGATAGTGAGAACTCCATGAACCAGGTTAATAGGCTTGAACAGATTGATATTAAAGAAGTGGATGTACTGGAAATCCTGGGAAGTATAAAGATAGATAAATGCCCAGGGCCAGACCAGATATATCCAAGTTTACTCCGGGAAGCGAGCAATGAGATCGCTGCACCTCTGGCAATGATATTTACATCCTCATTCTCCACGGGAGTAGTCCGGATGATTGGAGGGAGGCGAATGTTGTTCCTCTGTTCAAGAAAGGGAATAAGGAAATCCCTGGGAATTACAGACCAGTCAGTCTTAGGTCTGTGGTAAGCAAGGTTGTGGAAAGTATTCTGAGAGGTAGGATTGAAGACTGTTTGGAAATACAAAGTTTGATTAAAGATAGTCAGTATGGCTTTGTGAGAGGCAAGTCATGCCTCACAAGCCTTATTGAGTTCTTTGAGGATGTGACTAGACAAGTTGATGAAGGTTGAGTGATGGATGTGGTGTATATGGATTTCAGTAAAGATTGCCCATGGTAGGCTCATTCAGAAAGTTAGGTGGTATGGGATACAGGGAAATATGACTGTCCGGATACAAAATTGGCTGGCTGAAGGATGACAGCGAGTGGTAACAGATGGAAAGTACTCCGCCTGGTGGTCAGTGATGGATGATGTTCCTCACGTATCTGTTTTTGGGCCTCTGCTCTTTGTAGTTTTTATAAATGACTTGGATGAAGAAATGGAGAGGTGGGTTAGTAAGTTTGCCAGTGACACAAAGGTTGGTGGTGTTGTAGATCGTGTCGAGGGCTGTTGCAGGCTACAACAAGACATTGACAGGATGCAGAGGTGGGCTGAGAAGTAGCAGATGGAGTTCAACCTGGATAACTGCGAAGTGATTAATTTTGGAAGGTCACATCTGTATGGTGAATACAGGGTTAAAGACAGAATTCATGGCAATGTAAAGGAACAGTGGGATCTTGGAGTCCATGTACACAGATACCTCAAATTTGCCAGCCATGGTGATAGGGTTGTTAAGAAGGAGTGTAGTGTTTTGACTTTCATTAAACAGGAGATTGAGTTTAAGAGCCACAAGATTTGCTGCAGCTCTATAAAATCCTGGTTAGACTATATTCGGATGACTGTGTCCAGTTCTGGTCACCTCATTATAGGAAGGATGTAGATGGTTTAGAAAGGGTGGAAGAAGGAGATTTACCAGGATGCTGCCTGGAATGGAGGGCTTGTCTTATGAAGAGAGATTGAGTGAGCTGGAGCTTTTCACACTGGAGAGAAGAAGGAAGAGAGGTGACTTGATAGAGGTGTACAAGGGAATGAGAGGCATAGAGAAGATGGACAGAGACATTTCCCGAGGGCACACAATGGCTGCCATGAGGGGTCATAATGTTAAGGTGATTGAAGGAAGGTTTAGGGGAAATGTCAGAGTTAGGTTCTTTATGGTGGGTGTGTGGAATGCCGTCCCAGCAGTGGTAAGAGAGTCAGAGACATTAGGGACATTTAAGTGACTGCTGGACAAGCACATGGATGGCCGTAAACAGAGGGATGTGTAGGTTAGATTGATCTTAGATTAAGATAAATACTCGACGCAACATCATGGGCTGAAGAGCCTGTACTGTGCTGTACTGTTTTATGTTCTATGATACCAGCCTCTGTGAAGTTATTTCAGTGGTGATGAGAGTGGGAATAATTATGTAACTATGAAAAAGCACCTAATAGCTGAAGTCCAACTGGACTTCAAACCGGCACTATAACTGGTTTTGTCCTTAGAAAATGCAGCAACTGGGGCATTTGAGTTACAGGGTATGCCGATGGACGTGCACATCACTGAGCCTGGGAACACTACTTGAATGAAGGCAATCACAGAGCCTCACTTAGGACCTATCCTGAGCAGACAGACTCCAGGTCAGCCAACAGCAAAACCCCAAAACAAAGCCAAGCCTTGACCAAGTGGTTAAAGTTTTCTTTAGGATCTAGGTTAGCAAGCCATTGCGGTTGCTACCAATATGTGGATTTGAGACAGCAAAGGAGTCCCACTAAACCCAAATGGAGTAAGAGAACTCATAGGCTGGCATCCAGGAGAATGCACACCCTGGAATGTCCACCTGTTTGGAACAGTTTAATTGCTTAGCAACATCCAAATCTGAACCAATCAAAATAAACATCTGGTTAAATGGTTACCCAGTTCTAATGGTGGTCAGAACTGGAGCAGGCGTTTACCTATACCGGGAAACCATTACAGATTAAAGGGATGCCTGCAGTTCCAGTCTCTTCTGAGAAGCAGCTGTTTCAGTTACCACTGATTGTAGTAAAATGCTTAACATCCAAGCTTTGATGGGATGGCCTTAGGCGAGAAAGGTTGACCTTGATCGCCTCAACATTTTTCAATTAGCAAATGGCTGCCTGGGTGATGTCCTAATTAAATACCCAAAAGGTTTTCAGGAAGGTCTGGGGACTATCAAAGGAGCCAAGGCCACCTGATATGTTAACCAGCAAGTAATTCTCTGATTCTGCTAGGCCTGCCCAGTGCCAATTGCCTCACGGACTAAAGGAGAGCAGAAATCAGGAGGCTGGAAAACGAGGGAATCATCAAACCAATACAGTTTGTGGAATGGACAACCCCCAGTCAATACTGATTGTGAGGCCTGAAGGGTATGTTCACCTTGGTGGGTTTTTCAAACAAACGGTTAACTGATTCTCACAGCCGGATAAATACCCAGTCCCTCACATAGAGGAATTATATAAAAACCTGGCAGGGAGGCTGTCCTTGAAGCTGGACATGAGCCATATGTATTTGCAATTGTGGTTAGATGAGGATTCCCAGAAGTACGCTGCAATAAATACCCTAAGGGTTTTTAACAATACACAAGACTGTGATGGGATATTATCAGCCCATGCAAAGTTTGAGTGGTCAATAGGGTACATTTTACAAGATCTTTCTCAGGTTGCCATTTATCTAAATGACAGGCCAATAACAGACAAGACCAATGAAGAGCATTTACGAAGCTTGGATGTGGTCCTTAAACATGTCTGCCAGGTGGGCGTATGCCTTAGAAGGGAAAAATGTGTGTGTTCCAGGCACCCCAAGTGACCTCCTTGGGTTACAGAGTGAACAAGACTGGGTGACACTCATTGGAAGATAAAGTGAGGGTGATCAAAGGTGCCCGACTCCCACACCTGTATTGGAGCTTTGGTCTTTCCTTGGGCTGGTGAATTATTACAGAACGTTCATACATAACCTAGCCTCCATCCTGGTAGTTTTGCATCAACTCTTAGAAAAGGGTCAGCCTTAGAAATAGTTACGTCACCACACTGTAGCTTTCACAGAAGTGAAGAAACAGATATTATCCTCTTAGGTGTTAACACACTACATCCCAAACAAGATCTGGTATTGAGATGCTATGCCTCTCTGTAAAGGATCATTAGTGGCCCAATAGAGAGGAACATCCAACAGCATAAGCAGCCAGGACATTGGCAAATGCAGAATGCAAATATGTCCTGCTAGAGAAGAAAGGTTAGGCGGTCATATTTGGAGTCAGGAAGTTCCACCAATATCTTTATAGACATAAATTTGTGAAAGTAACAGACCACAAACCCTTGCTAGATCTACTTAAATAGGACAAGATAGTGCCACCATAGCTTCAGGTGGAATTCAGCAACGGACTCTAATACTGAGTGTGTATAATTACATGTTGGAACACTGACCAGGAGACCAAGTAGCAAATGCAGATGCATTGAGCCGCCTCCCCCTGGTAGATACATCACCGGTGGTGGAGCCACTGGAAGAGTTCATATTGGCTATAACTCGTCTGGACACACTTCCAGTCACAGCTGACAATATTAGACTTCGGACAGAGAAAGTTCCAGACCTGGCAAAACTGAAACAGGTGGTGATACAGGAATCCAAAGGGCCATCACAATCAGAGTTGAAATCTTTACAGACCTGGAGAGACCAGATCACAGAAAGGAATGGGATGCTATTTCTGGGGAGCAAGAGTGATTGTCCTCAGCAAAGTCCGCTGCCAGATACTTGCTAAACTCAATCAGGGTCAACCAGAGGTTTCTAAACTGAAAATGTTGGCCCACTGCTGAATTCTACCTGAAGCTATGTTGGCTAGCCAGGATTGGATGCTGACATAGCCATATTGGTGAGGCACTGCCCAGAGTGCCAAAAAGGACAAAAGTTTACCACCAGCAGCTCCCATACATTCATGGGTAAACCCTGGACTCGATTACACATTAACTATGCAGGTCCTTTCATAGAACGAATGTTCTTAGTCATTGTGAACGCCCACTCAAAGTGATTGGACATGCATAGAGTTCATTCATCAGGGGACGTTGATAGAAAAACTGAGTGCATCTTTGGCAATGCACAGACTCAGGGAATTGTTGGTCATAGATAATGGGCCATTGTTTACCAGCAGGAATTTCAGTACTTTAAAGTCAAATGGCATTTGACATATAGAGACAGCTCCATGCCATCCATCATCCAATGGTCTGGCAGAAAGACCAGTCCAAACTTTGAAGGCAGGCTTAAACAAATAGCCCACAACCTCACTAGATACCAAACTGTCCCGGTTCCTGTTTGATTATTCGGGCCATCTCTCATGTAGCTAGAGGGATAGTTCCAGCAGAGTTGCCAATGGGAAGATGACGCCACACCTGATTAAACTGATCTCCCCAGTTCTGAGAGAGGAGAGTGCCAGTGCCCAAAACAAGACTTCATTAAGTAAGAGAGACAGTTTGGCAAAGTTTAGTGTAGGAACTAGAGGAATGGCCCTGCATGGGTAACAGATATGGCCAACACAAGGTCAGGTCTAGTGATGTATAAAGAGTTGAAAATGTGTTGCTGGAAAAGCACAGCAGGTCAGGCAGCATCCAAGGAACAGGAGATTCGACGAAGAAGGGCTTACGCCCGAAACGTCGAATCTCATGTTCCTTGGATGCTGCCTGACCTGCTGCGCTTTTCCAGCAACACATTTTCAGCTCTGATCTGCAGCATCTGCAGACCTCACTTTCTCCTAGTGATGTATAAAGGTCAGGTAGATGTGGCAGTTCTGAACAAGCATGTGAACCACATGAAAACTACAAACTCACAAATAGTGCAGGAACAAAATATGCCCAGCTCCTTGACACCCTTTCCAACTGTTCCGGCACCTGTGGGCTCTCCCTCTTTGTCAAGCATGGAAGTAACCTCAGAATCTGAGAAGGATACGGCAGGTGTCACTGCCTCAATTCCTTAGCCGCCTGAATAGGAGAATGAAGTTCTTTTGAGAGGTTGGCCATATCAGAAACAGAGTTGGAGGAACCAAACCCGATACCTGGAAGAGCTAAACAAAAGGAACTAGCCAATGTCCTCAGACTTGGAGGGGGAGGGTTGTAGTGATTGTGACAAGGTCATCCAGGTGAACCTCATAGAATAGGAGTTCTCTGATTGGGGTTTTAACCTCATTCAGCCATAGCCCTGGCTAACAGATAACAACAGGAGTGTCAGAGATTCAGTTCACTCTGAGAGCTGGCTCTGAGGGAGCTGGATCAATGTCAAGGACTCTCCACCTGTAAATAAAGGGTGACTTGGTGATGGGATACCGGCTTCTGTGGAGTTTTTCAACTCCCTCCACAAGTAAAGCTTCCTCGACACTGTCCCCATCAAGCACCCCCTAGGTACAGAACAGGATTAGATATGGAGTGAAACATGGAGGTTTTAATGTGAAACTTCTAGTCTGTACCATTAAGTTGTTTTAGTGTGAGTGTATTATGGACTTTAACACCCTTAGGTCCATTATGTCTCTCCTCTTTTTCGCATAGTTTCTCAACATTGGATTCTCCATGTGGCATTACCAATTGGATATCACTTGGACTAATTTTGTGGGGAAGACTTTCAATCATTTAAGTTGGAAACATTTCCAACCGCAGTTTACCTTGAACTGCTCCAGGCAACTCATCGATTAGTCTTACATTTTACCAGCCCAAGTGAGTTTGAAGCCAAGATCCAAACAGCACCACCCAAACTGCTTTCATGTCCCTCTTCTTCATATGTAAACAAATTAAAGGTAGACTCTACTTAAAGAAGCAGCATGCTATAATTTTGGCCTAGGATTTTCAAAAGGAAACTGCGGGGGTGCAAACCATTTCTATTTTACAGGAACAGAATCTATTTTTTGCAGCGGGTAAGTTATAATTTTAAAGCATAAAAATAGGCCAATGTGACGCTACACAAAAGGAATGATGGGATTGGCAAAGCAAAATGGCTGCCTGTGGCAGGTCAGTTGATGAACCAGATTTTCTTTACTCTTTTCCTGAAGCTGCTACCTCAGGTACAGGACAGAGCTTTCAACATGTGGCAAAATCTGACTTTGGGTATCCACATTTATCAAAATAACAGTGATCAAGTCTAAAAGTAGCTCTCCCCATAATGTCTGCTGTTATATCATCAACCACCGATTGGATTTTCTTTTAGCAAGACAATGTCGAACAGAGGGTCTCTATAAGCTTAAGCACATGTACCAACACATTCAAGAACAGCTTCCTCTCTGCCGTTATTAGACTTCTGAATGGACCTCTCAAATTTTAAATTTAATTATAATCTCGCTTTTTGTGCACCCTCTCTGCAGCCGTAACTTCGTATGCTTCGCTCTGTTCTGTTACCCTAATACACTTTGTGTGGTATGATCTGTCTGTACTACAGGCAAAACAAAAGTTTTCACTGTACCTAGCTACATGTGATAATAATAAATCAAACAGAAAAAAACGTACATGCAGGTGCTTAATATTAGAAAGACTACCAATAGGCCATGCAGGGTAACATTTCATGAGGAGAGGGAAAGTCTTGGCATAGAGGTTGCCCCAGCAATACTGAAAAAAAGGCAAAATATTTCCAACGAGTGAGTGGCTTGGAGGGGAGATTGTGGGGGGAGGGGCTGTTCCCATGTATCGCTGCCTTTGTCCTTCTAGATAGAAGTGGTCATGGGTTTGGAAGGTACTGTCAGAGGAGTCTTGGTGAACACAATGCTTCTTGCCCATGATGCTGCCGCTGTGTGAGGGTGGTGGCGAGAGTGAATGTGGGTGGTGAGTGAGTGCTAAGCAAGCTGAAGAGGGCTGGTCCATGAATCGGAAATGGGCCTCTGTGTAGCTCAGGGTGGCAAATACTCAGAGGTTCAGTTCAAGTCATTAAACCTGAGACTGAAATGTTGGTCAAATGTAAGATTTTTCGATGTACCTTTGGGAGCACGAGGTTTTCAGTGCCCATCTGGCTTCAATCACTGACAGGAAGCTACAGCTAAGGCAAATGGTCAGATTGGTGGGTGCCCTGAAATCTTCCTCCGGACCAGCCCTCTGTCCCATCCCACAATGAGTTCCCCTCATCATCCAGACAAAATAAATGTGACTGAATGTGTACACATGGTGCAGCTACTGTTACTGAGCCAGTGTAAATAAAGACTTCATATCTCCTATCAGTCTGTCAGAGGCTGCTGAGGATAGGCTAAGTGCTGGGATTGAGCTGTCGGGATATTTTAATTGCGCTTGTTTACGTTGGTATAGTATAAATATACAGCAGACTGGATTGTTACCTGACCATAATGAACTCCTCTGTAAACACAGATGTGAAGCGTCTGCTGTAAAAATAGCAGCTGTGTCTAAAAATAGATGTGAGATCCAGGCTAGTGTTTACTTCAGAACCAGCCCTCACTCTGACATACAATGTCAGGCTGTAGCCTTTCTTCCTGCACACACTCCCTCTGATCAACAGCCCAACCTGCAGCCCTCCTGCACATCTTCCACTTTCAATCTATTTTTAAACCCTGCAATCATTCAGCTGCCTTACCATTTACACAATGCATTCTCCAGTGATGATCACAGCAAGTGGGAATCTACTCACTTTAATCTTAAACACGGTGCTCAGGGCAAGGGCAGGCCTAGTCAAGACAAACTTTGCATTTGATTGGCGTCTCCTGCAGCCTCTGGATGCGCCCCCTCCCCCCTCCAAGAAAGTGCTCTTGACGCTGTCTGAATGTAAAACGTGCAACTGCTGCGCACACCAAGATCCCACCGAGATTCATGACCAAATCATCTGTTTTCAGTTGCGACAGTTGAGGGATAAATATTAACCAAGGTATGGGGCAAAACACCCCTTCTTCTTCCTTCTTCAAAGTAGCATCTTGAGCATCTTCCACCACAGCCGTAGGGCATCTGAGAAATCATATTTCGGACAGTGCCTCAGTATTGTTCTGGATTGACAGCAGGAATTTTGCACGAAAAACTCTGGCCTGGGACTTTAACCCAGAAGCTTTTGACCCTGGAAGTGACAGGACTTCCCACTGAACCACAGAAAGATTGCAACTTTGACACAGAGATGTCAGGAATAAGGGGTGAGAAGTCCCCTTAAACAACAGTGTGGAATCAGTGAAGTCCTTTAGCTCCAAACTCCCTAATGAATGCAACTGTCCTTTGATGTAAGCTAGGCCCCACCCTCTGTCTGAGGTTGGGAAAAGACCCTCTCAGTCAATATTTAGAGAGTTGTGTTTGCTTAATCCAAAAGCTGTTGTGACAATGACTCCCTTCTAAGACCCCAGCTCTTTGAATCAGTGTGTTGGAAAAGGAAACTACTTACAGCGTTGTAGCTCAGAGCAGAGCGTTGCAGAGCCATGGAATGGGGCAAACACGGATGGATCCCTGTCAGTTCACACACCTTCCACACCAGTCCACACAGGGGAGAGGCTGTGGTGCCATTCCTGGGGAGCACGATGGGTCCCACAAAGTGAAAACAATCCGTTAGCTGGAGTTGGAGGGGTGGGGGAATGTCTCTGTCCCAAGAAATCCCCCCTTGAGCTTCACGAAGCCCACCCACCCCACCCCTCGCCCTCCAAAGGCACCAATCCCACTCTCACTCTCAGCCGTGGAGAAGTAACAGCCAGGTGCAGTCAAACCAGCAGCAAACCCATCACTGGAGACATACACTTAAAACCTTCAGACGTCACCAGAGCTCAATCAGTAAGGAATGGAAATATTTGTGGTTAATCCATTCACTTCTCAGTGTGCAACAGAATGCAGAGCACCCCTAACCAAACTGCTTTCACCACACCCAATGCTTAAATTAGTAGATGGCTTGTGATAGTTTCCAAATCAGTCAGTCGTGGTACCGTTAGTACTGCAGCTTCTAAGAATGTGCGCTCATCCCTTCTCCCCACATATAATCCAGGCTGACACTCTCAGTGCTGTCCTGAGGGAATGCTGCTGTATTCCAGTTGAGATTTTAAACTGAGGTAACATGAGTACTCTCTGTTGGACTCTTGGCTGGCACTGACTACGGAATCCTCCATCCTCGCCCATTATATTTCCAAATTCCGGAAAGGTGGCAAGTGGAGTAGGGTTCCTTGGGCGTGGGCTTGCCCACCTCTCCATCCACTTCCTTCCTTTGGGTTTCTCTCTCCTCTCGTTCATTCTTTCTCTTCCATTTTTTATGTACCTCTTAGAGAATAGCAATAGGATTGGCGGCAAGGGTCCCCAATAGGACAGACTCAAGCAGGCTCCAGCAGCATGGACTCGAATGAGCCCAGCAGCACGGAGCCAAGTGAACACAGCAGCAGGGAGCCAGGTAAACCCAGCAGCACACATCTAAGGAAACCCAGCAGCACAGAGCCAAGTAAACCCAGCAGCACAGAGCCAGGTAAACCCAGCAGCACAGAGCCAGGTATATCCAGCAGCACAGAGCCAAGTAAACCCAGCAGCACAGAGCCAAGTAAACCCAGCAGCACAGAGCCAAGTAAACCCAGCAGCACAGAGCCAGGTAAACCCAGCAGCACAGAGCCAGGTATATCCAGCAGCACAGAGCCAAGTAAACTCAGCAGCACAGAGCCAAGAAAACCCAGCAGCACATAGCCAGGTAAACCCAGCAGCACAGAGCCAAGTAAACCCAGCAGCAGGGACCCAGGTAAACCCAGCAGCACAGAGCCAAGTAAACCCAGCAGCACAGAGCCAAGTAAACCCAGCAGCAGGGACCCAGGTAAACCCAGCAGCACAAAGCCAAGTAAACCCAGCAGCACAGAGCCAAGTAAACCCAGCAGCAGGGACCCAGGTAAACCCAGCAGCACAGAGCCAAGAAAACCCAGCAGCACAGAGCCAGGTTAACACAGCAGCACAGAGCCAAGAAAACCCAGCAGCACAGACTCACGTGAGCCCAGCAGCACAGACTGGAGTGGATCCTGTAGCACAGGCTAGGGTAGACTCAGTACCATAGACTAGATTGGACTCAGTAACATACACTGGAGTGGATTCAGTAGCATAGACTGGACGAGACCAAGCAACACAGACTAGAGTAGACACAGTCGCACAGACTACATTCGACCCCGTAGCACAGACTGGAGTGGGCCCAGTAGCACAGACGAGAGTGCACCCAGTAGCACAGACTAGAGTGGGCCCAGTAGCACAGACTAGAGTAGGCCCAGTAGCACAGACTAGAGTGGGCCCAGTAGCACAGACTAGAGTGGGCCCAGTAGCACAGACTGGAGTGGGCCCAGTAGCACAGACTGGAATGGACGCAGTAGCACGGACTGGAATGGGCTCAGTAGCACAGACAGGAGTGGGCCCAGTAGCACAGACTAGAGTGGGCCCAATAGCACAGACTAGAGTGGGCCCAGTAGCACAGACTAGAGTGGGCCCAGTAGCACAGATTGGAGTGGGCGCAGTAGCACAGACTGGAGTGGGCACAGTAGCACAGATTGGAGTGGACCCAGTTTCACAGACTGGAGTGGACCCAGTAGCACAGACTGGAGTGGACGCAGTTTCACAGACTGGAGTGGACCCAGTTTCACAGACTGGAGTGAGCGCAGTAGCACAGACTGGAGTGGACCCAGTAGCACAGACTGGAGTGAGCTCAGTAGCACAGACTGGAGTCGGTCTAGTAGCACAGATTGGAGTCGGTCCAGTAGCACAGACGAGAGAGGACCCAGTAGCACAGACTGGAGTGAACCCAGTAGCACAGACTGGAGTGGACCCAGTAGCACAGACTGGAGTGGGCCCAGTAGCACAGACTGGAGTGGACCCAGTAGCACAGACTGGAGTGGACCCAGTAGCACAGACAGAAATGGGCCCAGTAGCACAAACTGGAGTGGACCCAGCAGCAAAGACTGGAGTGGATCCAGTAGCACAGACTGGAGTGGGCCCAGTAGCATAGTCTGGATTGGGCCAAATAGCACAGACTGGAATGGGCCCAGTAGCACAGACTGGAGTGGGCCCAGTTTCACAGACTGGAGTGGGCTCAGTAGCACAGACTGGAGTGGGCTCAGTTTCACAGACTGGAGTGGGCTCAGTAGCACAGACTGGAGTGGGCTCAGTAGCACAGACTGGAGTGGGCCCAGTAGCACAGACTGGAGTGGGCCCAGTAGCACATACTGGAGTGGACCCAGTAGCATAGACTGGAGTTGGCCCAGTAGCACAGAATGGAGTGGGCCCAGTAGCACAGACTGTGGTGGACCTAGGAGCACAAACTGGTGTGGGCCCAGAGCATGTACTCGACTAAGACCAGCAGCATGGGCTGGAGTCGGCCCAGCAGGTTGGACTAGTGGCATCAGTGGCAACTTGGGTTTTCAGCAGGCTCGGCATTGGTGAGGCGGTTCTCACACTGATCCCTGTCTGCTGCGGATGCGTGTTTGGCCCCATTAGAAAACCTTGCGGCATCAGCAGCAGCTGCATCGGTGAGGTAGGCCCGAAGCAGACTCACGGCAACAGTGCAGTTTAGTTTGGACCAGTTCAGTAGCCAGTGGCGCCTGCATTGGCGGGGTCCAATGTGGACTCAATGGCGAGGGCGTTGATGGAGGCAAAATGGCACCGAAGCGTGGCATCCTTTGTTCTAGCAGCAGCACAGTGAGGGGGACGAGCGCCTGGCCACCAGTTGTATGGCCCATGACAGAGAACTTAACAAGAAGGACTCTTAAATGTCTTGTTGCAAAAGCGCAGCAGGTCAGGCAGCATCCAAGGAGCAGGAGAATCAACATTTCGGGCATAAGCCCTTCTTCAGGCTTATGCCCAAAACGTTGATTCTCCTGCTCCTTGGATGCTGCCTGACCTGCTGCGCTTTTCCAGCAAAACATTTATCAGCTCTGATCTCCAGCATCTGCAGTCCTCACTTTCTCCATGAAGGACTCTTATGGTCACTTTCTTTTCTGTCTTTATATTACATTTCTCTGTGTTTTAAAATGGAGAATGTTGACGCTTACACAACACTTTTCATTATTTTGTGACAAGATTCACGTAACAATTAGTAAATCAAATAAATGAAATAAGTAATATCCATCTCTCAACCAACATTACGCAAAAGAAATTAGTTCACTTTGAGTGACCTTGCTCCCCTCAAATTGCCAACTGCATTACAAAACTGTTTCCAAAGTTCTTTGGGATGTCCTCAATTTGTGAATGGTGATCACAAGTTGAACTTGAGGTCTAGAGTATAGGACATGTACATGATATTAAAGAGTTAATTCATGGGGAGATCAATAAGCAGTGATTCAGTTCCAGTATGTTTGGGTTTTAAGAAATGTCCAGACTGAGAGAATCGAGTTGTAAGTTCACAATCCCTTAAAGAAAATTTTGGCGATGGTACACAGAGTTTAATTTACTCATAGTGTAACTGGAGAGACAGAACAATATACAGGATGGGGCATGTGAAGCTGGAGAGTCCAGTTCAGAATATCAGTGACTAAAGTAGCTGGAATGTTTCTCATTCATTCTTATGACACATATGTAAAGCGTCTAAAGAAATACATGCAAATAAAGCAAAGCAAAAAAAGGAAGCCTATCCCAGAACTGCACTGCTAATATCAATAAAGTACCACAATATTCAAACTGTGAAGTGACATTGTTTTCATAAAACATAAAAGTCATTGAAGTAAACAAATGCATATGGATTCCAATAAGAGCAGAGATTAGGAGATCAAAGAGGAAATGAAAGCCTGCATTCTGAGATATTTATAGCGCCTGCTCATTACTGGCTTCAGTTCAAACAAAGATTCTATATTTAGAGATGTGACCCAGTTAAAGTAACACAGAGTTTGTCTTACTTAAAATCTTGGACAGAGTAAAGCTCGCTCTACACTGTCCCATCAAACACTCTCAGGACAGGTACAGTATGGGGTTAGACACAGAGTAAAATTCCTTCTACATTCTCCTCATCAATCACTCCCAGAGCAAGTCCAACAAAAGGTTCCTGACAGAGTAAAAGTTCGTCTACACTGAACATCAAACACACCCAGACAGGGAAAGCACGTGGTTAGATACCGAGAAATGATCCCTCTATTATTTTAAATTGTAAGTAAAGCTTCCTTGAATCTTTTAACCTGAAAGGAAAACTGCCTTCAATTGTTTCAACTGTAAGTAAAGTTCACACTGTACCTATCAAACTTCCGACACAGGTACAACACAAGGTTAGAAACAGAGTAAAGCTGCCTCTACACTGTTCCCGGAAAAAGTGAGGACTGCAGATGCTGGAGATCAGAGCTGAAAATATGTTGCTGGAAAAGCGCAGAAGAGAGAAGGGCTCATGCCCGAAACGTCGATTCTCCTGCTCCTTGGATGCTGCCTGACCTGCTGCGCTTTTCCAGCAACACATTTTCAGCTCTACGTTGTTCCCACCAAACAATTCTAGGACAGGGGCATCACAGGATTTGATACAGACTAGAGCTCCCTTCACTCTTTTAGGCTGAAATTCAAGCTCTTTCAACACTTTCCCAAACACTTCCGAGAATGGTGTAGCATGGGGATAGGTACAATGTAAAACCTTCTCTGTTTTTTTTTCAAACTGGAACTAAACTCAAAGTAAACCTCTCTCAACACTGTCCCCATCAAACACTCCCAGGAAAAGGAACAACACTGGCTTAGATACAAAGTAAAGCTTCCTCCACACTGTCCCCATCAAACACTCAGGACAGGTACAGCATGGAGTATGATACAGAGTAAAACTTCTACACTGTTCCCATTGAATACTCCAACAACAGGTAGAACACGGAGTTTGATATGGACCAACACCCTTTTCATACTGATTTACGTTATAAGATCAGTTTAGGATTGAATATGATAATATACCTCTGGCAATGAGGAAATAGATTTTTACTGTTTACCAAAGCTTTTGTGTTGTAATTGCACAGGGAGTGTGGCTGAATGAACGTCAAATGTAAGTTGTTGAAATCAATTTTTAAAATCCCACGATTTCACAGTCAAAAATGACTTGCTAAAATATGTTTTGAGTAGCTCTCAATCAGAAAGTTTGTAGAGAAATCACTCCTATTTTTAACTTATACATTTCTGATTTGAGATTCACTTCACTACCATGTGGTTACATGTCGAGCAGCAGAAAAAGCTATGAGTCTGGTTTAGAGCTACAATCAAGCATGCTGGGAATTTTGGTGAAGGTAGCTAAAATCTGACCTCAGTTAACTGCAGCCAGGTCATGTTGTGACCTTGTAAGCTGTGACCTTTGTTGACCAAATAAGGGTAACCTGCTCGACATACTGCCACCACTATTACCTTATATGGAGTATGGTATGTGACTGTTTAAGACTAGACATAAACATTCGGGAGCTGTTTCCCAGTAAACTCCATTGGCTGGGACCAAACATTGTGATCAGGCTTTGGTCAATTCATTGGCTGAGTACCAGAGAAGCTTCTGGAACTATTGAATCCTCTTGGAGTGGAAACAGGCCATTCATCTCACACCAACCCTCCAAAAAGCATCCCACCCAGACACACCCCCTGCCCTATAGCCCTGCATTTTCCCATGGCTAATCCACCTAGCCTGCACAGTATGAGCAATATTGCATGGCCAATCCACCTAACCTACACATCTTTGGACTGTGAGAGGAAACCAGAACACCCAGAGGAAACTCACACAGACATAGGGAAAATGTGCAAACTCCACACAGTCACTCAAGGGTAGAATTGAACCCAGGTCCCTGGCACTATGAGGCAGCAGTATTAACCATTGAGCCACCATGCCACCCTTGGGCACATTTTGTGATAAAGGTTAGCAGAACTCAGATTTAACAGGAGGAGCCTTCAAGACCAATATTTGAGAAACATTTGCCCTGAAGTCATCTTCAGAGAAGACAAAGAACAAAGGCAAGATCTATGCTGAGAGCAAAGTTGGCCAGTTCACTCACATCAGGGCAGTATGTGTTTCAAGCCAAAGTTAAAGAGTTAGGGTTAAATGTGAATTAAGTTAAACCTAAGGTAAAGTGAAGTTAAATGAAGTGAGTTAAGTTGAAGTTAAAATAGATTAAGTAAGAATTAAATGTTACAATGAATGGATATTTTACATTTGGGTATTAGTTTCTGAAGGGTTAAATAAAGAAGGGTTTGTTTAAGTAACATCTGAGTTTACTCCTTGTCTTTTATCTGTCACAAATGTGAAGAATAACAGGGAAAAAGGTTGGGCTATTCCTTTCTGGCGGAATGGCGGGACTACCTTACGCTGAAGATTGGAGCGACTGGACTTGTACACCCTTGAGTTTAGAAGACTGAGAGGGGACCTGATTGAGACGTATAAGATTATTAAAGAATTGGACACTCTGGAGGCAGGAAACATGTTTCTGCTGATGGGTGAATGCCGAACCAGAGGACACAGCTTAAAAATGTGGGTAGACCATTTAGGACAGAGATGAGGAGAAACTTCTTCACCCAGAGAGTGGTGGCTGTGTGGAATGCTCTGCCCCAGAGGACAGTGGAGGCCCAGTCTCTGGATTCATTTAAGAATAAGTTGGATAGAGCTCTCAAAAATAGTGGAATCAGGGGTTATGGAAATAAGACAGGAACAGGATACTGATTAAGGATGATCAGCCATGATCATATTGAATGGTGGTGTAGACTCAAAGGGCAGAATGGCCTACTCCTGCATCTATTGTTCTATTGTCTATTTCAAGATCCAAGCTGCTAATATTCCAATTCTGCATCTCTTATTACTGACTTACTCTGTATATTAATACTCTATGTCACCTAATATTCCAATCCATGTCCGTTAATATTGTTTCTTCATACACTGTGCCTCTTAATAGTCCAACTGCACATCTGTTAATACTCCAGCTCTGTACTCTCACTGCTGCATTTCTGCTGTCCTCATAATGCAACACTGGATCTTATTCCAGAGACATGTTGTTACATGTTGTTACATAGATGGGAGAACCTTTGCCTCATTTGTTGCTGAACCCCCGAACTATACCTTTCTGTCGACTAGCAGAGTTAAAGTAATAATGTATGGGCATGGAACATGGAGCTGTTATTTGAATAAGGGTGAAGCATTTTTACTTTGTAGTTCATAGAATAAGAGTAAGTTCTAGCTGATAAGATAAAATTAAGACTAGTTTTTTTTAAAGTTAACAAAAGGATCTAAAGTTACACTTAGTAAAGTAATACTTAAGGTACGGTCGGGCAGTTTGACCAAGTCAAAAGCTTGCCTTGTGCTTTATGGAGAGTTGTGTATATTTCTCAGTAGATTCCAGAGGTCCTGCTCACTAACTATTTTCCGTTCTGGATGTTGATGAAGATGATGGATTCCCAGAGAAGTGCAGCAAGAGCCAAGCATGTGGCACCACATGTGGCCCAGCTAGAGGAGACAAGAGATAATAGTACTGATAGCGGTTTCTCTAAGTCAGGGAATTGGCTGGCATTGCTGCAGCCTCCAATGTGGCTCCAGGCTGGTATGCTGCCTCCAAGGTGCGAGAGTGAAGGATATCACCAAATAGATGCAGAATATTCTTGTAGGGGAAGGCAAACAGACAGGGATGTGATTGAAGTTGGTTTCAACAACGTAGATAGGAAGTGAGATGTTGTGCTGCAATTAGAATTTAGGAAGCAAAGTAGAAAATTACTGAGCATGACCTCAAAAGTAGTAATCTCCAGGTTACTCCCAGTGCCACATGTAAGTGAGTACAGAAATAGGAAGATAAAAACAGATGAATGAGTGTTTGGAAAGATACTGCAGGAGGAAGATTAGATTTCTGGGACACTGGCTTTGGGGAAGATGACACCTGTACAAGCTGGATAGGGTTGCTTCTGAACAGAGCTGGGAATAAGTTCCTTGTGAATGATTTCCTAGTGCTGACAGGGTGGGGTTAAACTTACTGAGCAGGGGTGTGGGAACAAGGAGAGGAGATGAGAGAGCATTACCAGAAATGCTGGGTAGGGCAGATAATACTAAAGTGGAAAAAAGGAAGTTAATGGGTGGAGTCAGATTAATGGAGACAGGAATGAAGACCAAATCACAGTTATATTGCATGTTTGTGAATGCACAGAGTTTCATTAATAAGACAGAGAGTTCCATGCATAGACTGCCATGTGATGATGTGATTGCGGCGATAATAGAGGCATGGCTCAAGGGAAAACAGGTCTGAGTTTTTTTTAGTACTCCTGGTGTTTGGAAAAGATAAGAAAGGAAAAAGGAGGTAGAGTTGTATTTTTGGTTAAGGAGGACGTTGCAATATTGGAGAAGGAATACGGTTTCCGAGTGTCCAAAGATAGAATCAATTCGGTTGGAGCTGAGGAATAAGAAGGGTGCAATTACATTGCTTGGTGTTGTCTATAGACACCAGCTAGTGGGAAGGATGGAGAGGAACAAATCATTAAGAAAATTATAGAGAGATGTAAACATCATGGGATAATTACAATGAGGGATGTTAATTAGCTATATATCGACTGGGATAGCAGTACTGCAGGAGGAGGTGTACCCACATTATGTTCAGGATAATTCAGTCCAGCAGCAAGTGTTGAAACCAATAAGAAAGAAGGCATTGCCAGAGTGAGGAATATTTAGTGAACAGTGAGGAATAGTTAGTGAACGGTGAGAAGCATATCATAAGGTTTAGGATGATAGTTTAAGAAAATGATATTGGTCAATCCAGAGTTAAGCTAATCAGCTGGTGGAGACATGATTTCAATGGGGCAGGAACAGAGCTGACCTGGACAGACTGGAGGCAGGAGAAACAGTAGCTGAACAATGGGCTACATTTAAAATGGAGATGTTCTGGGCATAGTCAAGGTCTATTCTTTTGAAAGGAAAAGGTGGGACAAACAAATCCAGAGGTGTATGGAGAGCGAAGAGATAAAATCAAGCTAAGGAAGAAAAACTAAGTGCTGATGGCGGCTATCGGGTGGTAAATAAATATGATCATCTCTACTCAGATGTAAAACCAAGTTGGGGTAACTCAGGTTGTTAAGAATGGGCAGCACGGTGGCGCAATGGTTAGCACTGCTGCCTCACAGCGCCAGAGACCCGGGTTCAATTCCCGCCTCAGGCGACTGACTGTGTGGAGTTTGCACATTCTCCACGTGTCTGCATGGGTTTCCTCCGGGTGTTCCAGTTTCCTCCCACAGTCCAAAAATGTGCATGTTAGGTGAATTGGCCACGCTAAATTGCCCGTATTGTTAGGTGCAGGGGTAAATGTAGGGGAATGGGTCTGGGTGGGTGCGCTTTGGCGGGTCGGTGTGGACTTGTTGGGCCGAAGGGCCTGTTTCCACACTGTAAGTAATCTAGAAAACTCAGCTGAATACAGATGGTTCAAAGGGAGATAAAAATGAAAGAAGCAAAGAGGGATTATGATAAAGGACTGGAAGCTAACATAAAGGGAAATCCTGAAGTCTTCTACTTCCACTAGATTACTTAGTGTGGAAACAGGACCTTCGGCCCAACAAGTCCACACTGACCCGCCGAAGAGCAACCCACCCAGACACATTCCCTACATTTACCCCTAACAGTCTGGGCAATTTAGCATGTGGAAAGAAACCAGAGAATCTGGAGGAAACCCACACAGACACGGGGAGAATGTGCAAACTCCACGCAGACAGGCGCCTGAGGTGGGAATTGAACCTGGGTCTCAGTGCTAACCACTGTGCCACCGTGCCACCCATTTTTCACAATCTGAGTTACCCCAACTTGGTTTTATATCTGAGTAGAGATTGCTGGGAAAACAGCATTGCTAACTACTGTGCCACCGTGCCCCCCATAAATAGTAAAAGAATTGGAAAAAGGAGGAGGGCGATCAAGTGAAGACAATGGCAAGGTGTTAAATGAATCCTTTGTAACTGTCTTTACCAATGAGGCAGATGCTGTCCTGGTACATGAGAATCTTGTTGAATGGCAGGTCAAGCTTCAGGGGCTGAATGGCTTACTCCTGCTCCTATTTCTTATGTTCTTATGAAATGCAGTCACTAGAAAGGTACAACATTGATAAGGAGGAGATATTAGATAAGCTATTGATACTTAAAGTTGATAAAGCACCTGAACCAGAAAAAAAACGAACCCAAGGATATGAATGTAAGCAAGAGATATTGCAGAGGCACTGGCAATTAACCTCCAATCTTCCCTGGATACAGGTGTGGTGTCAAAGGACTGGAGAAGTGTTAAAAAAAGTTGTCAAGATAAGACCAGTATTTATAGATGAGTTGGTAAAACTTCAATGGTGAGGTGACTTCTACAAATAAGTTATTTAGGACAGAATTAATAGTCAAATGGGAAAATGTGGGTAATTTCAGATTTGTTGAGGGAAAGTCTTGTCTGATCAACTTGCTGGAATGTTGTCAAGAGGTAACAGAAAGGGTAGATGTGGTGTACAAGAGCTTCCTGTTCTGAAGAAGGGTCACTGGATCTGAAATGTTAATTCTGCTTTCTCTCTGCAGGTGCTGCCAGACCTGCTGAGTTTTCCCAGCAATTTTCTGATTTTGCTTCTGACTTCTGAAAGATGTTCAACGTAAAATCACATAACAGACTTGTGACGAAAGTTATAGGTCATGGAATAAAATGAACAAGGGAAATACAGATACAAGATTGCCTGCATTCTAGGAAGAAGAAAGTCAAAATGGATAATGGGCATGTTTTCTGGCTGGAGGAAGGTTTGTAGTGAAGTTCCCCAGGGGCAAATAGCAGAAACCTTGTTTTTTCTAAGTACAAGATCTAAATGGTGTGCAGGAGGCAATTTCCAAATTTGCAGGCAACACAAAATTTTGGAGGATTTTAAACTGTGAAGAAAACAGTGTAAAATATGGACAATTTGATGGAGTGGGCTGATAGGGAGCAGATAAAGTTCAATGTGGAAAAGTGTGGGTGACCAAGACAACAGATGGCCGAGAGTGAATAGTGCTATTCTAAAGATGTGTAGGAGAGGCTTGTGTGTAGATATTTTAAATCAACCTGTTCAGATGTTATTGAAAACCTTTGGAGAAGGTGAGGTTTGAACCCAGACCTGCTGGCTCAGAAGTAAGGAGAGCTGAGACTATATGTACGTAAGTCAGTAAAGATGGCAGGACAGGTGGAGAAAGCTATTAATGATTCATGCATTACTCTGGGCTTTGTTAGTGAAGGCATAGAGAACAAAAGCAGGGGAAATATGACGAATTTACATAAGATTCTTGTCAGACTTCATCTGGAATATTGTGCTTAGAGTTCTGGGCATCACACTATAGGAGAGATGTGACTGCACTGAGATATGACAGAACAGATTTATAAGGTTGGTTTAAGAGATGAGGCACATTAGTTACGGGGATAGATTTGGGGGAGTTTTCCTTAGAGTGCAGACAGCAGAGTGGAGATCTGATAAAGGTTTTCAAAACCATGAAGGGTCTGGGCAGAGTAAATAGGGGGAAACTAGTTCCTGTTTGCAAACACATCCAGAATGAAGTGGCACAGTTTTAAAATGTGTTGTGAAAGAAGCAGATGTGAGGTGTGAAAATCTTTTTTCATGCAACAAGGAGTTGGGGGCTGGAATGCACTACCTGGAGATGTGGTGGATGCACAGACAAATCGAGGCAGCCAAGAGGGCTTTGGATAATTATTTAAATAGAAGCAATGGGCAGAGTTATAGGGAAAGGACAGGGATTGGCACTAAATCAAAATGCTGACAGAGTCAGTGCAGATACATGGAATGAATGGCCTCCTCCTGCACTGTGACATTTCTGTTAGCTCCAAACAAAATTAGAATGATATTATTCTGGCTAGCCCTCCATCTTTGACCTTTTGTAAATTTAAAGTTATCCAAAATTCTACATGCTGTATCCAAAGTCAGACTGACCCCCATTCCCTCAGCATGTTTCAACTCCCAAACCTATATGACTCCTGGTGTTAGAATACCTTAACTTTAAAATCCTCACTCATGTTTTCAAGTCCTTGCATGACCTTTCCTTTCCTTGTAATCTCCTGCTGCCTCACAACCCTCGGAGAACTTGGCACTCCTCGAATGCTGTACGTTAAGAATTAATGAAAGACATTCCAGCAACTTTGGTAGTGCTGCCTTTAACATGTGTTTGATGATCCAATTCACTTTCACATTCTCCATTTGGTCTTTCTAGCCTGACTGCATTTATATTGACACTTCTTTGCAAGCAACATTGGCACCATACTAATGCCAAGCAAGGACCATCTCCAGCAAAACCGAATTAAACTATTTCCATTTGATATTCAATGACATTTCCCAGCACTGAATATCAACGTCTTGGAGGTTACTGGTGACCAAAAACTGAACTGAGCTTGCTAAATAAATACTGTGGTTGTAAGAACATGTCAAAACTAGCTTGAAGTATCATTCTGAAAGCCTGTCCACCATCTACTGGGCCCAAGTCAGGAGTGTGTTGGAATACTCCTCACTTGCCTGGATGGGTGCAGCTCCAACAAGCTCGACACCATCCAGGACCATACAGCCCACTTGATCAGCATCACATTTACAATCACTTGGTCCACTATCAACCTCAGTAGCAGCAATTTGTACCATCTACAAAATAGATTTACATCAATACATCAAGATTCCTTCAACAGCATTGTTCAAACTCACAATCACTACCATCTAGAAGGACAAGGGCAGCAGATGCATGGGAACACTGTCCCCTCTGAAGCACAACAACCTGACTTTGAAATATATCATGTTTCCTTCAATGTCACTAGGTCAATATCCTAGAACTCTCCCTGTAATGGCACTGTGGTTTCACCACATGACTGCAGCAGTTAGAGAAAACAGCTCATCACCACCTTCTCATGGGAATAAGGGATGGGCAATAAATACTGGGCTGGTCAGCAATGTTCACATCCCTGTACCATCTCGTTCCAAGGGCCTGAAAATCATGTAACTCAACTTAGTCTGTCTTCCCTTTCTGTAAAACCCAAACTTAGCAGCTACTAATCACAACTATTATTGATTTTCTCTTTTTAATTCTACTGTGTTGCAAACCATTAAAAAAACGAACTTGCATTTACATAAAACATTTCACAACCTCAGATGTCCCACTGCACCTTGAGAAGAATCGGTTATGTTTGAAATGTTAGACACAGTTGTAATATAGAAAATGCAGGTGCCTGTACTGGCCACTGTAACTCCCAAACAGTTATGATATGATCAGATTATCTGTTTCATTAACAATGCTGGCTAAGAGATAAATACTGGCCAAAACCCTATAAATAATGCATTTTTTAAAATTTGAAATAATACAATGGGATCTTTTATATTGGGCTAACGGATCAGACAGTATCTCAGTTTAAACTTTTATTCAAAAGATGGCACCTCCAAATACACAGCACCCCCTTCGTGTTGCACTGGAATGTCAATTTAGATTAAACACTCATGTCTCTGGAGAGAGATTTACACACAACTTTCTCATTCAGAGGCAAGGTTGAATATTTATTAAATGTTTATTCACTTCTCAACCAAGGAGATCTCTGTTACTGCACAAGACATCTCAATACCCATCCCATAGCATAGTTTATCATGCCACATCTACAAATGATTAAACTGATCCAAACTATCAGTTCTACCTGAGGATTAAGCCACTGCCGATAGTTTGCCCTTTCAGAAGGTCAAGATCATCTTCTCTTTGCACTCAGTATTGAACCTCCGCTGGATCTGATCTGGGAGAACACACACACACACACACACACACACACACACACACACACACACACACACACACACACACACACACACACACACACACACACACACACCACAGGACTGAACAGGGGTAAATCTTCCTCTTTACCTGTTGTTAAATGGCTAGAGTTCTCCGCCACAGCTCCCAGCAGCCTCACACCAAAATAAATTCCCGGTTCTCTCACGTTGCTACTTTTACCTTTCCATACAGAGTCACAGTCCAGCTGACTGTGAGGAATGTAGCAGGTATGGAGAGGTGATGATATGAGCAGGGGTGAGGGGGGAAATACAACACAATCTTGATCTTCTGCCAGAGCACAGTAAAGATGCTGATTAGAGAGACTGACTATGGGTTAAAATAAAACATTTGGACTCTGTCTTCGTCACCGGGGTTAATGACTGACTGCACAATGACACTGATGAACTCAACCAATGATTCACTCGCAAAAGTAGATTTTGACTTGGTGCTTACATGTACATTGAGTGTTAGTGAGTTAGCATCAACATGACCACACAAAATCAAGGCTTATCGACTTAGGCCTACACCAAATCACGTGAGGCTGAAATGTTTTAAAAAGCCTGTCATATCAGTGGAATTTATTTGTTTGAAAAGTTTGGTTGAGATTAGATTTAGTTAAGTGTTGATACATGGATTTTTAGATAGTTTGAATTAAGATGTTCAGACATACTCTGACACACCCCTGGACGTGTTGGAACTTGAACCTCTTAGCCAAGAGATTGTGATACTATCACTTTGCTAATTTTCTTTAACCCCTGGTCCACTCCCAAGCACTGGTTGGAGGGCACTTGTCCATTTCATTAATTTGACACTGAAGGGTCACTTTATTGCCCATTGCTGTGAATGACCACTCTTTCCACCTGCTTTCACTGAATTAGACATCAACTTATTGAGAGATTGTGCATTTCCATGGCACCTTTCACGGTCTCAGAATGTTCCACAGTGCTTCACAGCTGAGTTAATCCTTTGGAAATGTGGCTGCAATTATTATATAGAAACCATGGCAGGGAATTTGCATAGCAATTAACAGACAGTGTGCTTTCATGATGCCAGTCAAAGTGGGATGTGAGAGAGAACACAGCTGAGCTTCCTCAAAATATCTTAATGTCTTTAAGAGTGTCTTCAGAGTTTTATATTAACATAAAAGGGCAAACAGGGCCTCAGTTTAGCATCTCTGCTGGAAGATGACATCTCTGCTGATGCAACAGTCCCTCTGTACTACACTGTAGTTTCAGTTCTAAATGATTGCCTTCAGGATAGATTAGATTAGATTAGATTACTTACAGTGTGGAAACAGGCCCTTCGGCCCAACAAGTCCACACCGACCCGCCGAAGCGCAACCCACCCATACCCCTACATTTACCCCTTACCTAACACTATGGGCAATTTAGCATGGCCAATTCACCTGACCCGCACATCTTTGGACTGTGGGAGGAAACCGGAGCACCCGGAGGAAACCCACGCAGACACGGGGAGAACGTGCAAACTCCACACAGACAGTCGCCTGAGTCGGGAATTGAACCCGGGTCTCAGGCGCTGTGAGGCAGCAGTGCTAACCACTGTGCCACCGTGCCGCCCACGGTACGGATTTGAACCAACATTGACTGCGAGAGTGGTGTGTTGCCCGTTGAGCTGAGCTTGGCATTTAGGGTACCACCAAATTCTAGGTACAGACCATCACTGACTTAACGTACATAACCAGTTGCATTGTATCCAATAATCCAATAGCATAATCCAATAACCTTTCACAGGAGCAGGCCGTTCGACCCATTGAACCCATTCTATGATCCGAGGGTGGCAGGGTAGTTCAGTGGTTAGCACTACTATCTCACAGCACATTGATCCAAGTTCAAATCCAGCCTCAGGTGAATGTGTGGAGTTTGCATATTTTCCCCACACCTGTGTGGGTTCCCTTTGGGTGCCCCAGTTTCCTTCCCTGGTCCAAACGTGTGCAGGTTAGGTGGATTGGCCATGCTGAATGGACCCATTGTGATCAGGGATGTGGGAGGTTGTGTGGATTAGACATGGGAAATGCAGGATTACAGGGATAGGATAGGAAGATGGGTATGGGTGGGATGCTCTTTGGAGGGTCGGTATGGACTTGTTGGGCAGAATGACATGCTTCCACCCTGTAGGATTCTGTTGATTTAATATGATCAAAGCTGATCAAACACCGTTTACCCACATTATCTTTATAAACCTTTATGCCACTTGTACTCAGAAATCTATCAGTTGCAAAGACTTAGCTTCCATAGCCCTTCAGACTAGAGAATTCCAAACATTCACAACTCTGAGTCAAATAATTTCAGCTTATTTTGGTTATAAATGTTTTGAAATTATGATTTTAGACTTCCCAACCAGAGGAAACGTTGTCTCTTCATCTACCTAGTCAATTTCTTTAAACATTTCATAGGTTCCAATGAAATTACCTCTCATTCTGGGAAATGTTAGAGAATATATACAAATTTACTCACAAAAGAAGGGAGGCTTGGCAGCAGCAAATTATATCAACCTTTGCATGAACTCAGAATAAAGGGTCACATATTTAAGATAAAGATGAGAAGGAATTCTTTTCTCTCGGAGTATAGGCATTCATTACCACAGAGTGTTGTTAATGGTTAGGTCATTAAGAATATTCAAGGGTGAGGTAGACAGATTTTTAATCAAGAAGGGAATCAAAAGTTATGGGGAAAAGGCAAGAAAGTGGAGTTGAGGATTATCAGATCAGCTATTGAATGAGAGAGCAGACGCGATGGGACTGAATGGCCTACTCTGCTCCTGCTTCTTAAAGTCTTACCACATACTGGCAGAGGTAGCTAATACCACAAGTTACTAGAAGTGATCATTTGAGAAGATGCCACAAAACATGCTGTAAAAATGGAAGTTCTTCCTTCCTCTTACACTGTGGGTGGAGGACAAGATAAATAATGCATTGTCCTCTCTCTTGACAGCACGTTGCCCATGGGGATGATGTCGTCATGGCCTGCCCTTAACCCATATCATTTCCCAACTCTGGTGAAAGTGCCTGAAGGAAAGGAAGTTCATACCTGCTGTGCCGAGCTTGACAATGATGTGGAGGAGCCGGTTTTGGACTGGGGCGGACAAAGTTAAAATTCGCACAACACCAGGTTATAGTCCAACAGTTTTATTTGGAAGTATTAGCTTTCGGAGCAGTGCTCCTTCATCAGGTAGCTGTGGAGCAGGATTCATAAGACACAGAACCTATAGCAAAATAGACCAGTTGGATTATAACCTGGTGATGTGTGATGTTTAAATCTAAGCTTGACAATGTCATCTCTGGCTCAAAGGCGAGCAGCTGAATTTGGTATCAAGCAACAGGAAGGCTGTGAAAGGGATTTACCTTCCCCAGTATACCACTGCTGCTGCCTGTGAATGAAAACAGGCTCTCTGGATATGGGCGGGACAGTAATGCGGTCTACCAGCTTCCTAATCTCTCTTCGCATACTTCTTAATTATAATTGGAGCAACTAAAAATGTGACATCCTTGGGCAGTCCTTTCCAAAAATAACTCGGCCATAAATAACCATGTTCACACGTGTGGACACCTGTCCTAAAATAGCCTGCAGAAATACTTCTTTAAGAAGATCTGCCACTGTCCTGCCATGTGAAACCTTGCTGTTTAATTGAGTGAGTGAAAGGGTTGGGCATGTTCCCAAAATGGGCGCCAGAGGAATGCACATTTGTTCTCCACTATCACTGTAACAACCCCCCTGCATTGATATAGTGCCACAGCCCAAGAAGCTTCACTGGAGTCGATGCAGATAAAGAATTGGCATTGATTTAGTGACAAGAGAGGTGAAGACAGGGGTCAAGCACTTAAAAGTAGATTTTAAGGAGGGTGTGAGGAAAGTAGTATGGAAGGAATTCCAAAGATTTGGAACCAAACAGCTCGCGTCACGGAGGATATCCAATTGTTGCACAAGAGGTGATTCAAACACAGGGAAGGGCTGCCCTAACTTTGCTGGTTCCCCTAAAATCCAGATTCGATCATATGTAAAAAGAGGAAACCAATGCAACAGCAACTGAGAACAGAGGAATGTGACTCTACCTATTGGCTCATAGGGAAAGTAAAAATCCAGCATGTGCTAGTTGGGCCAAACGGTCTCATGTTTTAATGCACAGCTCATTTTCAAATTTCTGCACATCATAGAATAGTTATCATCCAGATCCACACTCCACCCGCCATGTCAGAGCTGGTTTGATACAATTAGCAATGCCAACTGGGATAAATCTGAAATAGTACAACATACTCCGGGACATCACACTGTACCACACATCTGTAGATTATGGAATAGCACATTATATCACACTACATTATAGTCTCGTATACACACCATTGCTTACTATATCACACACATCGCACCATAACTCGGTATTTTACACAATAACACACATTCTCATAGTAGTCCATACTCCTACACTATAAAACACTGTATATTACACTATACCCATGTATATGACACTGTGAAGCACTATAACATGTTATACCCACATCCACCACACAATACAATCACACTAAGGATGTGATTTTAACATCCCTGTAGGGGTGAGACAGACAAGGAGAGATGGAAATGACTTCGCTCAGGAGAGAAACTCACTCCTTCACATCAGCTCAAAAATGAGGCACTGCTGTAAGACAGGTGTTTATACTCTTGTGGTCACTTAATGACCACCAAAGGGCTGTACCTCACCATCTCCTCATCACCTGCCTCCTCACCGGGCAAGAAATGTGGCTGGTGTCCTGGCTGGGAGGCCATGTGACCTACCCGCTGAGTTAAGGGGATGTTCCTGGAATTGCACAGATCTGGGGGTGCCTGAATGGCAAACAAGCCTGTCCCAGATTCAAAACCACTGAACTCCTGTCCCCATTCAAACCCTGAAGCCCACATCATGCGAATAAGGGACTTACCTTCTCGCTGCTAGATCCCCAAGGAGTAGTCCTTAATTGAGAGAAAGAACATAGAACAGTACAGCACAGTACAGGTCCTTTGGCCCTCAATGTTGTGCTGGCCTTCTATCCTACTCTAAGATCAGACTAACCTCCATACCTTTCATTGTACTATCATCCATGTGCCTATCCAAACGTCGCTTAAATGTCCTTAATGTGCCTGACTCTATACTATTGCTGGCAGTGCATTCCACACCCCCACCAATCTCTGTATAAAGAACCTACCTCTGAGATTTCCCCGAAACTTTCCTTCAATCACCTTAAAATTATGCCACCTCATGATAGACATTTCCACTCTGGGAAAAAGTGTCTGGCTATCTACTCTATCTATGCCTCTTATCATCTTGTATACCTCCATCAAGTCACCTTTCATCCTTCTTCATCCAATGATAAAAGGTTGAGGGAGCTTAAGGCTTTCTTCATAAAACATGCCCTCCACTCCAGGCAGCATTCGGATAAGTCTCCTCTGCACCATCTCTAAACCTTCTACAGCTTTCATATAATGAGGCGACCAGAACTGAACACATTATTCCAAACGTGGTCTAACCAGGTCTCTATACAGCTGCAGCACAACCTCACGGCTCTTAAACCTAATCCCCCTGCTAATGAAAGCCAACACACCATATGTCTTCTTAACAAACCTATCAACTTGACTGGCAAATTTGTGGGATCTGTGGACATAGATCTCAAGATCCCTCTGTTTCTTCACACTGCCAAGAATCCTGCCTTTAACCCTGGATTCTGCATTCAAATTTGATCTTCTAAAGTGAATCACTTCACACTTCCACGTTGAACTCCACTTATCAGCCTAGTTTTAGAATTTAGAATTAGGATTCCTACAGTGTGAAAACAGGCCCTTCGGCCCAACAACTCCACGCTGACTCTTTGAAGAGTAACTCACCAGACCCAGTCCTCTATCACTCCACATTTACCCCTGACTAATGCACCGAACCTGCACATCCATGAACACTATGGGCAATTTAGCATGGCCAATTCACCTAACCTGCACATCTTTGGAGTGTGGGAGGAAACCAGAGCACTTGGGGGAAGCCCACGCAGACACAGGGAGAATGTGCAAATTCCACACAGTCACCCAATGCCGGAGTTAAACCCGGGTCCCTGGCACTGTGAGGCAGCAATGCTAATCACTGAGCCACTTGTCACCCTTTCTGCATCTTGTCAATGTCCTGTTGCAATCTACAGTAGCTCTCCACACTATCCACAACTCCACCAATCATTGTGTCATCAGCAAACTTACTAACCCACCCTTTCAATTCCTCATCCAATTCATTTATAAAAGTCTCAAAGAACAGAGGTCCCAGAACAGATCCCTATGGATGGTCACTAAGCTCCAGGCTGAATACTTTCCATCTAATACCACCCTCTGTCTTCTATGGGCCAGTCAATTCTATATCCTGACAGCCAGATTTCACTGTGTCCCATGCCTCCTTATTTTCTGAGTGAGCCTACCATGGGGAACCTTGTCAAATGCCTCACTAAAATCCATATACACCATATCCACTGCTCTACCTTCAACAATGTGTTTTGTCACATCCTCAAAGAATTCAGTATGGGTTGTGAGGCATGACCTGCCCCTCACAAAGCCACGCTATCTCTAATCAAACTATGGTTTTCCAAGTAATCATAAACCCTATCTCTCAGAATCCTCTGCAATATCTTGCCCAACACAGACATAAGACTGACTGGTCTATAATTCTCAGGATTATCCCTATTCCCTTTCTTGAAAGAGAGACTACCAGTTGCCACCTTCCAATCATCTGGTACTACTCCAGTGAGGAAGCAAAGATCATCGCCAAAGGCACAGCAATCTCTTCCCTCGCTTCCTGTAGTAACCTTGGATAAGTCCCATCTGGCCTCAGGGATTTATCTTCTTTGTGTTATCCAAAACTTTCAACACATCCTCCTTCTTAAGATCAAACTGTTTGAGCAAATCGGTCTGTTTCATGCTGTCCTCAGAAACGCCAAAGTCCCTCTCAGTAGTGAATACTGAAGCAATATATGCATTAAGAATCTTCCCTATCTCCCCTCTCCCCCCCCCCCCCCCCCCCCCCCCCGCCCCCGATTCCAAGTGTAAGTTCCCTCCACTATCCCTGATCAGCCCTACCCTCGCTCTGGTCATCCTCACATAAGTGTAGAATGCCTTGATGTTTTCCTTAATCCTACCCTCCAAGGCTTTTTCATGCCCCCTTCTAGCTCTCCTAAGTGTGTTCTTTAGTTCCTTCCTGTCTACCTTGTAACCCTCTAGAGCCATGTCTGAACCTTGCCTCCTCAACCTTAAGTAAGCTTCCTTCTTCCTCTTGACTAGATGTCCCACATCCCTTATAACCCAAGGTTCCTTCACCCTACAATCCCTTCCTTGCCTCAGTGGGACAAACCAATCCAGCACCAGCAGCAAGTGCTTCCGAAACCAACCTCCACATTTCTGTTGCGCGTTTCCCTGCGAACATCTGCTCCCAATTTAGACCAGCCTTTCCTTTATTCAGTGTTATTCAATTGAAATAAATTAATAGGGAATGGTGGGCAAATTGTCTATAATTTTCTGAGGTTCTCCATAGCTTGTACAAAGATAGAGAACCAATGCAGTCTATCCAGCACCATTGTTACGAACTACAGTTTGGGTAGTCTGAACAGCAGAGCATGAGTTGTCCCTGGTCTCCTGTCTACTACAAAACCAGTTGCAATGAAATAACATCTTTAGGGCAGTCCCAATGACCTGAATCTCAGCCTGTGCTACACAATCACTGCTACAACAGTGGGAAGCAGGGATACTTAGTGCGGCCTTTCCTTTGCTAATATTATTAATATAATAATCACCAGTTATTCTGTATTAATGATGATACATGATGGTTAAATACCGGCCAAGATAGCAGGGCTAATACCCTGCTATTGGTGTTATAGGAATGCTTTGCATTAACTTGAGAGGGAAACAAGACCTTAGTTTAATGGTTCATCTGAAAGATGACAATCCACTGATGCAGCACTCCCTCATATCCAGCTCTGCAGTGTCAGCTTGAATTATGTGCTCAAATCCTGCAGTAGGACCTGAACCTATGGCCTGCTGTGGTATGTAAGGAAAAGCAAGAACAATAAACTGGACTAAAATGATAACCTATCCCAAAGCACTGCTTAGGAGCATAATGACAATATTTAATTTGAATTGTCACTGGATCAGGTCACAGGAGTAAGATGATGGATGAATGTGATCTTCATGAGTTACAAAATGCTAGCAACAGTTTGGGGGTGAGTTCAACTTAATGGAAGTCGTCAGATTAAAATCCCAATCGCTTTGACTCCTACCACAACAGTCAGAATGCCTTTCACTTCTAGCGCAATATATACGCAGCTGAAATTTGAAGAAATTTTCCTGCATTTCCTATGCAATCCTGCAATCAAGCAAAACAATCCACTTCATTCCAGGCTTGTCATAAATCTTTGCAGTAACCATATGACATAATATGGCAGGTATCTGTCAGGAATTTTGGATGGCTCGGGGGTTAGCACTGCTGCCTCACAACACCGGTTCGATTCCAGCCTCGGGCGACTGCGTGGAGTTTGTACGTTCTCCCCGTGTCTACGTGGGTTTACTCCGGGTGGCTCCGGTTTCATCCCAAAGTCCAAAGATGTACAGGTTAGGTGGATTGGCCACAGGAAATTGTTGATAGTACCAGAGATGTGCAGGCTAGGCAGGTAACCATGGGGAAATGCAGTATCACAGGTTTAGCCTTGTGGGATGGGTCTGGATGGGATACTCTTCAGAGGTTCATGAAGACTTAATGGGACAATGCACCACAGAGATTCAATGATTTGGGTTCAGCAGAATTGCAGCTCTGTGACTTAATGAGGTCAAACTCCAATTGGCAGACACAGGAGTCTTCTGAATGGAATCTGAATTCCTAACATTAAATGTCCTGCTGCTAACTGGCTGTTCTAAATCTCTCACAGTCATTTCACAATAATAAAACTCACAATTCAAAAAAATTCACAGGCAGAAACACCTTCCACATTTGAAACATCAATTCAACTTTTTAATCTTGTAGGTCTTTTACTCACCTTGACCCCCCCACCCCGCCATGACAGGCCTGTGATCCAAACAGCTACAGCTGTCCACAGAGATTTAGATAACATACAGTGTGGCAACAGGCCCTTCGGCCCAACAAGTCCACACTGACCCACCAAAGAGCAACCCACCCAGACCCATTCCCCTACATTTACCCCTTCACCTAACACTACGGGCAATTTAGCGTGGCCAATTCACCTGACCTGCACATTTTTGGACTGTGGGAGGAAACCGGAGCACCCGGAGGAAACCCACGCAGGCACGGGGAGAATGTGCAGACTTCACACAGTCATTTGCCTGAGGCAGGAATTGAACCCGTGACCCTGGCGCTGTGAGGCAGCAATGCTAACCACTGATGCCTATCAACAGGCAATCGATTTGGAGACATTCCTACACCCGCACAATCTCATCCTCTGTGGACAACTTTAAATTCTTTTTGTTTATAGAGTCATGCAGCATGGAAACAGATCCTTACCAGTCCATGCTAACCATAATCTCAAATTAAACTTGGCCCATATACATCCAAGTTGAGAGTGTGGTGCTGGAATAGCACAGACGGTCAGGGAGCATCCAAGGAGCAGGAGAGCTGACATTTCAGGCATAAGCCCTTCATCAGGAATGAGGCTTGTGGATCAGCGGGCTGAGAGATAAATGGGAGGGGGGTGGGGGTTAGGGGAGGTAACTGGGAAAGCGATAGATGGATGAAGGTGATGGAGAAGGTGATAGGTCAGAGGGGGCAGTGATGGACGTGTCCGGAGGGTGGTGTCAAGTTGGAGGCCTCGGACTGGGATAGTGTGGGGGGAGGGGAAATGAGGAAGCTGTTGAAATCCTAATTTATCCCATGCGGTTGCAAGGTCCCAAGGCGGAGGATGTCCAGAACCTGCAAGTCCTTGATTGAGTGGGAGGGGGAGTTAAAGTGTACAGCCACAGGGCGGTGGGGTTGATGCGGGTGGGTAAAAAATGAGGTCTGCAGATGCTGGAGATCACAGCTGCAAATGTGTTGCTGGTCAAAGCACAGCAGGCCAGGCAGCATGTCAGGAATAGAGAATTCGACGTTTCGAGGGCTTATGCTCGAAACGTCGAATTCTCTATTCCTGAGATGCTGCCTGGCCTGCTGTGCTTTGACCAGCAACACATTTGCTGCAGTTGATGCGGGTGGGACACATATTCCGCCTTGGGACCCTGCAACCACACGGGATCAATGTGAATTCAAACAGCTTCTTCATTTCCCCACCTCCCATATTATCCCAGTCCCAAGCTCCAACTCAGCACCATCCTCTGGACCCATCCATCACTGCCCCCTCTGACGTATCAGCTTCTTCCTCACCTTCATCCACCTATCACTTTCCCAGCTACCTTCCCCGAAACCCCACCCCCCTCCCATTTATCTCTCAGCCCCGATCCACAAGCCTCATTACTGATGAAGGGCTTATGCCCAAAATGTCAATTCTCCTGCTCCTCGGATGCTGCCTGACCTGCTGTGCCTTTCCAGCACCACTCTAATTTAGATTCTGATTTCCAGCATCTGCAGTCCTCACTTTCTCCAAACCATTCATGTTCAAGTACTTATCCATTAGCCTTTTAAACACTGTATCTGCACCTGCATTCACCACTTCCTCTAGCAGTTCTTTTCACACACAAACCATTCTCTGTGTTAAAAGGTAACCCTCATGTCCTTTTTATATCTGTCTCCTCCCACCTTAAAAATATACCTCCGAGTTTTGAATTCTCGGGAAAAGATCTTTCTCATTCATTTTATCTCAGCCCCTCGTGATTTTATACACGCAAAGAAGGTCACCCCTCAATTTCCTATGTTCCAGTGAAAAACGTCTCAAACTTTCCAGTCTATTTTTATTTCTCAAACCCTCCATTCCTGGCAACATTGTTGTAAATATTTGCTGAACCCTCTCCAGTTTAATAATCCTTCCTATAACTCAGTGACCAGAACTGCATACAGTATTCTAAAAGAGGCCTTACCCATGTCCCGTACAATGTCAACATGATATCCTATCTTCTATACTCAAAGATCTGAGCACTGAAGTGCGAAACACATTCTTAACCACCCTGTCTACCTGTGATGCAAATTTCAATGAATTAGATTTAGATTACTTACAGTGTGGAAACAGGCCCTTCGGCCCAACGAGTCCACACCGACCCGCCGAAGCGCAACCCACCCATACCCCAACATTTACCCCTTACCTAACACTACGGGCAATTTAGCATGGCCAATTCACCTGACCTGCACATCTTTGGACTGTGGGAGGAAACCGGAGCACCCGGAGGAAACCCACGCAGACACGGGGAGAACGTGCAAACTCCACACAGTCAGTCGCCTGAGTCGGGAATTGAACCCGGGTCTCAGGCGCTGTGAGGCAGAAGTGCTAACCACTGTGCCACCGTGCCGCCCTAAATTATGTACTTGAACTCACACAACACCAGGCTATAGTCCAACAGATTTATTTGGAAGCACTAGCTTTCGGAGCAACGCTCCTTCATCAGGTAGTCATCAGGACAATCAGCTGATGAAGAAACGGTGCTCCGAAAGCTAGAGTTTCCAAATAAATCTTTTGGACTATGACCTGGTGTTGTGTGATTTTTAACTTTGTCCACCGCAGTCCAACACCAGCACCTCTAAATCATACCTAAACTCCTGGTCTCTATGTTCTGCAGCACAACCAGCACTCCACCATTAATTGTATAAGCCCTGTCCTTGTTTATTTTAACAACGTGCAATACCTCACATTTATCCAAATTAAACTCCTTCTGCCACTCCTCAACCCACCAGCCCAATTGGTCAAGATTTCTTTGTAATCTTAGGTAATCTTCTTCACTATCCACTATGTCACCAATTTTAGCGCCATTTTCAAACTTGCCTCCTACAGTCTTATCTAAATCATTTATATAAATGACAAACAAAGGTAGACCCAGCATCGATCCAGTCCAAAATACAAACCCTCAACTACCACTCTCTGTTTCTTGCCATTAGGTCAATTTTGTGCATAATTGACAAGTTCACCCTGAATCCCATCTGATCCCTTTATAGATTAGTCTACCATGCGGAACCTCTGTTAAAGTTTAAAAATCTCCTGGTTTACCCCTCAAAATGGACCAACTTCTCCAGCTCCTTCCCCCTCACTTGGAGCATTTTAAAAGGTATCTCAGAATACTCATTCCAAAACAACTAAATGAAACAAAGTGTTAGACTTTTACACTCCTTCCCAATCTCTTTGATTCCCAATCAGTCAAAAGAAGGCATTGGATCGCGACTACAATCAAGTTTAGAAATGACAAATATCAACTTGTTTAACTCTTCGTTCACTGCTACCACCCCCTCACCCCAAAATAAACTACTCAAAATATCAAACCTGTGAACTGGAGACAATATGTTGTTTTCTCAGGAGCTGACAGGAGCTCTCCGACATCAGTAAGAAATGTTCCCTCTTGTCATAATCCTACATACAGTAGTGATTGGGTTAAATCCTTCAGAGGACGTTTGAGTATATATAAGAGAGGGATTGGCTGCGTGCCTTGTGGAAAGGTTGTTGTGAATGTGTGAGAGAGACACGTCTTGTAAATGTGTGTGTCTTTGCTTTGATTCTATCTACAGGGCAAATGCTTGCTGTGTGAGTGATACAGTGTGCAAGTGCTGTGAGTGTGTGTGTGAAACAGAGAGAGACAGAGAGAGGCTGTGTAGACAGACATGTGTGTGTATGCCTCTGTCTGCCGTGCAAAGAATCGAAAAGAATACTTTCCAAAATTCCCAGCCCCAGACCTCTGAACCAATTGGCTTCCATGCTGTACAAAGTAGGATGGGTCTGTGCACCTAAGTCTTGGGTAATAAGGAAGTGAATGAAAGATTAAGGATCGGCTTTCAGCAAGTGAGCAGACCCTGTTTGCAAAGACAGGAGAGACCTGCTGGGTGAGATAACTGCCGAGAAATAGGAGGAGAAGCAAGATCACAGCAATGAGAGAATGGCAGTTTTAGAATAGCAGGAAATGTCTCATCCAATTACAATGTGAATGTGTTCTTTCAGCCGATTGCACACAGGAGAAGCTACAAGGAGAGAGAGAGACAGAGAGAGTGAGACTGTAAGAAATAAAAAGTTGGAGCCTGAGATTATGCATGGTTGCAGATACAGCTTTAACATATGCCAGTATGAAATGGAAAGGACAGTAATCAGTGGGTTTTGTAAAGTACACTCAGCTGACAAGGTGACAGGAAGACAGGTGTAACATAGTAGCACAGGCAGGATAAGATAATACACAAGAAAAACATACAGACAAGAACCATCAGATTTTGCGCAGCCCAAATACACAAAGCTCTATCTACCCACATCATCTCCTGATCGGGACAGACATAGCAACAGCAATGAGTTGCATTTACCTAACCCCTGCAATGCAGTACAAAGGGCATTTCATTGGTAGAGGGACACTTATAATTTGAGACTCTGCCGAAGAAGAAGGTATCAGGGCAGATCACCAGACAAAGTAAGAGGTTTAAGCAGCCTCTTACAGCAGGAGAGAGGGGGACAGTGGGTTCAAGCAGAAGGTGGGGGTGAACAGCAGGTTTAGGTAGGAGAGTCGGGGGCAGGGTTAAAGCAGGAGAGAGGGGGAACAGCGGGACTAAGCAGGAGAGAGGTGGACAGTGGATTTAAGCGGGAGAGAGGGGAGCATGGGTTTACGCAGGGGGCAGACGGACAGTGGGTTTAAGCAGGAGGGAGGGAGGACAGTGCGTTTAAGCAGGAGGGAGGGAGGACAGTGCGTTTAAGCAGGAGGGAGGGGGACCATGGGTTTAAGCAGGAGAGAAGAGGACAGTGTGTTTAAGCAGGAGGGAGAGGGACAGTGGGATTAAGCAGGAGAGAGGGCGACAGTGAGTTTAACCAGGAGGGAGGGGACAGTGTGTTGAAGCAGGATTAAGGGGACAGTGGCTTTAAGCAGGAGGGAGGGGGACAGTGGCTTTAAGCAGGAGGGAGGGGGACAGTGGGTTTAAGCAGGAGAGAGGGGGACACTGTGTTTAAGCAGAAGAGTGGAGGACGGTGGGTTTAAGTAGGAGAGAGGGGGGCAGCGTTTAAGCAGGAGAGAGGGGGACAGTGGGTTTACAGAGGAGCGAGGGGGACAGTGGGATTAAGCAGAAGAGAGGGGGGACAGAGGGTTTAGGCAGGAGAGAGGGGGACGGAGGGTTTAACTAGGAGGGAGGGGGGACAGTGGGTTTAAGCAAGAGACAGGGGGACAGTGGGTTTACACAGGAGGGAGGGGGACAGTGGGATTAATTAGGAGAGGGAGGGACAGTGGTAATAATCAGGAGAGAGGGGGACAGTGAGTTTAACCAGGAGGGAGGGGACAGTGTGTTGAAGCAGGATTAAGGGGGACAGTGGGTTTAAACAGGAGGGAGGGGGGCAGTGGGTTTACGCAGGAGACAAGAGGACAGTATGTTTAAGCGGGAGGGAGCGGGACAATGGGATTAAGCAGGAGAGAGGGGGGACCGTGGGTTTAAGCAGGAGTGAGGGGAGCATGGGTTTACGCAGGAGTGAGGGGAGCATGGGTTTAAGCAGGAGGGAGGGGGATAAAGTGTTTAAGCAGGAGGGAGGGGTGAAGTGGGTTTAAGCAGGGGTGGGGGGGGAAGAGTGGGTTTAAGCAGGAGAGAGGGGAACAGTGGGTTTAAGCAAGAGACAGGGGAACAGTGGGTTTAAGCAAGAGACAGGGGGACAGTGGGTTTAAGCAAGAGACAGGGGAACAGTGGGTTTAAGCAAGAGACAGGGGGACAGTGGGTTTACGCAGGAGGGAGGGGGACAGTGGGATTAAGTAGGAGAGAGGGGGGGACAGTGTGTTGAAGCAGGATTAAGGGGGACAGTGGGTTTAAGCAGAAGACAGGGGGACAGTGGGTTTCAGCAGGAGAAAGGGGGACAGTGGGTTTAAGCAAGAGACAGGGGGACAGTGGGTTTAAGCAAGAGACAGGGGGACAGTGGGTTTAAGCAGGAGAAAGGGGGACAGTGGGTTTACGCAGGAGGGAGGGGGACAGTGGGATTAAGTAGGAGAGAGGGGGGGACAGTGTGTTGAAGCAGGATTAAGGGGGACAGTGGGTTTAAGCAGAAGACAGGGGGACAGTGGGTTTCAGCAGGAGAAAGGGGGACAGTGGGTTTACGCAGGAGAGAGGGGTATAGTGGGATTAAGCAGGAGAGAGGGGGAACAGTGCGTTTAGGCAAGAGAGAGGGGGGACAGTGGGATTAAGCAGGAGAGAGGGGGGACAGTGGGTTTAAACAGGAGGGAAGGGGACCGTGGGTTTAAGCAGGAGAGAGGGGGGACAGTGGGTTTAAACAGGAGGGAAGGGGACCGTGGGTTTAAGCAGGAGAGAGGGGGACAGTGTGTTTAAGCAGAAGAGTGGAGGACGGTGGGTTTAACTAGGAGAGAGGGGGGCAGCGTTTAAGCAGGAGAGGGGGTGACAGCGGGACTAAGCAGGAGAGAAGAGGACAGTGTGTTTAAGCAGGAGAGAGGGGGACAGAGGGTTTAAGCAGGAGAGAGAGGGACGGTGGGTTTAAGCAGGAGGGAGGGGGGACAGTGAGTTTAACCAGGAGGGAGGGGACAGTGTGTTGAAGCAGGATTAAGGGGGACAGTGGGTTTAAGCAGGAGGGAGGGGGACAGAGGGTTTAAGCAGGAGAGAGGGGGACAGTGTGTTTAAACAGGAGGGAGGGGGACAGTGGGTTTACGCAGGAGACAAGAGGACAGTATGTTTAAGTGGGAGGGAGCGGGACAATGGGATTAAGCAGGAGAGAGGGGGGACCGTGGGTTTAAGCACGAGGGAGGGGGATAGCGGGTTTAAGCAGGAGAGAGGGGGTACAGTGGGTTTGAGCAGGAGTGAGGGGAGCATGGGTTTACGCAGGAGGGAGGGGAACAGCGGGTTTAAGCAAGAGGCAGACGGAACAGCGGGTTTAAGCAGGAGGGAGGGGGATACAGTGTTTAAGCAGGAGGGAGGGGGACAGTGGGTTTAAGCAGGAGACAGGAGGACAGTGGGTTTAAGCAGGAGAGAGGGGGACAGTGTGTTGATGCAGGATTAAGGGGGACAGTGGGTTTAAGCAAGAGGGGGGGGGACAGTGGGATTAAGCAGGAGAGAGGGGGGACAGTGGGTTTAAGCAGGAGGGAGGGGGACAGTGGGATTAAGTAGGAGAGAGGGGGGACAGTGTGTTAAAGCAGGATTAAGGGGGACAGAGGGTTTAAGCAGGAGAGAGGGGGGACAGTGGGATTAAGTAGGAGAGAGGGGGACAGTGGGAATAAGCAGGAGAGACGGTGACAGTGAGAGGGGGACATTGGGTTAAAGCAGGGCAGAGGGACAGTGGGTTTACGCAGGAGAGAAGAGGACAGTGTGTTTAAGCAGGAGCGAGGGGGACAGTGGGATTAAGCAGAAGAGAGGGGGGACAGAGGGTTTAAGCAGGAGAGAGAGGGACAGTGGGTTTAACTAGGAGGGAGTGGGGACAGTGGGTTTAACTAGGAGGGAGTGGGGACAGTGGGTTTAAGCAAGAGACAGGGGGACAGTGGGTTTACGCAGGAGGGAGGGGGACAGTGGGATTAAGTAGGAGAGAGGGGGGACAGTGGGTTTAAGCAGGAGAGAGGGGGACACTGTGTTTAAGCAGGAGAGAGGGGGGACAGTGGGATTAAGCAGAAGAGAGGGGGACAGAGAGTTTAAGCAAGAGAGAGGGGGCCAATGGGTTTAAGTAGGAGCAAGGGGGACTGTGGGTTTAAGCAGGATGGAGGGGACAATGGGTTTACGCAGGAGGGAGGGGAACAGCGGGTTTAAGCAGGAGGGAGGGGGATAGTGTGTTTAAGCAGGAAGAAGGGGGACAGTGGGTTTAAGCAGGGATGGGGGGAAACAGTGGGTTTAAGCAGGAGAGAGGGGGACAGTGGGTTTAAGCAGGAGGGAGGGGGGACAGTGGGATTAAGCAGGAGAGAGGGGGACAGTGGGATTAAGCAGGAGGGAGGGGGGACAGTGGGTTTAAGCAGGAGGGAGGGGGGACAGTGGGATTATGCAGGAGAGAGGGGGGACAGTGGGATTAAGCAGGAGGGAGGGGGGACAGTGGGTTTAAGCAGGAGGGAGGGGGGACAGTGGGATTATGCAGGAGAGAGGGGGGACAGTGGGTTTAAGCAGGAGAGAGGGGGACAGAGAGTTTAAGCAAGAGAGAGGGGGCCAATGGGTTTAAGTAGGAGCAAGGGGGACAGTGGGTTTAAGCAGGAGGGAGGGGGATAGCGGGTTTAAGCAGGAGAGAGGGGGGACAGTGGGTTTGAGCAGGATGGAGGGGGGACAGTGGGTTTGAGCAGGATGGAGGGGGGACAGTGGGTTTGAGCAGGATGGAGGGGACAATGGGTTTAAGCAGGAGTGAGGGGAGCATGGGTTTACGCAGGAGGGAGGGGAACAGCGGGTTTAAGCAGGAGGGAGGGGGATAGTGTGTTTAAGCAGGAAGAAGGGGGACAGTGGGTTTAAGCAGGGATGGGGGGAAACAGTGGGTTTAAGCAGGAGAGAGGGGGACAGTGGGTTTAAGCAGGAGGGAGGGGGGACAGTGGGTTTAAGCAGGAGAGAGGGGGGACAGTGGGTTTAAGCAGGAGAGAGGGGGGACAGTGGGATTAAGCAGGAGGGAGGGGGGACAGTGGGTTTAAGCAGGAGGGAGGGGGGACAGTGGGTTTAAGCAGGAGAGAGGGGGGACAGTGGGATTATGCAGGAGAGAGGGGGGACAGTGGGATTAAGCAGGAGAGAGGGGGACAGAGAGTTTAAGCAAGAGAGAGGGGGCCAATGGGTTTAAGTAGGAGCAAGGGGGACTGTGGGTTTAAGCAGGAGAGAGGGGGACAGTGTGTTTATGCAGGAGCGAGGGGGACAGTGGGATTAAGCAGAAGAGAGGGGGACAGTGTGTTTATGCAGAAGAGTGGAGGACCGTGGGTTTAAGCAGGAGAGAGGGGGGCAGCGTTTAAGCAGGAGAGAGGGGGACATTGGGTTAAAGCAGGGCAGAGGGACAGTGGGTTTACGCAGGAGAGAAGAGGACAGTGTGTTTAAGCAGGAGCGAGGGGGACAGTGGGATTAAGCAGAAGAGAGGGGGGACAGAGGGTTTAAGCAGGAGAGAGGGGGACCGTGTATTTAAACAGCAGGGAGGGGGACAGTGGGTTTACACAGGAGTTAGGAGGACAGTATGTGTAAGCGGGAGGGAGGGGGACAGTGGGATTTAGCAGGAGAGAGGGGGGACAGTGGGTTTAAGCAGGTGAGAGAGGTATAGTGTGTTTAAGCAGGAGGATGGGGCACAGAGGGTTTAAGCAGGAGAGAGGGGGACAGAGGGTTTAAGCAGGAGAGAGGGGGACAGAGGGTTTAAGCAGGAGAGAGGGGGACGGTGGGTTAAAGCAGGAGAGAGGGGGACAGAGGGTTTAAGCAGGAGAGATGGGGACAGCGGGTTTAAGCAGGAGAGAGTGGGGGCAGTCATTTTAAGCAGGAGAGAGGGGGACAGCGGGTTTAAGCAGGAGAGAGGGGGACCGTGTATTTAAACAGCAGTGAGGGGGACAGTGGGTTTATACAGGAGTTAAGAGGACAGTATGTTTAAGCGGGAGGGAGGGGGACAATGGGATTTAGCAGGAGAGAGGGGGGACAGTGGGTTTAAGCAGGAGGGAGGGGGATAGTGGGATTAAGCAGGAGAGAGGGGGGACAGTGGGTTTAAGCAGGTGAGAGAGGTATAGTGTGTTTAAGCAGGAGGATGGGGCACAGTGGGTTTAAGCAGGAGGGAGGGGGACAGTGGGTTTACGCAGGAGACAAGAGGAGAGTATGTTTAAGCGGGAGGGAGGGGGACAGTGGGATTAAGCAGGAGAGAGGGGGGACAGTGGGTTTAAGCAGGAGAGAGGCGGACAGTGGGTTTAGGCAAGGGGGAGGGGGACAGTGGGATTCAGCAGGAGAGAGGGGGACAGTGGGTTTAACCAGGAGCGATGGGGACAGTGTGTTGAAGCAGGATTAAGGGTGACAGTGGGTTAAAGCAGGAGAGAGGGGGACAGAGGGTTTAAGCAGGAGAGAGGGGGACGGTGGGTTTAAGCAGGAGGGAGGTGGGCATTGGGTTTAAGCAGGAGGGAGCGGGTCAGCGGGTTCAGGCAGGAAAGAGGGGGACAGTGGGTTTAAGCAAGAGAGAGGAGGACTGTGGGTTTAAGCAGGATTGAGGGGGACAGTGGGTTTAAGCAGAAGGGAGGGTGACAGCGGGTTCAGGCGGGAGAGACACAGGCCAGTGGGTTTAAGCAGGAGAGATGGGGACAGTGGGTTTAAGCGGGAGGGAGGTGAACTGCGGGTTTAAGCAGGAGAGAGGTCGTCAGTTGGTTCAGGCAGGAGATTGACGAGTTCCAGGTTTCTGTGACTAAAGGCACGGCTGTTGATTCAGAACATTAATTTGAGGAATGCTTGTGCCTCAGAAGAATGCGTATCTGGTTGTGACGACTGTGATAGGGAGGGGTGAGGCTCTGAAAGAACTCAAAAAACTGGATGTAGAGGTACGTGCAGTGTTGAAAGGAGGGTAAACAATACCTAAAGCATCAGAACTATTGACAACATCAGTTAACATGGGTGCTAGGAAGGGAAACTTAGCAGACGATGGTTTGGTGTTAACTGCATTGATGGAACATGATTTGGGTCTTTCAGATAAGATGGACTTGGAAGGGGGCATGATTGGAAGTAGGAGCAGAACAAGACAATGATATTAATTCGGCTGCAGGGTGGGGAGCATGTTTGGCATAACTGGTTATGGGATAAATCAATGAATGACAACTGAATGGTGTTAATAGGGGAATCAGCAGTTATGGGGAAGGGGCAGGGATGTGGACACAAGGAACATCACATTAGCCATAACCCTATATAGTGGCAGAATAGACTTGAAGGGCTGAAGGGCCTATTCCTATTTCTTCTGGTTTTATACGGAATAGACAGTGTATGGGAGACACCGAATTCTGTAAGCTCCTCACACCTGTTGGTTGTTGTTAGGATACAGGAAGCAAGAGCAAAAGACTTCAATAGGCAATGTATGGAAGAGAAGAGAAGGTAGAGTTATATTTGCATCTTCCAGGATACTCCTGGAATTGTGAGGAATTTCAACAGTAAGGAACCATACAGCATTTGATTTGACCCAGCCACATCCATCAATGAACTTAAGGAAGTAGAGGTGAGGGCTGTACTAGTGGGAGCGGCCTGCATGAGATAGAGCTAAGCTTTTAATAGGGATACAAATGTCAACGGTGGAAGTGAGGCCGTGGGCAAGGAACTCAGTCATTCAGTACAACTGTTGGAGCTGGAGCCATGGTTTTGAGCTTGTTGTGACATTAATCTTTCATGAGATTTGGGAAGGGATTAGTTGTCTTTGAACTGAAAGGCTTGTTAGGCCAGTTAAGAATCAATCACATTGCTGTGGTCTGGAGTCATATGTAGGCCAGACCCAGTATGGAGAGCAGATTTCCTTCCCTAAAGGACATGAGTGAACCAGATGAGCTTTTAGAACAATGAATGATAGTTTCACATTTTCCTGAAGTTGTCTTTGGACCTGTTTTGCTTTGTACATGAGGCAGTTGGCGTCAAACAGTGTTGTTTCTTGCAGCTTATGTGTGAGACAGTTGTTGAAAAGAAGTTCTCTCACTGTGCTTATGTTACCAGTAAACAGAGCATTAATTCACAAACCTGTTCTGTATTACAGAGGGGAGCTAAGCTGGCAGAATGCTTGGTGGAGATAATTAAATGAAACCACATCCTTTGCCCAGCACATCAAACTGCTCAGCTATCAATTTCATTAAGTAACTTGTAATCATTCACAAAAAGAAACCGTGATGCGGTTATGGCTCGTGCACAGAAAGCAGCAGCAATCACTGATCTCTGTTAGATGGAGTTAAAAATAGGCAGTTAGACACAGAGAACCGTGAGCCCCACACTCATCCTGTGCCCTTTGCTTTTATTTACAAGGAGGCCTGGTGAGAGTTTAGATTAGATTAGATTATTTACAGTGTGGAAACAGGCCCATAGGCCCAACTAGTCCACACCGACCCGCCGAAGCGCAACCCACCCATACCCCTACATATACCCCTTACCTAACACTATGGGCAATTTAGCATGGCCAATTCACCTGATCCGCACATCTTTGGACTGTGGGAGGAAACCGGAGCACCCGGAGGAAACCCACGCAGACACGGGGAGAACGTGCAAACTCCACACAGTCAGTCGCCTGAGGCGGGAATTGAACCCAGGTCCCTGACGCTGTGAGGCAGCGGTGCTAACCACTGTGCCACTGTGCCGCCCTTAAAACAGTGAATGGGAGAAAGTTCTCTCTCTGCTGAACTCCATTAACTATTCTCCTGAAAATGGAGCAGCACTTGTTGGTCTAATCTAAGCCCAGTATATTCAGATAACATCCAGACCATGTTTGTGCCAGGTAATGACCACCACTGGTAAGAAAATGCCCATGAACATGATGGCTCAGTGATTAGCACTGCTGCCTCACAGCACCAGCGACCTGGATTCGATTCCAACCTCGAGTGACTGCCTGTGTGGAGTTTGCACATTCTCCCCGTGTCTGCGTGGGTTTCCTCTGAGTGCTCTGGTTTCCTCTGGATGTTCCAATTTCCTTCCACAGTCCAAAGATATGCAGGTTAGGTGGATTGTCCCATAGTGTCCATGGATGTGTATCTAGCTGTGCTATATCTGGGGTTATGGGAATAGGGTGAGGGGGTGGGGTGGGATGCTCTTCAGTGAGTCAGTGTGGGGAATTCGATGGACTGAATGGCTTCTTTCTACACAATCGGGACTTCAACATCACTTCTAATGCCATCAACATCCTGTATTTATGTGGCAGCTTTAACATAGGAAAATGACCCAAGGCATTCTGCAGGACTGTAATCATGCAAACGTGGAATGAATGAAGGAGGAAATAGGACCAGCAGTCAAAATTCTGGTCAAAAGTTTGAATTTTAAGGTGAATGTATAGAATTTTATATAATCTATAGGACAAAGACAGGCCATATAGCTCAATCCGCCCATGCTAGTGGTTATGCTGCAATCCCAATCCCTGCCATTTTTGCTCATTTCAATCCAACATTGTCAGTCACCTGGTTTCCCCTTAAACACACGAATGCTATTCACCCCAACCACACCAGTTCCATGTTCTCCTCTTTGAATAAAGATGTTTCTTTTGAATTTCCAATTGCATTTCTTGATAATTCTCTTATATTGACGGCTTCCAGTAAGGCACTTGGCCCATAAATGGGATCGACCACCCTGTGCCCAGCCTATCAAAACCTTCAAGAATTTTCAACATGTTTATTGGGTCGACCCTCAACTTTGTTTTTCCAGGAGAAAAGGGACCTGGCCTTTCTGATGTGCATTCCTGGAAACCTCTGCATGCTCTCCAATGCTGCTATAACCTTTTGTTTATCGTATGATGACCAGAAAGGTGACTGTCTGTGTGGAGTTTGCACGTTCTCCCCAAGCCCTTGTGGATTTCCTCAAGAGTTCCGGTTTCCTCCCACAGTCCAAAGATGTGCAGGTCAAGTGGATTGGCCATGGGAAATTGTCTATAGTGTCCAGGGATGTGCAGGTTCAGTGGGTTAGCCATGGGAAATAGGTAAAAACAATGACTGCAGATGCTGGAAACCAGATTCTGGATCAGTGGTGCTGGAAGAGCACAGCAGTTCAGGCAGCATCCAACGAGCAGCAAGGTTACTGGGATAGTGTTGGGGGGGTGGCTCTCGGTGGGATGGTCTTTGAAGGGTCAGTGAAACAAGATGAGCTGAATGGCCTGCGTCTCTGCTGTGGGGATTCCATGGTTCTACACTTAACTGTGTACTCTTTACTCTTCAATGTAAAAATAACATTCTGTCAGAATACACTTGAAAGGATCTGCGCAGGGAAATGATATGAAATGCATTAAACATCTCAAGTTCACACAAGATGTTACACACTATTGTACTCCCTGGAGATTCCGGAGAACATGAGGGTGGTCATAGAAGGCTTTAAGATGCTTGATGGAAAAGGGGCAGAATCAGGTGAATGCTCAGAGGTTAATACTGACAAGAAGCTTGACTGAAAATGTGTTGCTGGTTAAAGCACAGCAGGTCAGGCAGCATCCAAGGAACAGGAAATTCAACGTTTCGGGCCAGAGCCCTTCCTATTCCTTGGATGCTGCCTGACCTGCTGTGCTTTAACCAGCAACACATTTTCAGCTCTGATCTCCAGCATCTGCAGACCTCACTTTTTACTCAAAGAAGCTTGACTGGGCAAGTTTTGTCAATGGAAGGACAAAGAAGTAATATCCATCATTGCCACATGATATTTGTGACTTTGAGAAAACCTATTTTATTACTGTGGCAACTAGAAATCTCATGGTTGGGGGCGGGGGAGTGGGGGAGCATGTTTTGAGACCTAGAGTTAAGGGAAAGGTCAACATGGGATGTGGATTGTGCAGAGAACAAAAGGCTTGGAAACATAGTGATAGTTTACATGAACAGAAGGGGTGAGGATCAGGCGTTGTTTCTCTGTTTCTTTCTCCACAAATGCTGCCAGACATGCTGAGTTTCTCCAGCATTCTCTGTGATTCAGATTTCCAGCATCAGCAGTAATTTGCTTTCATAATAATCATATTACTGTGAAATGTAATAGTTTATTCTGTGTTTAATGGTATTTTGGATATTGGAAATTTCAGTTACTGAGAAAGGTGGATTTTGTAGGGAATGGGGGTGAAGGATAATATTACACCATCTGCTGGTGTCACAGGGATCAGCTTTAGATAAGAATCTCTGTTAGAGTGCCACCTACTGGTGTTACAAATTAACATAGACATTTTCGCATTGGAACCCCATAGGAAATATCCATAAAAGAATTGTAAGAGGTGTTCTACTAACATAAAGTTTTAATACATAGTCTTATATATAGGAAATACGGTTGCAAACTCAACAGCCCTCCTCTTAATACTGTATTACTCTGTTGTGTAATCTTGCACAGTATTAATGTCAGCATCTCTTCCAGTAGTGAATTTGGAAAATAATCGCAAGCTGAAAGAGGATGTTGACAGGCTTGTGAAGTAGGCAGTCACATGGCAGGTTACATTTAATACAGAAATGTGAGATCCCACAATGAGGCGAGTTTGTTAGAATCTAAGCAGCGCAATATAAAAGGGGATTCAGGGTCAGAGAGAAGTGAGTTGAAAATGTGTTGCTGGAAAAGGCGTTGGGGAACGGACATTTACTATAAACCGACCGACTCCCACAGCTATCTAGACTACACCTCCTCGCACCATATCACCCGTAAAAACGCCATCCCATATTCCCAATTCCTTCGTCTCCGCTGCATCTGCTCACAGGAGGACCAGTTCAAATACTGAACAATCCAGATGGCCTCCTTCTTCAAAGACTGCAATTCCCCCCTGGTCTCCAACGCCTTATCTTCACCATAGACATCCAGTCCCTGTACACCTCCATTCCCCCATCACAAAGGACTCAAAGCCCTCCGCTTCTTCCTTTCCCACCGTACCAACCTGTACCCTTCCACTGACACCCTCCTTCAACTGACTGAACTGGTCCTCACTCTGAACAACTTCCCTTTCCAATCCTCCCACTTCCTCCAAAACAAAGGAGTAGCCATGGGAACCCGCATGGGCCCCAGCTATGCCTGCCTCTTTTTAGGATATGTGGAACAGTCCAGCTTCCGCAGCTACACTGACACCACCCCCCACCTTTTCCTCCACTACGTTGATGACTGTATCGGCGCTGCCTCATGCTCCCACGAGGAGGTTGAACAGTTCATCCACTTTACCAACACCTTCCACCCGACCTCAAATTTACCTGGACCATCTCAGACTCCTCCCTCCCCTTCCTAGACCTCTCCATTTCTATCTCGGATGACCGAATCAACACGGACATTTACTATAAACCAACTGACTCCCACAGCTACCTAGACTACACCTCCTCCCACCCTGCCCCCTGTAAAAACGTCATCCCATATTCCCAATTCCTTCGTCTCCACCGCATCTGCTCCCAGGAGGACCAGTTCCAACACCGTACAGCCCAGATGGCCTCCTTCTTCAAAGACCACAATTTCCCCCCAGACGTGATCGACGATGCTCTCCACTGCATCTCCTCCACTTCCCGCTCCTCTGCCCTTGAGCCCCGCCCCTCCAATCGCCACCAGGACAGAACCCCACTGGTCCTCACCTACCACCCCACCAATCTCCATATACATCATATCATCCATCGTCATTTCCGCCACCTCCAAACGGACCCCACCACCAGGGATATATTTCCCTCCCCTCCCCTATCAGTGTTCTGAAAAGACCACTCCCTCCGTGACTCCCTCATCAGGTCCACACCCCCCACCAACCCAACCTCCACTGCCGGCAACTTCCCCTGCAACCGCAAGAAATGCAAAACTTGCAGCCACACCTCCCCCCTTACTTCCCTCCAAGGCCCCAAGGGATCCTTCCATATCCACCACAAACTCACCTGCACCTCCACATACATCATTTACTGCATCCGCTGCACCTGGTGTGGCCTCCTCTATATTGGGGAGACAGGCCGCCTACTTGCGGAATGTTTCAGAGAACACCTCTGGGACACCCGGACCAACCAACCCAACCACCCTGTGGCTCAACACTTCAACTCCCCCAAGGACATGCAGGTCCTTGGACTCCTCCATCGCCAAACATAGCAACATGACAGCTGGAGGAAGAGTCCCTCATCTTCCGCCTAGGAACCCTCCAACCACAAGGGATGAACTCAGATTTCTGCAGTTTCCTCATTTCCCGCTCTGCCCCCCCCCCCCCCCCCAACCTTGTCACAGTCCCAACCCTCGAACTCAGCACCACCTTCCTAACCTGCAATCTTCTTCCTGACCTCTCTGCCCCCACACCCAATCCGGCCTATCACCCTCACCTTAACCTCCTTCCACCTATCGCATTTCCAACGCCCCTCCCCCAAGTCCGTCCTCCCTAGCTTTTATCTTAGCCTGCTTGGCACACTTTCCTCATTCCTGAAGAAGGGCTCATGCCTGAAACATCGATTCTCCTGTTCCTTGGATGCTGCCTGACCTGCTGTGCTTTTCCAGCAACACATTTTCAGCTCTGATCTCCAGCATCTGCAGTGCTCACTTTCTCCTCAGAGAGAAGTGAGGCTTACATACAGAAACCTTTAAGGGTAGCAGGGCAGGATGAGAATTATGTTGTGAAGTAAATCACATAGGATCTTGGACTTTGTGTTGGGAGAGGGCAGTGTGGTGATCTTTTAAAAAGTTTAAGCCAGCCATGTCTTAATTGGTCACGGCATTTTTGTGATAAATGGACTTGAGAATGGCTCCCGCCTCATTTGTTGAAACAGACACAGTGGCGGATGTGTTCTTTCTGTCTGCCAAAAGCAGTGCCTATATCTTAATATATGTGGCTTCCCGTACGTACCATGTGCCTAATACGAAAAGGAGTTATCAATATAATTATTCACAATCTCAGCAATTTTTTTCCCAATTGATATGGATTTATGTTTTATAACTGTGCTGTGTTTGGGGATTTAAGGGTATTTATAAGTGCCTAGCTCCTGCAAACTGTAAAATGCAAATTTATGATAAACCTTCTCTTTATGTGTGTATGTTTGACTTTTAAAATGTGATTTCTGTCCTGTGATTCAAATCCGTGGTTGGATAATTTGGCCCATTCTGTTCTGGATGACTGTAAAATGATTCCAGCAGCATTTCTGTCCCTCCCTTTGTTTTGATCAATCTGCATGGTCATATCCTGGGCACATTACGATGTCAGACTTGCCTTGGTGGGAGTAGTCCTGCTTCTGATGTTTGAGTTGGACCCACACTCTGAAGACTTCCAAGAATGAAAAAGGGATAACTGTAGTTTTTGAGGTTTCTTTTGGCTTGGTCACATCTGCCATCTCAGCTGATGCAAAAGAACCCAAAGCATTATTCCAAGGAGAGCAACGGTATTATGAACAGTTTCCTAATAAGTATTCGTCTCTGAACTAACAAAACAGAACTGACCTCTTCCACTCATGATCCCTTGATATTTGCATGAAGCTCTACAACTTGGGGAGCACTTCCTACATACTTCTACATGGCCTTGAAACACTGCGATGCCCTGAAGTTGTGAAATATAAATGTCAGCAACATGCTTCCTGGGATCCTAGAGCAATGTATCACTTTCACAAGATTTGTTTAAATTTGTTTCCAGTTTAACCACATCCTTACTTAACACTGCCCTAGTCCTGAACTTGTATTTTTCTCTAGTTTCCTTTTGGCCTCCATTCACACCCTCTCTGAGCTCATCTTGTTCACAGGCCCTACTTATTAACTCTCCAGCCTATTCTCATGAAATCGATAAACCAACCAACTTGCCCTTCCCGCAACCCGTGTTCACTGAAATTGTCAACAGTGCACTCTCCTTGTGGAAATGTTATCATCAGTCACTACTCTTCAAGAAATCTATTCTTGACCCCATGCTTCTTGCCAACTCATGCTCCAACTAGTGTGGCACAGTTGCCTCACAGCGCCAGGGACCCAGGTCCAATTCCAGACTTGGGCGACTGTTTGTGTGGAGTTTGCACATCCTCCCAGTGTCTGTGTGGGTTTCCTCTGGGTGCTCCAGTTTTCTCCCACAATCCAAAGATGTGCAGGTCAGGAGAATTGGCCATGCTAAATTGCCCGTAGTGTTCAGGGATGTAAAGGCTAGCTGCATTAGTCAGGGGAAATTGTAGAGTAATGGAGTAGGGGAATGGGTCTGGGTGGGATACTGTTCAGAGGGTCGGTGTGAGCTGTTTCCACACAGTAGGGATTCTATGATCTCCAGCCCCTTTTCACTCTTTAAACTTCTTGTCACTCCCAAATCCAATCCATCTTTCCCAGAATTCCTCATTCAAATTTAAGTACTGAAATTTCTCTTGACCAATTCTTCAATGACAACAGATGGGAGTGTGGTGACTAATCTGGGACTGTCTGGAATTTGCCCTCCAGCCTCATGCCTGGCTATGTGATTCTATGGGGTGTCTCTTATCCCCGGTCTGTCTCTCTCCCTCATTGCTGCCCAGTCCTGATTGGTGTCTGCTCATGCATACTGTTCTGCCACACACTCACAGCCTGCTTAATGCACAGGTATAGACACAGGCAGACCAGGCATACAGAATTAGACTCTTCATTCCAACCATGCCGGACATAATTCCAAACTAAACTAGTCCCACCTGCCTGCTCCTGACTCATATCCCTCCAAACCTTTCCTATTCATGTACTAAGTATTTTTTATAGGTGTTATAGCTCTGCCTGTATCCATTGCTACCTCAGGAAGTTTATTCCACATGTGGACCATCCTGTGTAAAACATTTGCCCTTCACGTTTTTCTTAAATCTCTCTCCTCTCACCTTAAAAATGTGCCTCACCCCAGTCTTGAAATCCCCCATCCTAGGGGGAAAAAACACCTTGCCATTAACCCTCTCTATACCCCTCATGACTTTATAAACCTCTGTGAGGTCACTTCTCAACCTCCTATGCTCTAGTGAAAGAAATTTCCAGCCTATCCTGTCTCTCTTTATAACTCAAACTTTCCCTCCCATCAACATCCTGGTATATCTTTTCTGAATCCTTACTACCTTAATAATAATAATAATAATAAAAATAATATCCTTCCTATAACAGGGTGACCAGAACAGTACTCCAGAAGAACTCAAAATGATTTCCCAACTTCTATTCCTAGAGGGCTGAGCAATGAAATCAAATACGCTCAACGCCTTTTTAACCACCCTGTCAATATGTGATGCAAACTTCAAAGAATTATGTATGAGAACCCCTCGGTCCCTCTGTTCTACACCACTACCCAAGACTTTACCAGTATATGTTATGCCCCTGTTTGTACCAAAATGCAATAATTCACATTCATCCAAATTGAATTCCATCTGCCACTCCTAAGCCTATTGACCCATTTGATCAAGCACTCTTTGTAATCTTCGAAACCCTTCTTCACTGTCTACCATGCCATCAATTATGGTGTCATCTTCAAACCTACTGACCGTGCCTCTGTCTTCTCATCCAAATCATTTACATAAATGACAAACAAAAGTGGGCCCAGCACCGATCCCTGTGGAACACTGCTGGTCACAGTTCTCAAGTCCAAAAAACACCCCTCCACCATTACTCTCTGTCTCCATTTGTTAAGCCAATTATCTATCCAACTGGTATGCTCGCTCTGAATCCCATGTAACCTAACTTTACTAATTAGTCTATCATCCGGAACCTTGTTGAAAGCTTTATTAAAACCCAAGTAAACAACATCTACTGCTCTGTCCTCATCAATCATTTTAGTAACTTCCTCAAAAACCTCAATCAATTTGTGTGATACAATTTTCCTTACACAAAACCATGCTCGCGACCCCAAATCAATTTTTGCCTCCCTGAATGTTTATAAATCCTTACAATCACCTCAAACAATTTACCCACAACTGAAGTCAGACTCATAGGTCACAAGTTCCTCAGTTTCTCTTCACAACCTTTCTTAAATAAAGGCACAACATTAGTGACCCTCAAGACATCAGGCACCACCCCTGTGGTTATAGATGATGTAAATATATCTGCAAGGGTCTCCGTGATTTCCCCCCTCGTCCCATAGCATTCTGGGATACATTTGATCATGTCCTGGAGATTTATCCACCTTTACATTTTCTAAAACCTCCAGCACTTCCCCTTCTGTAATATGAACTGTTCTTTTTATAAAAAAAATCAATATTTATTTCCCTGAGTTCTCTAGCTTCCATTTGTTTCTCCACAGTGAAAACCAATGCAAAATATTCATTTTTTCGTTGTCTGTCTGGCATAATCTTACCCACTGTAATCAAATCTGCCTCTGTCTCATTTACATCATGAGCAAGAATCAGAGCTTAACAAGCCTCACCCTATGATCATGAATTCCTCATCCGCAGTGCCATGCTGGTAAACCTCCTCCACACCCCTCACCAGGATCCTCATGCCCTTGCCAAAGTGTGGTGCTGGAGAACACGGCTATCACAACCCAGATTGTAACATTCTCACATTCTTGTTTTCAGATTCCTCCATGGTCTCGCCCCTCCCAGTCGTCCCTCAGCCCCACCGACCTCTGAGATCTCAATCCTCAGCAAGCATACGCCTTCAAATCGCCCCATCTCTTTGACCAACTTTGAGTCACTTGACCAAAAATCCCCTTACATTATGCAAATTCATATCTTGCTTTAGAAATCCCCTGTGGGCATTTTGTTATACAGCTATATAAATGTAATTTGTTGCTGTAGTACAGAGGAACTGCAGTTCCGGCAGATCATACCATACAAAGTGCATTAGGGTAATAGAACAGAGCGAGGAATACAAAGTTATGGCTGCAGAGAAGATACACAAGGAGTGAAATCGACATTAAATTTAAAGTTTGAGAGGTCTAATTAGAAGTCTAATAACAGCAGGGAAGAAGCTGTTCTTGAATCTGTTTGTATGTGCATACAAGCATTTATACCCTCTGCCCGACAGAACGATGAAAGGTTTGATAACAGAGGCACGGTGGCTCAGTGGTTAGCGCTGTTGCTTCACAGCACAAGGGACCTGGGTTTGATTCTAGCCTTGGATGATTGTCTGTGTGGAGTTTGCTCGTTCTTCCTGTGTCGACTTGAGTTTCCTGCGGGTGCTCAGGTTTCCTCCAACAGCCCGAAAATGTACAGGTTAGATGGATTAGCCATGGGATGGGGGTAGGGAGATGGGGGAGTGTGCGGGTTTGAGTGGGCTGCTATTCAGAGGGTTGGTATGGACTTGATGGGCTGAATGGCCTGCTTCCACACTGTAGAGATTCTATGATTCTCCTATTGCCTCCAGCACCTCTCTTTTCTGCACACAGCAGAGGTCCCAGACACAAGGCTCCACAAGGGATTTCTGTAGAATTAGCTTCCGCTCAGAGAGTATGAGCACCCATCAACAGGGACTATCATGGCCCAGGGAGGACAATGACCAGGACATTTCCAGTTTAAGCAAAAATTTCCTCATTTCTTATTCCATGACACTAAAGGCACTTAATTAAATTATGCTGGAGATCTAAAACAAACAAAACAAGAAGTGCTGGAGAAACTCAGCAGGCCTGGCAACTTCACAGAGTTAATTGGGGAGGCACGATGGCCTCACAGTGCCAGGGATCCAGGTTCAATTCCCGTTTTGGGTGACAGTGTGGAGTTTGCCCATTCTCCCTATGTCTGCGTGGGTTTCCTCTGGGTACTCCATTTTTCTCCCACAGTCCAAAGATGTGCAGGTCAAGTAGATTAGCAACACTTAATTTCCCATAGTGTTCGGTGCATTAGTCAGAGGGAAGTGGGTCTGGGTGGGTTAGTCTTCGGAAGGTCAGTGTGGGCTTGTTTGGCCGAGGGGCCCAATTCCACGTTGTAGGGAATCTAATCTAATCTTGCCCAGTGACTCTTAGCAGCTGGGTATGGTTGGTATTTATGCTGATGATGGTGGGGAACAGATAGAGATGGTGCCCAAAGGGAGAGAGAGAAAACACAAAGGCAAAATCAAGATTTACAAGGACATTGCCAGGGTTTGAGAATTTGAGCTATAGAGAGATGCTGAATAGACTGGGGCTATTTTCCCTGGAGTGTCAGAGATTGAGGTGTGACCTTATGGAGGTTTATAAAATCATGACAGCATGGACAGGGTGAATACCCAAGATCTTTTCCCAGGATAGGGGAGTCCAAAAATAGAGGGGATCGGTTTAAGGTGAGAAGGGAAAGGTTTAAAAAGGGGTTAAAAGGGCAACCTTTTCACACAGAGGATGGTGTAAGGAATGAGCTGATGGTGGAGGCTGGTACAGTTACAACATTTAAAAGGCATCTGGATGAGTACATGAATAGGAAGGGTTTAGAGGGACATGGGCCAAACACTGGCATATGGGACTGGATTAATTTAGAATATCTGGTCGGCATGGATGAGTTGGACCAAAGAGTCAGTTTCTGTGCTGGACAACTCTATGACACTAAGAATAAAGCTCCCTCTACACTGTCCCTAACAAACTTTTCCAGGACAGGTACAGCACAGGGTTAGATATAGAATAATGCTACCTCTATGCTGTCCTCATCAAATATTCCCAGCACAGGTACTGCACAGGGTTAGATATAGAATAACGCTATCTCTACACTGTCCTCATCAAACATTCCCAGCACAGGTACTGAACAGGGTTGGACATAGAATAACACTACCTCTGCACTGTCCTCATCAAACATTCCCAAGACAGGTACTGCACAGGGTTAGATATAGAATAAAGCTACCTCTACACTGTCCTCATGAAACATTCCCAGGACAGGTCCTGCACAGGGTTACATATAGAGTAAAGCCTCCTCTACACTCTCTCTATCAAACACTTGCAGGAAAGGTCCAGCATGGGATTAGATAAAGAGGGACAGTCCCTGTGCTCTGACAAATGGTCAGTATTGTATGCAAGGAGTTTCAGCTCACATCAGAAGTGGAATTATGGTGGGATCAGCAGGAAGAGAAAAGTGAGTGAAACATAAAGAGCAAACACTGTCAAATGTGATGAAAAATGCTGGGGCCTGGAATTGTCCACTCAATCCCATGTAAATGAAACTGAACACAGAGACAGTCTCAGGCCTGAGCAACAGGCTGTCATCTGAGAGTAGGAGTCCACCTCAAGCAGGACAGTGGTGAGCCTGACAGGGGGTACAGGAACAGGAAAGGGATGGAAGACAAATACTCAGAGGAACAGATGGATTCTCCTCCTTCCTTGCGCTGACCCAGAATGCCTCTCAGTTCCAGAGGGGAAACATTTCTGTGCAAGTTTTTGTTAGAGGTGTCCTGCTGTATTGAAGGCTGAGAAATCCTTTCTGTGCAAAGCCCAAATCTCAGGCCTCCTGCCAAAACCTAATGCTAAGTCACCGACTCCACCGTGTCCGCCTCACACAATTTTACCGGTACAACCATCGTCAGCAGAACAATTCCCTGAGCCCCACACTCACCAACAGTCATGTGATCTCCTCGAAAGAGACCAAAACAATGTAAAACTCCACGATCAATTGGAAAGTATCTCTCGAGATTTCCTCTTGGAAGATTTGATGTAGTTTATAACTTTGAATCTTGCCAATTAACCTGGTCTCAGTGAAATCTCATCACCTTGTTTTTCATTTCAGCCTGGGGGTGTGGCCAGTTCTGGGCGGGGTTATCTTTGGGAGCACCGATTTTTAAAACAGCATCAAAATAACAGAAGCTGACACCTGAATTTCGAGCCTGGAGCAATTTGATTTAAAATTCTGTCCCCCCATCCCCCCTGCTCCTGTGCAATGGTTCAGCCTATTGCGTTCATGCATGGCCATTGGACTGAAAAAAACCTCTTTTTAAGATGTGATCTCTACCCCAAGCAGAAACTAGTTCTCTTTTTGAAGTTTGATGAAGGTCAACAAGTACCACACCAACCTGGAACTTCATCCATTGGTCAACTCTCATCTGCAAAATGAAGAAATGCCTAACCTCAGCCAAGCCTGATGCAACCTTTACATGTGACCTACATTCTTCCTCAATCTAGAAATAACCTATTGGCAGGAAACATCTTTCAATCGTCAACTGGTTTATATTCCTCTCAAATACAACCAGAAAGTCTTCAAAGTTTTGTACTGAACAAACAATCCAGGTCTTTTTCAATTTATAATTTCAGTTACATCACACCGTAAACTTCTTACAATCTTATACTCCACAACCACCTGATGAAGGAGCAGCTACTGCTTCCGAATAAACCTGTTGGACTATAACCTGGTGTTGTGTGATTTTTAACTTTATACACCCCAGTCCAACACCGGCATCTCCAAATCAGGAAAGTCTTCACGTCTTGAAAGGGAACAAATTCAGTTTCCAAAGTCTCTCAATTGTTTCAAGTCATTCCTATACCTCTCTGGTCAATCTTCATTATAGCTTTTATAGATATTGTAATCAACCTATTCAGAGATATTGTGACACATTTCACATGGAGCACATAGGACTTGAACCTGGGCCTCCTGCCTCAGAGTAAGAGACACTATCACTGCACCACAACAGAGTCAACCGTACAGTCTTCACTCTCGCTCAGTCTTTATACAAGCAGCCAGTTGTCAAGAACAAAACTGAAAACAACTATAGAATCCTACAGTGTGGCAGCAGGCCTTTCAGGTTCACACCCCTCCTAAAGGCATTCCACCCAGACCCACCCCTGTAACCTTACATTTCCCATGGCTAATCCACCTAGTTAGCAAATCTCTGGACATTATGGACAATTTAGTATGGCCAATCCACCTAACCTGCACAGCTTTGGAATTTGGAAGAAAGCCCACGCAGCCACAGGGAGAATGTGCAAATTCCACATTTACAGTCGCCTGAGGGTGGAATCGAACCTGAGTCCCTGGTGCCATGAGGCAGCAGTGCTAACTACTAGGCCACCGTACTGTTTTGGGTCTTCAGGCAACTGATCAGCTTGAGACTGTGAACAAAGGAGAGAGACATTTATCAGATCTCCATCAGTTCAGGAGCTATCTCTTTTGTTTGCCGTGAAAGCCACTCTAAGGCTGAAGAAAACCAATTAATCTTTCCTTCAGGAGTTGCTGTAAGCTTTGACTTTTAGTGAATAAGTTAAAGACCATTTATGAATGAACCAGACACCCTGTGCAGCTTGTAGACTGATGGGAACATCTGAGAAAGGCAGCCCAATGTCTTTATCAGCACAAGAACCCTAACAACCATCTCAGGAACTACTGAAGAGCTTGCTAATTTTCCCTCCATCCATAACACCCAAATGTTTGTATCTATGTAAGGGACAATTTATATGTTGAGTTTATTTTTAACTAGTAGAGTTGTATGCTGACAGGTCAAACAAGTCCACACCGACCCACCGAAGAGTAGCCCACCCAGACCCATTCCCCTACCCTATATTCACCCCTGACACTTTGGGCAATTTAGCATGGCCAATTCATCTGACCTGCACATCTTTGGATTGTGGGAGGAAACCGGAACACCCGAAAGAAACTCACACAGACACGGGGAGAATGTGAAAACTCCACATAGGCAGTTGCCCAAGGCAGGAATCTAACCCGGGTCCCTGTGAGGCAATAGTGCTAACAACTGAGCCACCCAAATTGTTTACATGTAGTTACAGTCTAATTAATCGTGATGATTTTTTTGTTAGGTTCAAAAACATAGTCCACGCTTTCTGTCAATCTGGGTCTCCAGAACAGGTAAATGCGGAAATTCCATGTGTTGACTGCAGGAATATCAGCACTTGATTTCTAATGAGACATGACAGAATAAAGGAAACCAAAAACAGGTTGTCTTTAAAGATGAGGGAATGCCGATGCTGTTGAGGATCATCCACATTCGGGAAAAAAAACCCTTCACCTCCATTGACAAGAGTAGTTGAGAATAATGTGTGTATATGGCGGATATCAGATTGATTAAAACAAGGGACTGTGCAGGCTGGAGATCTGATACAAACAAAACCAAGAAGTACTGGAGAAAATCAGTAGCTCTGGTGGAATCTGTGGAGAGAAAAAAAATGCTTACATCTTAATTCTCGTCTTCAGTTCTGAAGAAGGGTCTCTGGACTCAAAACATTAGCTCTCTTTTCACCCCACAGGTGCTGCCAGACCTGCTGAGTTTCTCCGGAGATATCAGATTGATATGGATAGACTGGAAGAACTGGAATTGTTCTCTTTGGAGAAAGAAGGTTCAGAGGAGATCTGAAAAAGTTGTTCAAAGGGGGTCTAAGTATAGATTCGTAGAGTCATACATCATGGAAACTGACCAGTCCAACTAATACAGACATGTTCCCAAAGCCACTAGTCCCACTTACCTGTATTTGGCCCATATCCCTCCAAGCCTTTCCTAGTCATGTACTGATCCAAATGTCTTTTAAATTTGTAACTGTATCTACTGCACCTACTACATCCTCTGTCAGTTCATTCCAGATATGAATCAACCTCAATGTTAAAAAAACGTTTCTGCTTATGTCCTTTTTTAAATCCTTCTCCTCTCAAGTCAAAAATATGCACCCTAGTTTTGAACTCTCCAACCTCAGGGAAAATATTTTTACTTATCTATGCCCCTCATGATTTGATAAACCTTGATCAAGTCACCCCTCAACCTCTTACACTCTGGTGAGTAAAGTCCCAGGCAGTAGGTGCAGAGAAGTTGTTTCATTTGGTGGAAGTGTAAAAGAAACAGGAAGACTCTAAGATGATAACCAAATGAACCAACAGCAACAGGAGGAAAACATTTTTTCTCATTCATTGACTGGATAGGATCTGGAATGCACCTGCCTAAGATTGTGATGGAGGTAGGTTCCAAGATGATTTTTAAAAAGAATTGAGTAAGCCCCTGATGGGAAAGCAATCACAGGGCTATGGGAAAATGAGGAGCAGGGAGACTGATGGAATCACTCTTACAGGGACCCAGTACAAACAAAGCTGGCTGAATGGTCACCTTCTATATTGTAACCATTTTCTGATTCTCTAAATCTATCAGCTTTGTTGCAATCAAGGTCAAGATTCCACTAACGTTTCAATTGCTCCTTGTCTCAGTCTATCAGTTTTTAATGACTTATATCCTTTGCTTCTCTGTTGCTACTAATTTCTCATCATTGGATGAAGTGTGGATGATTTGTGTCTAGATTAGAGTGGTGCTGGAAAAGCACAGCAAGCCAGGCAGCATCCGAGGAGCAGGAAAATCGACATCTCAGGCAAACACCCTTCATCAGGAAGGGCTTGATAAAGGGCTTTTGCCCAAAACATCGATTTTCCTGCTCCTCGGATGCTGCCTGACCTGCTATGCTCGTCGAGCACCACTCTAATCTTGACTCTAATCTCCAGCATCTGCAGTACCCACTTCTGCCCAGTGGATGACTTTGGACCTTGGACTTTGTTGCCATTTTATTTCCTACTTGCTCACTTAATCTATCAATGCTTCTTCACAATGTCCTGTTGCTGTCTAGATTAATTAATGAGGTACAATGATCTTACATCAACAATTAATTAGACAATCGTAACTTTTGTTGGCAGCTCCCTGGTGCAATCACTTATAAGTAACCAAAATCAAAAGACTGAGAGTGACAATGATACTGGGAGTAATGTAGGGGCAGCCATTTTGTATTTGGCTTGGTTTGCAACTAAAGTACAGCTAGGAAGCAATGTGGCATTGGCAAACATGCCTCTGACAAATTGAACAGGTCCCCCGTGAATTGTTAGCATACCACACATTGTTAATTCCTTCAGTTTCATCGTAATAGAATCAGGAGTAGGCCATTTGGCTCATCAAGCCTGCTCCACCATTCATTCAGATCTATCCATCGCCTCAGCTCCTCCTACCTGCATTATCTCCAAACCCTTAAATCCCCTACCATATAAAGACCCATCCAACTGTGTCTTGTTTTAAATTAATGAAACTGACCCTACCTCCTCACTAAGCAGCTTCAGTTGGTACCCAATGACCCTCCAAGGTTGTATTTTCATCACTAATAACTCTAGTGTTAATGACAGCCAAATATGCAAATTAGCTGTGAAATAATGTGTATCAGTCTCAATCCTAATCAGAAGGTCACAGATTGAGCACTACTCCATCACAATTCAAAGACTTGAATAGTTAATCTCGACTGAAAGCCAGTGCGGTACTGTGGGACTGCTGCATTGTTGGAGATGCTATCTTTCAGATCAGATGGTAAACCAAAGTCTCCTATGGACCTTAGGGGCAGATGGAAGATCCCATTGTGATTCAAAGAAGAACAGGGTTTGTCCCTGGTGTTGCAGCCATTAGTTATTCAACAATATAAGAAAACTAGAGTAAAATATGAGGTCTGCAGATGCTGGAAATCAGAGCTGAAAATGTGTTGCTGGTTAAAGCGCAGCAGGTCAGGCAGCATCCAAGGAACAGGAAATTCGATGTTTCGGGCTAAAGCCTTCATCAGGAATGAAGGGCTTTAGCCCGAAACGTCGAATTTCCTGTTCCTTGGATGCTGCCTGACCTGCTGCGCTTTAACCAGCAACACATTTTCAGCAATATAAGAAAACTGCTCAATATATAATTCGGGATGCAGCTATGGGCAAATTAGCTGCTGCATCTCCTACAATGGAACACCAATTAGTAAGTACTTAATTGACTAGAAAATACTTGGCCTGAGATTGTAAGAGGAGTTAGAGTGATATAACTTCTTTCTTTTAAACCTTGAATGTCAGTCACTTGATCCAGAATTACAAGGCACAGGTTGAGGGTGAATCTAAAAGGGACCTAAAGGGCAACGTTTTCATGCAGAGGATAGTGCTTGTATGGAATGAGCTGCCAGAGGAAGTGCTGAGGGTTGGTACAATTACAACATTTAAATGGCATCTGGATAGGTATATGAATAAGAAGGTTTTAGACGGATATGGGCCAAATGCTAGTGAATGGGACTAAATTAGGTTAGAATATCTGGTCAGTATGGACGAGTTGGAATGAAGGATCTGTTTCCGTGCTATACATCTCTATGACTCTAACTGAAATCTTTGGAAGCAGTGAGCATAGCAATATCGTTCATCAATGGACACAGCAGACTGTGGGTTAGGCCGGTACAGTGTTATTTGGTATTACTGTTGGATATTAGATTCTCCACAGTGTGGAAACAGGCCCTTCGGCCCAACAAGCCCACACCGACCCTCCGAAGAGTAACCCACTGATGCACCTAACACTATGAACAATTTAGCATGGCCAATTCACCTGGCCGGCACATCTTTGAACTGTGGGAGGAAACCCACGCAGACATAGGGAGAATGTGCAAACTCCACACACACAGTCGCCCAAGGCTGGAATCAAACCTGGGACCCTGGCGCTGTGAGACAGCAGTGCTAACCACTGAGCCACTGTGCCACCCCGATATGTTGGAAGTTATACTATAAGTTAATAAGTGTGCTTCCACTGGCTGTTGTCTGTTGGTTGTCAGTTCTTGAATCTGAACACAGAAGTTTAGCAAACCACAGTCAGGCTTGCACTAAAGGACAAGAAGTTAGACGTAATAAATCACCTCATCCACGGGACTTGTGGTTCAAGCATTGGAGTGGCTGAACTGAATCCTGGCCAATCAGGATTTATCTGAGTGAACAGAAATACCACAGAGGAAATGTCTGTGTTGCATTAGTTAGAGTTAGTATAGAGTCAGAGGGAAAAACACAATGTGTAAAACAGGAAAGGAACTGAGAATCAGCCACCCGTACCACCCCTGACAATTTGACAAGCCATCCATTTAGTTTCTGATAACATCAAGATGTTGATTCAATGAAGCAATCGAGTGCATGAGAGAGAACAGTCCCTGCCTACACATTCCCCCACTCTGGTGCATTCCCTCACTTTCAGGAGAAAAACAGACTTGCTTTCCTACAGTTGGCCTCATTGACCTCAGGCCCACAGTCACTGAAGCACTGCTGAAGCAGAGTCACTGTCGTGAGGTGGCAAACACAGCCACCAGAAACAGCAATGAGATCATGAACAGGTTGGCTTTGTTCAATTTAGAGATAGATATTGTCCAGGACATCAGGAAAAATGCATTGCTCTCCTTTCAACACTCATATTGAATCATTTACATCCACAGGAATGAGCAGACAGGGCATTAGTTTAATGTTTCATTTAAAAACTCCTCCCGTTCTGCAACACAGGACTCACTCTGGCTTGCTAGGCAGAACTGAAGAGTGTGGTGCTGGAAAAGCAGAGAAAATTCCTGATGAAGAGCCTATGCTCGAAACGCCTCTCTCCTGCTCCTCAGATGCTGCCTGACCTGCTGTGCTTTTCCAGCACCACACTCTTTCCCTCTCAGCTCCAGCACCTGCAGTCTGCACTTTCTCCTTTGTGCTGGGTGGAACTACAGGCTCAAGGCTCTAAAATGGATTTGAAGCCAAGATCGACAGCCTCTGACATTGAAAAAGTAGATGGGTTTGATTAAAACTATCATTGAGAGGAATTGAAAGCTTGCAGTGGTATTGCTAAGAGCTCCCTTCAGGGGAGTTGGTAAATGTTAGATTATAGATTAATACTGATTCAGGTCTTGGGGATGGGGTGGTCGGAGCAGGCTCAATTATTATTAGCTGATCCCAGTCAAATATGTAATGACAGAGCTGGAGCTGGGATAGGCTTGGGATGAATAACAGTGTTCCAACCCCTTGATCCTGCGACTCTTTCTGGAGCAGTGATTCTCCTGGCTGCTGTATAAGAGCAGGATTGGACCTAGCTGTGATACCCATCACAGCGGACTAGCATCTTGATCCTCAAGCGCGCAAGGTTTAAAAACAGAAAGTGCCACATGGTATGTCATCAGAAAAGGTGCCAGGTGCTGACTACGCTGTGCCTTAGAATGCTCTGCCTTGGGTCTCACTCCCAAGTCCTTTGAAATTCTTTACTATCCTTTACCCATTGGACATTTACCCCGTCCCTCAAAACTACTCTTGGTTATGTTTCCAATTTTCAAATGGTCTCTTTCTTCTGGTCTCTATGTCTCTCCCTGTGTCTACAAACTCTATAACCCAAGCCACCGAAAACGTTGACAAATCACCAAAAAGGAAGGGAATGGGTAAATCCCATAATGATAAGAGTGATCAATTCAAGCTTGCTTCTCAATCAAAACTGGGTCAAAATCCTGGAGTTCCCTCTCTAAAGGTATTGTGGGTCAACCATCAGTATTTGGACTGCAGCAGTTCAAGAAAGCAGCTCACTACCACCTTCTCAAGGGCAACTAGGGATAGGCAAGAAATGCGGATCAGCCAGCGGTGCCCATATCCCATAAGGGTATTTTAAAAATCCACCTTTATCCAGTCGCATCAACATGCATGAAATTTTGTTTTGTGACAAGGTAACTCCAGTATTTACAAATCTGGGATCGTATTTGGCAATTTGCACCAATATTTTCCCTCAGGTCAGCAGAATATAAAAGTCTATTTCTCACAAAAGATGCATTCCAATGAATCTCGGCATAATTCAACAAAGCAGAATCTATACTTAAACAGCATTTTAAATGTAATTAAACATCCTGAGATTCTTCTCCGAAGTGCAATTAGACACAAGCTTGTCATGCCACCAACTGGAACCCTACTATGAGGAATAATTCAAGTGTACATTGGGGTAATGTTTGCACTGATGGATGTCAGCATTTCAGGCTAAGAGGCATTGAAGACACAGAGTTTATTGCTGAGGAAGGTACAACCCTGAGACAGGTCATTCAGAATGTCAGCACTCCTTTTGTTGCAAACTCCATTGTTTTCAGAGAAATCTGCTTGACAGCTTTTAACAATAACAACGGCTTTTTACTAGTTTCCTGCATGACAGGTGATGACACTTCAAAAGCATTTCATTGGTTGTAAAGCACTTTGAGACACGCTGAGGTCATGAAGGCCGCTACAGAAATGTAAGTCTTTCTTTGATGGCACACTCTAGTCATACACTGTCTAGTCATCTTGCTATAGTGAGCAAGCTCGTGAAATGAAGTGAAAGGCAAATTATCTGCCTCTCACCAAAATGTCAGCTCACACCACAGCTGACCTCTGCATTTCCGACCAACCCCATCTATTAACACGACCAATAATGGAGCATTTGGTGACAATGGAGCATGAAAATACTGCCTTTGATTGATGTAGGGAAATGCTGGGGAGTAACATATGTGTCCCAAGCCTAGAACCCATCAAATAAATCAAGAGCATGGATCTGACACACACACACACACACGCACGCACTCCTACACACACACACACACACACACACACACACACACACACACACACACACACACACACACACACACACACACACACACACACACACACACACACACACACACACACACACACACCATAAATTATACCTTCACATTCCACAGAGCACATCACAAACTTACATTCATCATTTAGCAATGCTTATTGATTCCCAAGCATAAATCATACCCATATGGATTTCACACTCACTCAAAACATCTCATTCAATATATTATTGTCAATCAGTATATCACACTGAATATGAATCATTCTGGATATACATTATACTCTGTATTTCACAATGTGAATTGCATCTGTCCATAAATAAGATCGAGCCATGTAACACCACTGCATTACACATTCACCAAATAATTCATGCCTGCAAATTTATCAGACCAGAACATCCACCAGACAATGATAGTAAATCATCTACTAATGATTATTCTTCAAAAAGTGTAACATATCATCTATATTTTTCACATCTGTGTGCTCGTTACAATGAATCACATCCATTAGGATAGGCAAACATACATAGAAACATAGGAAATAGGTGCAGGAGTAGGCCATTCTGCACTTTGAGTCTTAACCACAATTCAGTATGGTCATGGCAGATCATGCAAACTCAGTATCCCACTCCTGTTTTCTCTCCATACTCCTCAATCCCTTTAGCCACAAGGGCTACATTCCTCTCCCTCCTGAATATATCTAACAAACTGGACCCAACAGCTTTCTGTGGTAGAGAATTCCATAGGTTCTGAGTGAAGAAATTCCTCCTCATCTCAGTCCTAAAATAGCTTACACCTTTTCATAGTCTGTGACCCCTAATTCCGGACTTCACCAACATCGGGAACATTTTTCTCGCATCTAGCCTGTCCAGTCCTATCAGCATTTTATACGTTTCAATGAGACTCCCCCTTCATTCTTCTAACTTCCAGTGAGTACAGGCCCTGTCGATCCAGTTGTTCCTCATATGTCAGTCCTGCCATCCCGAGAATCAGTCTGGTGAACCTTTGCTGGACTCCCTCAATAGCAAGAATGTCCTTCCTCAGATTAAGGAGACAAAAACTGCTCACAATACTCAAGGTGTGGCCTCAGCAAGGCCCTGTATAACTGCAGCAAGGCATCCTTACACCTATATTCAAATCCTCTCGCTATGAAGGCCAGCATGCCATTAGCTTTCCTCACCGCCTGCTGTACCTGCATGTCAAATTTCAGCAACTATTCCACCACAACACTCAGGTCTTGTTGCACTTCACCCTTTCCTAAACCGCCACCATTCAGATAATAACCTGCTTTCCTGTTCATCCATATTATATTGCATTTGCCAAGTATTTGCCCACACAGCCAGCCTATCCCAGTCACCCTGCTACCTCCAAGCAACCTCTTCACAGTGCACACTGCCACCCAGCTTAGTGTCACCTGCAAATTTGGAGAGATGACATTCAATTCTTTCATTGAAATCATTAATGTATATTCTGAACAGATGGAGTCCCAATACTGAGCCCTGCAGCACCCTACTCACCACTGCCTGTCACTCTGAAAAGGACCCGTTTATTCCAGCTCTCTACTTCCTGTCTGCCAAACAGTTCTCTATCCACATCAATACATTACCTCCGATACCTTGAACTTTAATTTTCCTAACTAACTTCTTGTGTGGAATGTTGTCACAACCCTTTTGAAAGTCCAGATACACAACATCAACTGATTCACCCTTGTCTACTCTACTGGGCACATCCTTGAAAAATTCCAGAAGATTTGTCAAGCATGATTTTGCTGTCATGAATCCACACTGATTTGGACCAATTCTGTCACTGCTTTCCAAATGCTCAGTTATTACACCTGAAATAATTGACCTTTGCACTTTTCCCACCATTTATGTCAGGCTAACTGCCCTATAATTCCCCATCTTCTCTCTCCATCCTTTTTTTAAAAAGATGTGGGGATACATTAGCTACCCTCCAGTCCAGAACAGAACAGTTAAATGCATGGCTACAGGGATGGTGCAGGAGGGAGGGATTCCAGTATCTGGATAACTAGGGTTCTTTCCGGGGAAGGTGGGACCTCTATAAACAGGATGGTCTATACCTGAACCCGAGGGGCACCAGTATCCTTGGGGGGAGGTTTGCTAGTGCTCTTTGGGGGGTTTAAACTAACTCTGCAGGGGCATGGGAACCTGGACTGGAGATTTAGGGTGCAGGACCTTGAGTGTAAGGAGGTTAGGAACATGGCATCAATCTCGAAGGAGAGTGCCTGTAAATAGGAAGGTGACTTGAAGTGCGTATACTTCAATGCGAGAAGTATACGAAATAAGGTAGGTGAACTTGCAGTGTGGGTTGGTACATGGGATTTCGATGTTGTGGCTATTACGGAGACATGGGTAGAACAGGGACAGGAATGGCTGTTGCAGGTTCCAGGGTTTAAATGTTTTAGTAGGGTCAGAGGTGGGGGTAAAAGAGGGGGAGGTGTGGCATTGCTTGTCAAGGATAGTATTACAACGGTGGAAAGGACGATGGATAAAGAGTCGCCATCTGAGGTAGTTTGGGCTGAGGTTAGAAATAGGAAAGGTGAGGTCACCCTGTTAGGAGTTTTCTACAGGCCTCCTAATAGTCCTAGAGATGTAGAAGAAAGGATTGCGAGGATGATTCAGGAGAAGAGTGAAAGTAATAGGGTGGTTGTTATGGTGGACGTTAACTTTCCAGATGTTGACTGGGAAAGCTATAGCTCGAGTACATTGGATGGGTCGGTGTTTGTCCAATGTGTTCAGGAGGGTTTCCTGACACAATATGTAGAAAGGCCAACAAGAGCTGAGGCCATACTGGATTTGGTTCTGGGTAACGAACCAGGCCAGGTGTTAGAATTGGAGGTAGGTGAGCACTTTGGGGACAGTGACCACAATCTGGTGACTTTTACTCTAGTGATGGAGAGGGATAAGTGTGCACTGCAAAGCAAGAGTTATAGCTGGGGGCAGGGAAATTATGATGCAGTGAGGCATGACTTAAGATGCGTGGCTTGGAAAAGTAGGCTTCAAGGGAAGGGTGCAATCGATATGTGGAGCTTGTTCAAGGAGCAACTATTGAGTGTCCTTGATAAGTATGTACCTATCAGGCAGGGAGGAAAGGGTCATGTGAGGGAGCCGTGGTTTAATAAGGAATTTGAATCCCTTGTTAAAGGGAAGAGGGCGGCCTATGTAAAGATGAGGCGTGAACGTTCAATTGGGGTGATTGAGAGTTATAAGGTAGCCAGAAAGGATCTTAAGAGAGAGCTAAGAGCAGCAAGGAGGGGACATGAAAAGTCCTTGGTTGGTAGGATTAGGGAAAACCCAAAGGCTTTCTATAGGTATGTCAGGAATAAAAGAATGACTAGGGTAGGAATAGGTCCAGTCAAGGATAGTAGTGGGAAGTTGTGTGTGGAGGCTGAAGAGATTGGAGAGACACTGAACGAATACTTTTCATCAGTATTCACTCAGGAACAGGACATTGTTGCCGATGTGAATATTGAGTCACAATTAATTAGAATGGATGGCTTTGAGGTATGTAGGGAAGAGGTGTTGGAAATTCTGGAAAGGGTGAAAACAGATAAGTCCCCTGGGCCTGATGCATTTATCCTAGGATTCTCTGGGAAGCAAGGGAGGAGATTGCAGAGCCATTGGCCTTGATTTTTATGTCCTCGTTGTCTACAGGAATAGTGCCAGAAGACTGGAAGATAGCAAATGTGGTTCCCTTGTTCAAGAAGGGGAATAGGGATAACCCTAATAACTATAGGCCGGTGAGTCTCACTTCTGTTGTGGGCAAAGTCTTAGAGAGAATTGTAAGAGATATGATTTATGAATGTCGGGATAGGAATAATGTGATCAAGGATAGTCAGCATGGTTTTGTGAAGGGCAGGTCATGCCGCACAAACTTATTGAATTCTTTGAGAAGGTGACGAAGGAGGTGGACGAGGGTAAAGCAGTAGATGTGGTGTATAAGGATTTTAGTAAGGCATTTGATAAGGTTCCCCATGGTAGGCTACTGCATAAAATACGGAGGTATGGCATTGAGGGTGCGTTAGAGGTTTGGATTAGGAATTGCCTGGCTGGAAGAAGACAGAGGATAGTAATTGATGGTAAAGGTTCATCTTGGAGTGCAGTTACTAGCGGTGTTCCGCAAGGATTTGTTTTGGGACCATTGCTGTTTTTCATTTTTATAAATGACCTGGAGGAGGGGCTAGAAGGTTGGGTGAGCAAGTTTGCGGATGATACGAAAGTCGGTGGAGTTGTTGACAGTGAGGAAAGACGTGGCAGGTTACAGCGGGATATAGATAAGCTGCAGAGCTGGGCAGAAAGGTGGCAAATGGAGTTCAAAGCAGGTAAGTGTGAAGTGATTCACTTTGGTAAGAGTAGCAAGAAGATGGGGTACTGGGCTAATGGTCGGATACTTGGTAATGTGGATGAGCAGAGGGATCTTGGTGTCCATGTACACAGATCTCTGAAAGTTGCCACCCAGGTAAATAGTGCTGTGAAGAAGGCATATGGTGTACTGGCTTTTATTGGTAGAGGAATTGAATTCCGGAGTCCTGAGGTCATTTTGCAGTTGTATAAGATTCTGGTGCGGCCACATCTGGAGTATTGTGTGCAGTTTTGGTCGCCATACTATAGGAAGGATGTGGAGGCACTGGAACGGGTGGAGAGGAGGTTTACCAGGATGTTGTCTGGTATGGTAGGAAGATCGTATGAGGAAAGGCTGAGGCACTTGGGGCTGTTTTCATTGGAGAAAAGAAGGTTGAGGGGTAACTTGATAGAGGTGTACAAGATGATTAGGGGTTTAGATAGGGTTGACAATGAGAACCTTTTTCCATATATGGAATCAGCTATTACAAGGGGGCATAGCTTTAAATTAAGGGGTGGTAGGTATAGGACAGATGTTAGGGGTAGATTCTTTATTCAGCAAGTCGTGAGTTCATGGAATGCCCTGCCTGTAGCAGTGGTGAACTCTCCCTCTTTATGGTCATTTAAACGGGCATTGGATAGGCATATGGAGGATAGTGGGCTAGTGTAGGTTAGGTAGGCTTGGGTTGGCGCAACATCGAGGACCAAAGGGCCTGTACTGCGCTGTATTTTTCTATGTTCTATGTTCTATGTTCTAAGTACTGTTGGCTATGGGGATGATGAGTAGTGGTGAGGATTTATCATAGAACACAGTGGCAAGTAGGTGTGGACTCCACTGAGCTGGCAGTAGGTTGGAGGTTTGAAGATTCCTTCAGGCACAGCTTTGAGGACGTTGCTCAAGACAATAGCCAGTAAATGGAAGAGCTGAACATTCAAGAACCTAGTCACCATCATGGCATGATGCAAGAATGCAAAATCAATGGTAAAAACACTTCAGACCCAGGAAAATACACTTAGCTACGAGTGTGAGTTAGGAACTCCATTCAAATGGAGACTTAGTCACGCCAAACTGGTACAAATTGTATTTACCGTTGATAACCTGTAGGAACAGTTTAGCAGGAGAGCAAACAGACATCAAGGCTATCTACGTATAGTTGAGATTCCTGGTGAGCAGTACAGTGTGCAGGCTAGGGAAGCTAGCTGTGAGCACTGAGCATTATTGCGTTAGTGTGCAGACTTCAGAGCAACCTAAACAAAGGTTGCAGACCTGGGAACATCCCAAAGTCAGATTAAAACAATAAAAAGACAACTCAGAAGCATAAACCAGTAAAATTTATTGGAAGATGAAAATTAGGAGATAAAGAACGCTGCAAAAAAGTCAGGAGATCCATTACTGAAACCACAACAAAGGCAGGAAGAATTAATTTAAAACTACATTTATCAGAACTTATCCAGGAAAAATATTGTGGAAACAAGGATTATATAGTGCAAAGATGTAGACAGTGGGAATGATCTGGAGAAAACATAAAAGAAATAGCATTCATATTCTGTAGCTGAGAAAAATGGTAGTTACTTGGTGAAGCCAGTAAGATAAGGGGAACCATTACTAAAGCCACAAGCAGCAGGATTCACTTAGTAAAGCCAATAGGTAACAATAGTTGTTTATTAACTCTGTGATTAGTAGGATACATCACAGAAAGTTTCAAAAAGGTGCAAATCTTCCATTTTGATTATAGGAACATGTGAAAACCCTCCAGCACAGCAGTGTACAGCAGCTATATTGTTACACAGCCTTGAAAACAACCAAAAAAATAGATAATCGCATTCCAGTGATATGCAGCAGAAATAATATTGCCAAGATGATTTCATTTCAGAGATGAGCCATATAGAATGCAGAATTAGACATCATGGAACAAAACAATTCTTCGTATACCAGAATATCTTCTAAACTAGATACTAAATCAAAAGTTGAACAAGTAAGTATACTTTTTATGTACAATTGGGTACATAGCTGATTATCTGTTAGCACATTCCACCACCACCCCTCCCACCACCACCACCCCACAACCAGGTAAAAAGCACTGAATGTTTTTGACAGTTACTTTTACCTCAGAACAAATAAAATCCATGAACAAGCAAGAGTGCATAGAACAGTTTAGCTCCAGGGATCCAGAGATAACTTCATTGATCACTTCTACAGATCACTGGAAATATGCGACTATGGCGTTTGAAAATCAGAATTCCTGAATGAGAGACTTGTTGTTGGAAGTGCTGAAGACTCTTTTTTTAGATTTAATCCAGCCAAAGAACACTTGAGTATAGAGAAAACCATTCAAATGGTAAGCGAAGCAGAAGTCCAGAATAAACAGATCAAACTGATCACAGGAGATCTTAAGGTGTATGTCCCCTGTAAACAGCACAGCAAGTAGGATAGACATACTATAAGTCATTTGCAGTGCTGTCAAGCAAGGAAAACAAATATTTTGGAGCTGAAGGCTGTGACTGCTCAGAGTGGAGTCATCGAGATCAGGTACTCAGGATTTGATGGAGCGCAGAGGTTCAGGGGCTTACAGGTCTAAAGGAAATAACGAGGGTCTAGGCTCAAGGAGAAATTGTGGCGAGAATTGTTAAATTGAGTCATTTCCTCATCATGATAAAGTTTAGAATGACGAACACTGAGAAATTGGCTGGGTTGCAGCATTGCAGGTTGGGACATTGACAGCCAAGTCTGGAAATAGCCTAAATTTTACAGATTGTCAAACAGCAGAGGTTGGCCAGGAATGTAGGAGAATAATAAAGTCTGGATGTCATTAAACCATGAATAAAGATTTAGGCAAGCCTGCAGTAAGATTTGCTTTTTAAATATTTAAAACATTTTCTCTTATTTTAAAAGATATTTAAACATTTAATCTGGTTAGAAAACACCATAATTTTGTATTTGTTGCTGTTATATTCAACCATTCAAATGCTAGGACTGATCTTATGCTGTTGGTGCCTATTTCATCATCTGGAGAAATGATGTTTGTCAAAAATAAAAGAACTGCAAGTGCTGGAAATTTGAAACAAAAACAGAAACAGGCTTTCTTCAGCAATTTCTGTTGTTGTGTGTGAATTGACATTTCTCACTGTGTTAAACAATATATCACCTTTAACAGGTTAATAAACATATAATCTAGCCATCACTTGTTTCTCGTAAGGTTTCTTTATTTTATTTCTAGTCTTGTGAATATCATTCCACTAAAACGTAGCATTGCTGCATTTCATTACAGTGCCAAACCATTACTGCAGTCTTTACACAAAGGCTATTCTGGAATTAATCATTTCACTTTGTATAATGGTAGTTGTTGACTTGCTTGGCTACAAGATTAACTCAGCAGAGCAACGCAAGTCGGGTTCCATTCTCCATAGCAACAAGTGGTCTATGTTGCCATGGATCCCTGCATCTTCTCTGTTTTTTAATGGCTTCAACTGTGTGCAGGCTTTCAGACAAGCAGAGAGCACCAAACTACGGTAATATAGGGGAGACATTCCTCTTTTCTGCTCCCAAATTTCAGCCTCTTCTGCAGAAACACATTGTGCCCGGCCCCATATATGGTGCTTAGATTTTCAGTCTAACTGAGCTGTGTTCATTCCTCATAGACAAGGCTTCGTGTCAACTGTACAAAGCTGATGCTGTTTATTTCTGAGTCACTTCATCTCCTCTAAAAATTTATTCTGGTTTTCTCTTGATTTGAAATCACTGTAGCGATAATCACTGTGCAAGCACTCTCCCTGCTATTACACTCATAGGAAATGCATTCTCAGAAATTGCAGTTATGATAATAACATTCTCATAGATTTCATATACTGAGATTGCATTCTCCACACACTGGGATTCCAATAATTAAGATTGGTTTCTTGAGACTGCAATCACTGAGATTGCATTCACTGTGATTTATTCGCTGGAATTGCAATCACTGCGATTGTATCTGTTGTATTAAGTGAGTTTGCATTCACTGAGTTTGAATTTATTGGGCTTACTTTAACTGGGATTACCTTAGCTGGAATTGTATTCATTGTATACACCAAGATTGCAATCACTGGGACTGTATTCGCCAGGTTCAAAATCACACAACACTTGGTTCTCGTCCAACAGGTTTATTTGGAAGCACTAGCTTTCAGAGCGCTGCTCCTTCATCAGGTGGTTGTGGGAAGGAGCAGCACTCTGAAAGCTAGTGCTTCCAAATAAACCTGTTGGATGAGAACCAAGTGTTGTGTGATTTTTAACTTTATACTCCCCAGTCCAACACTGGTACCTCCAAATCATGTATTCACCAGGGTTACAATCACTGAGATTTTATTCACCAGGATCGTATTCACTGGAATTTCGTTCGCTGGAATTGCATTCACTGGAATTGCATTCACAGGATTGTTTTCACTGGGATTGTATTCACTGAGATTGTATTCACTGGAATTGTATTCACTGGGATTGCATTCACTGGATTTTATTCACGAGGATTGTATTGACTGGTAATGCATTGACTGAGGTTACATTTATGAGGATTGTATTTACTGGATTTGTATTCACTGGGATTGTATTAACTGGGATTTCATTCACTGGGATTGCATTCTCATGAATTGAATTTCTAAGATTCCATTGACTGGGATTAGATAAGATTCCTGGAGAAGCTAATTGAAAAAGTACCCATATTAGGATAACAGAATAAGGCCGAGTAATTTAGTCAATCAACCCAGGGAGAGTGACCAAACAATGGGGTAAAACTGCAGAGTAACAAAGGGAAAAATACTCTTCACCTGACATCACAGTGACACATACATGGGCTATGCTGACACAATGGCTATGTTATTAGACTACAAATTCAGATACCTGGATTCAAATTTGTGTGGTGAATTTAAATTCAGATCATTTAATAAAGCTGGCATAAAAACAACTGTGTCATTCATAGGACTCATGAAATAATCAGATGTTCCCAGATTCTGACCATGTCCATTACGGATGGAAATCCAATAAATATGTGGCTTCACACCTGCAGGAATATTCTTGACTCTTGCTGTTAACTCATGGCCTGGAATGCCACTCAACTACATTCAAAAAAACGTTCCACTGGTCCCTTCTGAAGGGCAGTGAAAGAGGGATAATGAAGGCTGGCTCTGCCAATGATTTCCAAACCTCTGTCAATGTACTAAGGGAAGGCAGTGTTAGCGGAGGGGTGTTGCGTGTGAATCTAACAGAAGAGATTTGAAATAAGAGAACAAGTAACACTCTGGTTCTAAGATGCAGGCAGACATAGCGCATAAAGGATTCATTTCTGGATGACTGACTCACTGGAGAGTCAGTGAATGACTCAGTTGGAGTATTTGTCCATCTTTGACCCCTGGCAACGCCAGTCATTGAGGGTGGAACAGGAATCCTTCCAAGTGAGATCCTTTAAAAATGCACAGGAGCTTTCACGTGGGATTATGATCTGGGGAGAATCTGTCGCAGTCTTCATGACACACACACAACTTAAGCGAGGCAGAGCTGGTGGCCTTGGTTGTTCTAGTAGCAGTATTTTGGATGAGACAACCCCAGATGGTTTCTCGGGGGTTTTCTTTAGTTTTGAAACCCAGCTTGAATTCAAAGGCCTGGCTTGAGTTAACTGTGACACCACTCCACGTAACTCTCAGTAAGAATACTGCTGCGTAGGTGGCAGTGGTTAGTGCGGGGGAGTGAAGGGGCAGGGCAACCACTCAGTTTCTCTGCGTATTAGCTTCCTGTTATGAGCACTGCTTCCTACTTGTCTTCACAAAGGCCAGGACAAAATTGGCTTCACTATGGAGAGTGAACATATATAGCACCCAGTGTGGGCCTGGTCCATATAGGGAAGGAGTGTACTGTCAGCTGTGAGACACAGATGTGAACAGGTTCAGAAGCCAATGCAGACATGATGGACATAGCAGCCTTTTTCTTTGCAGTAACCATTCAATGACTCTACAATTTTAAGTGTGGGAGCAGCAGTCCTACTGTGTCCAGTGTTGGTCCCCACACCTCAGGAAGGACATACTGGCACTGGAACGCGTCCAGCGGAGATTCACATGGATGATCCCTGGAATAGTAGGTCTAACATACGGGGAACGGCTGAGGATTTTGGTATTGTATTCATTGGAGTTTAGAAGATTAAGGGGAGATCTAATAGAAACTTACAAGATAATACATGGCTTGGAAAGGGTAGATGCTAGGAAATTGTTTCCATTAGGCGAGGAGAGTAGGACCCGTGAACACAGCCTTAGAATTAGAGGGGGTAAATTCAGAACAGAAATGCGGAGACATTTCTTCAACCAGAGAGTGGTGGGCCTGTGGAATTCATTGCCGCAGAGTGCAGTGGAGGCCGGGACGCTAAATGTCTTCAAGGCAGAGATAGATAAATTCTTGATGTCACAAGGAATTAAGGACTACGGGGAGAATGCGGGTAAGTGGAGTTGAAATGCCCATCAGCCATGGTTGAATGGCGGAGTGGACTCGATGGGCCGAATGGCCTTACTTCCACTCCTATGTCTTATGCTCTTATGGTCTTACATTCCTCTTTGAGAAGCATCTTTCTTTATTCATTTCACATGGGCGATGTTGCCTGGCCACCATTCTATTGCCCATCCCCAGTTGTCCTTGAGAAGACAGTGCTGAGCTGTCTTCTTGGAATGGTTACAGTCCATTTCATGTAGGTTGACCCACAATGCCCTTTGGAAGGGAATTCCACCATTTTGACCCAGCAACAGTGAAGGAACAGTGATATATTTCCAAGTCAGGATGGTGAGTGGCTTGGAGGGAAGTTTGCAGGGGGTGGTGTTCCCAAAAATCTGCTGTCCTAACCCTTCCAGATGGGAGGGTTTTTGAGATTTGTGTCTGAGGATCTTTAGTGAATTTCTGCAGTGCATCTTGTAGATGGCACACACTGCTGCTACTGAGGATTGATGGAAGAGGGAGTGGATGCTTGTGGATGTGGTGCCATTCAAGCAGGCTGCTTTGTCCTGGATGGTGTATCTGAGGGTTACCGTTGACCAGAAACTCAACTGGACTCACCACATAAACACAATGGCAACAAGAGCAGATCAAAGGCTCGGAATATTGTGGCAAGTAGCCAACCTCCTGATTCCCCAAAACCTGTCAACCATCTATAGGGCATAAGTCAGGAATGTACTGGAATACTCCCATTTGCCTGGGTGGGTGCAGCTCCAATAATGCTCAAGAAGCCTAATGACTTCCTGAATTGGAGATAAACTACTGTTGTTTCAATGCTATGCTGCAGAACCTGACTCAGGGTCTTGTAGTGGGAGGGGTGACTGCCTATCATTACCTGCCAGGGTAAAAGAAAGTCGACAATAAATGCTGAGCATGCTGAGTGCAAATTTGTTTTCCAATTGGCCTCTCAGGATCATAGAATTGTAATGGTGCAGAAGGAGGCCATTCAGCCCATTGTGCCTGCACCAGCTCTTCCGATGAGCATCATTACCCAGGACCAATCTCCTGCCTGTTACCCATATCCTTGCACATTAATTCTATCCAAATAACCATCAAATGCTCTTTCAATGCAACCTGCCTCCACCACATTTCTATGCAGTGCATTTCAAAATTGTTCCTCACCTTTCATTTCCTACCCACGCAAATCAATTTAAATCTGTGTCCTCTCATACTTCTTCCTTTTACAAGCAGGAATAGTTTGTCTCTATCTACTCTTGCCAGCCTGCAAGTCATTTTGAAAACCTCAATCATATCTCATCTTAACCTTCTTCTCTTCGAGGAGAACAGTCTTAACTTCCCTCATCTGTCCTCATAACTGCAGTTTCTCATCTCTGGAACCATTCTTGTAAATTGCTTCTGCTGTCTCCTCATCACTTCTATAACATGGCACTCATAACTGTTCACAACATCCAAGCTAAAGTCTAACAAGTGTCTTGTACATGTTCAACATCATTTCCTCTCTTCTATACTCTTGACTCCTATCAATAAATCCCAGGACATTATATGCTGTCTCAACCTGTCCTGCCAACTTCAGTGATTTGGAATACAGTAGTAATTCATTGTCACTTGTATTTATGAAAGTACAGTGAAAAGTGTATAATTGGCCATAATCCAGTACCATTTTAATGAGAGAAATTATAAAAAGAAATAATTGAGACAAACTTAATCCAATGTTCCTCTTTTGTGCCCTCCATGGCTCCTGGATATCTGAAATGGCTATGGGATGCTGCTGACAAAGCCTCCAAAGCATGGATTTCTGGATTGGACTCTGCTCCTGCACCCACTTTAGAAATTGCCCCCCCCCCACTCCATCTTTTATACTGTCGTTCAATGCTCTTTTGACCAATGTGCACCACCTCACACTTCTTTGCATTGAAATTCATTTTCCACCTGTCTGTCCACTCCACCAACTTGTCAATGTCCTTTTCGAGTTCCACACTGTCCTCCTCACAGCTTACAATTCTTCCAGGTTTTATGTCATGTGCAAATAATCCCTTGCACACCTAGGACATCAGGGACAGCTAAGGTCCCAAGACCAACCCTTGGAGATGTCCACTAGAAACTATCCTTCAGCTCAAAAAATATCTCTTGACCATTATTTTTTATTTCCTATTCCTCAGTCAATTTCATAAAATACATAGCTTCTGTTCCTTTAATTCCACAGTATATCACTTTTTTTCACTGTTATGTGGAATACATTTTGGAGTCCATATAAATCATATGAACATCCCTGGCCTCATCAAGTTTATGTGTTCCCACTTGACAAAACTCCAGCAAGTATGCTGAACACAACTTTCCTTTTAGAAATCCAGGCTGACCTTTCTGAATTAACCCACCATTTTCCATGTGACTACTATGTCTATCTCAAATAGTCGATTCCAGAAGCATCCCCCACCACTGAAGTTATGCTGACTGGTCTGCCATTGTTGAGCTCATTCTTACAGCCTTTCTTGATCAAGGCCATAATGTCAGCTAATTTCCAGTCTTCTGGCACCTCCTTCAAATCATAGGCAGATTGAGATTATGACCAGCTCCCCTGCAATCTCAACTCTTGCTCTTTCAAGATTTTTGCATGCGTCCCCTCTAATCCCAGTGCCTCATCAAATTCAAGTTGCTGTCAGTATAGCCAACACTTCATCCTTATCAATTTTGAATCATTGTAGTGACAAAGTTTCCTCTTTTGTCATCTTGGCTTGGGTAGCTTTTTCCTTCTCTGGTAAAGGCTGATGCAAAGTATTTATTTAACACCTCTGCAACACCCATTGCCTCCACATGCAAAACCCTTTATGGTCTCAAATCTGCCTTTCTCATTTTTCCACTCTTTTATTGTTTACAAACCTATAGATGTCTTTGAAATACACCTTTATGTTGACTGCCAGTATTTTCTCACAATCCCTCTTTGCTTTTAAGAAATTTGCTTTTTCATCTTCCCTACGAACCTTTGCATTCTTCCTGGTTTTCCATTGTATTTTTGACTTGACTTTTACTTTACTAACAAGATGACAATTGAGGGTTCAGAGGAACTTTTAGAAAAGATTGTCCTTTTGTCAGGACTAAAAGGGGTCAGAAGGATGGATGCACCAATTTAAAGCTGCAGTGGAGTGTGGGTTTGGAAATAGATAAAAGCGAATGGCCTTGTTATTCACTGTCAATTCATTCATTGTTGCAAAACCATCTCATTCCACAAAAAGAAACAAAGAATTAAACAATAGAAATTTGGTTTCAACATGAGGTTAAATATAGAAAATAGCTGTACCAGGGGTTCAGCAGTTTTGCTAAACCTGACCAGAACTAAGGTTCTGAGTTAATCTGATAAGATATTTTGACTCATTCAGTGAGGATGTTTACAATAAATGTTCTCAGTTGTTTGTCAAACCAACCTCTCTCTGACATACTGTGGTGTTGGAAATTGCATCAACATCCATTTCGTTAGAGGTCTTGATGCCGATGGCCTGTCCAGCTCCTCCCTAAGTCCCACTGGCTGTGATATTTACCCTCACAGGAGGGGAATCATTAAAGATCACAACCATGCTACCCACTTAAGGACAAAGAGGTGCCTACTCATCCCGCTTATAGCAGTCTGGACAAACAAGATGAGAGTTCAAGCTCAACACTTTCCCACAGGCTCCTTTGCTTCCTAATAATACAGTACAGAAACTGCAGTGCAGGAGAAGGCCATTCAGCCCTGTAGGTCAATTTGCCCTCTTCACAAGCCTTTGTCCCTCAATCCCTGCCTCAAACATGCATGGATCATCTAGAGCTTTCCTTCTGAACCTCTAGTGGTAGGTCAGTTCGCTCAATTGATTGGATAGCTGGTGTGTGATACAGGGGTACCACCAACAGCATGGGTTCAATTCCTACACTGGCTGAGGTTTCAGTGAAGAACGTTCCTTCTCAGCTTGCCTCCTCACTTGATGTGTAGGAGCCCTCAGGTTGAACACCATCAGTCTTCTCTCTTGCCCTCTCTCTCTAATGAGAAAGCAGCTTTGCAGTCTGGGAAAATTACAGTGACTCTTTTTTTTTGCTCTTTACCTCAACCACTCCATGTGACAGCAAGTTCCTCGGTCTCACCACTCTCCAGGTACAGAAATTGTTCTTATTTGATCCATTCTATAATGCTGTTCTGCACTCACTCATCAGCTACATTCCCCCTGATTATTTTTCTCCTGCATTAATCTCCAACATCCAAAATGGCGGCAGTTTCTGGAAATGGAAGCCAATGTGTCAGCACAGCTTAGAGAAGATCTGAGCATGATTCAAACCACCTCACGTGTATTTTTCAACTAGGCGCAAGATCTACAGGCTTTGATCATAGAATTATAGAACCTCTACAGTGTGGAAACAGGCCATTTAGCCCATCAAGTCTACACCGATCCTCCAAAGAGCATCCCACCTGGACACATCCCCCTATCCTATCCCTGTAAACCTGAATTTACCATAGCTAACCCACCTAGCCTATACATCTTTGGTCTGTGGGAGGAAACCGGAGCACCCAGAGAAAACCCACAGGTAGGATATGCAAACTCGACATGGACAGTTGTCTGAGTCTGGAAACGAACCTGATCAGAGAAGAGGGAGATTGAAGTCCAAGGTCAAAAAGGATCTGACAATGTTTCTTGATGAACCTCAAAAAGTCCAGAAGGGGAGACTGTGCTCAGTGTTTTGGAAATTTCAGAAAACAGTCATACTTTAGAAACAAGGTTTAGGGGCAATTTTGACTGAAACAGTGAAGAGAAAATGAAATAAATGTCAGAACAATTCACACGCTGGTAACATAGTGTAATTTTTGGATCTTTATCTCTACACAATCATGCAGACTGAGTCACAAAAATATTGTGTCTGTTCAGTTGCGATCCAGTAATGAACACACTGCTCTCTTCGACACGAGAAGGTGCCTAACGTTCTGGTTTAGTGCTTCATTTGTACTCTAATGCATATATTCTTTCAATTACTTGGGACCTGAGATGTTTAGACTGATTCACCAGAAGTCAGACGACAATGGGAAGACAGAGGAGGGCTTTTTAAAAACATTATGGTTTCAAATGAGCAAAAAGGCAAGGAGATTTGCTCTCTGGATCAGGAATCAGTCACAAATTTCTCACACAGCCCAAGTGAAGTTGTAAGGAAACTTCTTCATAGACACGTTTTGGAGAATTGAATGCTTTATTTAGGGAAACTGCTGAGGCAGTAACCATTACAGTTTTCACGAGTTAAGCATTTGATGTGGGGAATTTAGCACAATATAGTGAGAGAACAAGGCAGCAGATTTAATTTGGGGTTTATACAGGGCTATACATAGCTTATACAGGGGATCAGTGAGGTTAGTTTGAGATTAATACAAGGTTATTTTGAACTATTCGGGTAGTGGAATAAGTTTGGGATTGTTACAGTGCTTTAATAGGAGAGTAGGAGAGAATTGGCTTTAGCCTAGTATGGAATTATCAGTGGAGCAGTGGGAATAGTTTTAAATTAATACTGTACTGTGGGGAGAGATCAAGAGAATAGGGTTAATGTAGGACTGCAAACAGCACATATGGACAATTGCTTCCTCCTGTGGCACGCTTTGATATAACCAGTAACCAGCATGGCCCTGCTCTCGTCTGTTGTTGTCACTGTTACAGTTAGATATTAGTGTATAACAAGCGCATAGTGATTCCTTTCCATCACTTCCACAAATATTGATATTTCACTGTACAATGCAGTTTGCCTTGCTTTCTGGAAATCCTTTAACAAAATGCCGATGTTCAATGTTTGCAGTTTAACAAAAACAAATTGAAAGACCTATGTGCTGAGCTCAAGCTCACTGCTGGGACAGGCCATCAGTAAAGATTTGTGAAGTGACATCAAAACATCGTGGAGATTAAGGCATCCAAAAGAGGAACCGCTGTTGTCTGTGAATTGTCTAGAAGGGCTGCAAACATTTATCCTCAGTTCTATAACTGCATGCTGATACATTTTGTAGTAGCTCTTATAAAAGTGAACCCCAAATACATTCACTTATAAGATTGATGCATTCAGCCATCGACATTGCTAGAGGAATGGGGTTTAAAGTCAGTGTGGTTATACCGCAGCTATATAGGTTGTTGGTAAGGCCACACCTGGAGTACTGTGTACAATTTTGGTCTCCTTGCTTGAGAAAGGATGTACTGACACTAGAGTGGGTTGCAGGGGAGGTTCACTATGTTGATTCTTGAATTGAGAGGGTTGGCTAGTGAGGAGAGGTTGAGTAGACTGGAATTTTGAAAAATGAAGGGGAACCTTAAGGAAACATATAAAATTATGAAGGGAATAGATCACATAGAAGCAGGGAGGCTGTTTCCACTGACAGGTGAAACTAGAAATAAGGGGCATAGCCTCAAAAGAAGACACAGCAGATTTAGGAGGAGTTGAGGAGGAATCTCTTCCCACAAAAGGGTTGTGAATCTGTGGAAATCCCTGCCCAGTGAAGCAGTTGAGACTTCCTCATTGAGTCTTTTTAAGACAAAGATATATGAAGAGTAAAGGAACTAAGGGTTATGGTGAGCAGGCGGGTAAGTGCACAAAGATACTGAATGACAGAGCGGGCTCGAAGGGCCAGAATGCCTACTCCCACTCCTAGTCCTTATGTTTTGATGTTCTGATGACAGCTCCTCAAAAAATATATTGACAAATCACATTGCAACAGCAATATTCTGAAATCAAGGAGATAGCATTTCAAACAGGTGCTGCAGCCAAGAAGCATTGTTTAAATTATTCTTCCTCAGCCTTGAAGAGCTTGGCTGTAAACGCACAAAGGATTAAAGTGGATTGAAAGCACTTGAATGGTTTTGTACTGGAGGGATGTATGGATGAAACACAGTCAGTTCCTCCAAAATCTATTATCACCTCCTTTATTAAAACTTTCGGAACAGACTAGATAAATATCTCATTACAAGCAAACCTGGACTTGAGAGTTACAGAATTGGATTGTGTAGGGTCAGCAGCATCAGGAGTTTGTAGTTTGCTGAGGAAAAGTATTGAGACTGACAGGGAGAGGAGAGCTAAGCAGTAATGCTGGAGCTCTAACCTTTATTTCTCAAAATATGAGTATTGCTAGCAAGGTCAGCATTTTATTGCCCATCCCGACTTGCTCTTGAGGTGGTAGCGTTGAACATTTCACATGAACTACTGCAGTCTGTGTGGTGCAGGTAATAATGTTAGGTTCCATTTTCAGCTGACTGACCCAACAATAATGCAAGAACAGTGATATCTTCCCTGTAGTGACTGTAGTGAAGTCAGCCAGCTGAACCTCATAGAATATGAGTTCCCTGATTGGTGCTGTTAGTCTGGTCCAATCAAGGAGTCCTGGTTGACATAAAAGGAGAGATATCAGGGATGTTGAGCCCCCAAACTCAGTGAGAGGCAGTGCTTTTGTCAAAGTTTATGCAACTACTATCGGTGCTGCACACTCTAAGCAAGTGGAGAGTATGGCATCACCTTCCTGATTTCTGCCTTGTCACTGCTGGTTAGCACTGAATGAACAAATGTTTTCTCTAAGAATATTAGGAAGATATTCCCACAAACTGCATTCCTTAACCATCCTCTGGCCATGATCTTTTGCTGATAATTCAAAATCCAGCATAATATCAGAGCTTCCAAATCCAGCTCTGCTTCATCACCAATACTGCTTATGTTCACCTCTTTAACATTGGCCCTCACAGCTGATCTGCAACTGAAACTCTCATCTAGCTAATTTGGATATGTAGATTAATGGCTAATCAATGCTTTCTTGGACTCCTGCTTATCATGGACTCCTGTTTATCATGGATTCCTGCTTATCATGGTGGCTCAGTGGTTAGCACTGCTGTCTCACAGCACCAGGGTCCTACGTTCAATTCCCACCTCAGGCAGACTATCTGTATGGAGTTTGTACATTCTCCCTGTGTCTGTGTGTGAGTGCTCCCATGGTCCAAAGATGTTCAGGTTAGGTGAATTGGCCATACTAAATTGCCCATAGTGTCAGGTGCATTAGTCAGAGGGAAATGGGTCTGGGTGGGTTACTCTTTGGACTTGTTGAGCTGAAGGGCCTGTTTCCACACTGTAGTCTAATCTTCATCCCATTATAAACTTGAATACATCTGAAATTCTGCTGCCCATATTTCAATTTTCCTTAATTCCTGTTCACTCCTGTACACTGGCCTATATTGGCTAATAAGATAGAAAATGACCCAATTGCAAAATTCTCATCTTGTTGAATATTGGTCTGGCTGTTCGTAGGCAAAGTCAAGAGTGCGGTGCTGGAAAAGCACAGCAGGTCAGGCAGCATCCGAGGAGCAGGAGAATTGACGTTTTGGCCATAATTCCAGATGATTCTCCTGCTCCTCGGATTCTGCCTGACCTGCTGTGCTTTTCCAGCACCATACTCTCAACCCTGATCTCCAGCATTTGCTTGCTCCCTATTCATAGGCAAATCATAGAATCCCTACGATGCAGAAAGAGAACATTTGGCCCAAGCAGTCTACATTAGCATTCAGAAAAGCATTCCACCCTATCCCTGTGACCCATTTACTATGGCTAGTCCACCTAGCCTGAGCATACCTGAACACTTCGGGGCAACTTAGCATGGCCAATCCATGTTGGATTGTGGAAGGAAACCGGATCACCCAGAGGGAAACCCAGGCAGACACGGGGAGAACATGCAGACTTCACACAGTCATCCAAGGCTAAAATTGAACCTGCATCCTGGCGCTAACCACTGTGCCTCTGTGAACACAGAACACAGAACAGTACAGCATAGAGGCCCTTTAGCCCACTATGTTATGCCGAGTATTTATCTTAATCTAAGATCAACTCAACCTACACATTCTTAATTTGCTGCTGTCCATGAGCTTGTCCAGCAGTTGCTTAAATGTCCCTAATGACACTGACTCCACTACCATCACTGGCAGGGCATTCCACACACCCACCACTTTCTTCATAAAGAACTTACCTCTGATATCTCCCCTAGACCTGCCTTTAATCACCTTGAAATTATGACCCCTTGTAATGGCCATTTCTGTCCTGGGGAAAAGTCTCTGGCTATCTTCTCTATCTATGTCTCTCATTACCTTGTACACCACTATTAAGTCACCTCTCTTCCTTCTTCTCTCCAGTGTGAAAAGCTCCAGCTCACTCAATCTCTCTTCATAAGACAAGTCCTCCATTCCAGGCAGCATCCTGGTAAATCTCCTTCTTCCACCCTCTCTAAAGCATCTACATCCTTCCTATAATGAGGCGACCAGAACTGGACGCAATATTCCAAGTGTGGTCTAATCAGGGTTTTATAGAGTTGCAGCAAAACCCCGTGGCTCTTAAACTCAATCCCCCTGTTAATGAAAGCCAAAACAGCATATGCCTTCTTAACAAGCCTATCAACTTTGGTGGCAACTTTGAGGAATTTATGTACGTGGACCCCAAGATCCCGCTGTTCCTCCACACTGCCATGAATCCTGTCTTTAACCCTGTATTTGCCATTCAAATTCATCCAGCTTGAACAACATCTGCCACTTCTCAGCCCAGCTCTGCATCCTGTCAATGTCTTGTTGTAGCCTGCAACAGCCCTCGAAACGATCTACAACACCACCAACCTTTGTGTCATCAGCATACTTACTAACCCACCCCTCCACTTCTTCATCCAAGTCATTTATAAAAACTACAAAGAGCAGAGGCCCAAGAACAGATCCCTGTGGGACCCCACTAGTCACAAACCACCAGGCGTAATACTTTCCACCCACGACCACTCGCTGTCTTCTTTTGGCCAGCCAATTCTCTATCCAGACAGCCAAGTTTCCCTGTATCACATACCATCTAACTTTCTGAATGAGCCTGCCATGGGGAACCTTATCAAATGCCTTGCTGAAATCCATACACACCACATCCACTGCTCAACCTTCATCAACTTGCCTTGTCACATCCTCAAAGAACTCAATATGGCTTGAGAGGCATGACCTGCCTCTCAAAAAGCCATGCTGACAATCTTTAATCAAACTATGTTTTTTCCAAATAGTTATAAATCCTATCTCTGAGAATCCTTTCCAATACCTTACTTACATTGACATAAAACTGACTGATCTGTAATTTTCAGTGATTTCCCTATTCCCTCTCTTGAACAGAGAATCAACATTTGTCTCCCTCCAATCAGCCGGTACTACTCCCGTGGAGAGTGGGGATGCAAAAATCATGCCCCCTCCTACCTCTCCTCAGTCCATTGTTGAGTTCTTTCCTAGCTACCCTATAATCCTTTAAAGTTGTGCTAGGTCCTTGCTTCCTCAACCTCAGGTAAGCTTCATTCTACCTCTTGATAAGAAACTCCTCTGTTCTTGTCATCCAATGTTCCTTCACCTTACCATTCCTTGCCCGTCTCAGTGGAATAAAGTTATCTAACACTTGCAACAACTTAAAAATCCTCCACATTTTCGTTGTGCATTTCCCATAGAACAACTGCTCCCAATTTATACTCCACAGCTCCTGTCTAATAGCAGTATCATTTCCTCTCCCCCAGTTAAATGCCTTCCCATACTGTCTGTTGCTATCCCTCTCCATGGCTATGGTAAAGGTGAGACAGTTGTGGTCACTGTCACTGAAATGTTCTCCCATTGAGAAATCTGACACCCAGCCTGGCTTGCAATCCAACATGGCCTTCTGCCTAGTCAGCTTATCTACATATTGAGTCAGGAATCCCTCCTGGACACACCTGACAAAATCGTCTCCATCCAGACCATCTGTACTAAAGAGGTTCCAGTCAGTATTGGGGAAGTTGAAGTCACCCATAACAACAACTCTGTTACATCCGCACCTTTCTAAGCTCTGCTGTCCAATCTGTTCTTCCATCTCTCTACTGCTATTAGGGACTCTATAGAAAACATCCAATAAAGGGACTGCTCCTTTCCTGTTACTGACTTACACCCATACTGACTCAGTAGACAAACCCTCCTCAGCAACCTCCTTTTCTGTAGCTGTGATCCACTCTCTAATTAACAATGCTACTCTCCCTCCTCTTTTACCCCCCTCCCTGTTCTTTTTAAAAGATCTAAACCCTGGAACATCCAGCAACCACTCCTGCCCCTATGAAATCTATGTCACTGTTATGGCCACAACATTGTAGTTTCAGTACTGATCCACGCTCTAGGTTCATCACTCTTATTCCTGACATTCTTTGCACTGAAACAGACACACAACCATGGCATCTGTGAAACTGACCAATAGGCCAATATTGGCATATCCCTGTGCCCTATATATCTGTGTATCCTTCCTGACAGACTCTCCGCATTCTAGTTCTGCCTGTTCAACAATTACTCTCTCCTCTGATCTGTAGCTCTGGTTCCCATCCCCCAACCAAACTAGTTTCAACCCGCCTGAAGCAAATCTCCCACCCAAGATATTGATGTGCCTCCTGTTTAAGTGCAACCCATCCTTCATGTACAGATCCCACCTTCCCCAGAAGGTATTGATCTACATATCTGAAGCCTTCCTTCCTGCACTAGCCCTGTAGCCACATGTTTAGCTGCACTTGCTCCCTGTTCCTCGCCTCACCAGCATGTGGCACCGGTAGTAATCCTGAGATTACTACTCTGCTCATCCTGCTTTTTAGCTTTAACTTAACTCCCTGAAATCACTTTTTAGATCCTCATCCCTCTTCCTGGTTAAGTTATTGGTGCCAATGTGCACCACGACTTCTGGCTGCTCACCCTCTGCCTTCAGAATCTTGTAGACTCGATCAGCGTCATCCCACTTGCTCTTCTGCTGCCCATAAAATCAATGGAGAGTATTCCATCACACCTATTACTCGAACCATTTGTTTGAGTTCTCAAGGCAAAACACTCATCTCAGAACCTATAATCTCTGATCTTACAACCACGGCATCTGTGAAACTGACCAATAGGCCAATATTGGCAAATCACTGGCTAACACTGAACTCCAGAAGCTTAATGGTAGAGAATGTAGCAATGATGATGATGTTGAATGTCAAGTGGATAGTTAAACTTCCTGCTGTTCAAACGGCCATCTCATGGCTCCTGACTGCTATTTGCTGCTTAGCAGGTTAAGCCTAGATGATGTGTAGGTCTTGCTACATGTGGACGTGGACTGCCTCTGCATCTGAACAGTTGGAGGAATTGGGAATTATGTCAGTCAGCAAGGACTGGCAGATGGACTGGCAATGGAAACTTGAATGAATTAGTGTTTACGGACTCAGGCAAATTGAATGACAAGATGATGAAAATATTTAATAGCAACTTACCTGCGACAGGACAGAGTGAAATGAAATGATGAAGTTGTTTAAGGACAGAATATAATATTGGAAATTCAGCTATTGATTGAAAACTAGGCAAAAGTGGGTACTGCAGATGCTGGAAATTAGAGTCAAGATTAGAGTGATGCTGGAAAAGCACAGCAGGTCAGGCAGCATCTGAACAGCAGGAAAATCAATGTTTTGGGCAAAAGCCCTTCATCAGGAATGAGGCCTCACAGATTGACCTGCTGTGTTTTTCCAGCACCACTCTAATATTGATTTAGAACATCAATCGTGACTGACAAGGCAGTCTGTGAAAAAGAGATTTTCGTGATTGGAGGAGTGGGGGGTCATTGACCTGAAGCTTCTACATTTCAAATTGAGGCAGATGCGCTTTATCTGCAACTCTATATTCAATAAATCATCTGATCGCATAGAGATGGCAATGGGAACAAGGGAAGACATGGAGCATTATGTTATCAGCTTCTGGAGGGTGACAGATTCCAGTGTCCCTGAGTGAGGAGAGAGAAGGGGCGGCACAATGGCGCAGTGGTTAGCACTGCTACCTCATAGCATGGGGACCTGGGTTCGATTCCAGCCTCTGGCTGACTGCCTGTGTCGAGTTTGTACGTCCTCCCCGTGTCTATGTGGGTTTCCAAAGATGTGCAGGTTAGAGTGGATTGACCATGCTAAGTTGTCCAAGGATGTGCAAGCTAGGTGGATTCTCTTCAGCGGGTTGTTGCAGACTCAAAGGGCTGAATGGCCTCTTTCTGCGATTTAGGGATTCTGACAAAATCACCAACCACCACTTTCTAAAGGACAAATGTGGGAGGCAAGCAAGTAATGATGCAAAATACCAAGAACAAAATTTAAAAGATCAAAATGCATAAGCAAATGAATCTATTAAAAATTAAAATATAGATGTACGTATGTATAAACCTACAAAAATAAGCTAAAATGGCAATGACATTTAAATCACTGTCCAAACTCCCTGACAGACCTGGCCAAATATGCCAAAGGCAAACAGAAAACCAGCCAACAAAACCTTCAACACACACTTGTAAAACCATCACTGCAAAGCTAAATTTAATGATGCACACAGACAAATGCAAATGGACCACAGTCAAAAGCACCATGATAAAATCTCCAAGTACAATAGTAAACCTCAACAAAATACTCAAACTTTACCAAAACCCACCAAAATGCAGCAAAAGCAACTGTGTACTTGTACTGACAATTCTGGCCAAATATAACGGCAATAAGTAACCCCATCAAAATAAAACAAAAAGACATCAGCAAGCATGCTAACCTGCAACAGGATCTCTATCAAAATATTGTAACTTGCCTGACAAAGGATGACCTCAAATGTAAATCAGAAAATCCACTAAAATGGGCCAAAAACATACAAACCAACCTCATCAAAATGTTTAAGCAAGTGAACTAAAATATATCCAAAAATACTCTCTTCAAAACAGCCCAACTAAACAGAACCAAAACCATGAATGGACATTCCAAAAGACTTAAATCTGGCAAACCTGTCCTTTTGCCTGGAATAGATTTTTTTTATGTTTTCTGGGATATTTTCTGCACGCAGCCAGCTCATTGGCTGCAGGTTTAAACTTTTTCCTTGTAAAACAATCTCTGCTTTCCCCCTCACCCCTAATCTCGAGCAATCAAATTACTCTTGCTTGCTGTCAGTCAGATTCTGAAAACTCACACGATCTTCTTCAATCGATCTTTAATTCAAGACATCGTCATTAAACATCAACCCAAAATTAGAATAACCTTAGAAATCTCATAATTGTAAAACTATGCCTACACTTGAATGGGGACCCATCCATCAGGCGAATCAATCTATTTGATAAGATCATTGAATAAAGTACCATTAAAATACTCAGCTTAATACTTTAGTCAAACGTGGATAGAATACCAGATGGATATCTTTGAACTGCACTCTGCTAGACATCCTATTGGTTTGTGATCAGTAGGAGGCCAGCCTGAGATAAGATGCTGGATCTCTGATAACAGTCGAGATTGTGGTGTTGGAAAAGCACAGCCAGTCAGGCAGCTTTGAGGAGCAGGACAATCGACGTTCCGAGCATTAGCCCTTCATCAGGAGTGAGGCAGGATCTCTGATAACAGTTCACTCTGCTAACAGGTGAGTTACCAGATGCCATTGATCAATTCTGTTTGAGAATATCTTTGTGACATTGAGAAGAACAGGTTTTCACAGTTTTTAGAATTGAATGGGTGTCCATGGTTGATATTTTGACATAAATGATTTGGTTTTTAGAGAACACTTGTTACACTGTATAAAATGGTCAATTACAAGGTCTAAAATTTCACTGGAGTACCATGCCTCCCCGCCCGCTACCATCTATCAATCATGTTTCAAAGTAAATGGCAGCAGTACTGGTCCAGTTGTCCCTCAGAGAGAGCAGAATTTCTATGAATCATTGATGGGCCTGGGTCATATACCATGCATTGTGTCAGAGTTTTAGATGCCTTAGAATTGTAGTTTGGTGCTCATGACTT